>NC_136895.1:32067240-32097240 GCF_949152265.1 Phoxinus phoxinus | reverse complement strand
TTAAACCACAGGCCAGCGCTCCGTGTGTGAGTGTTCTTCAGCCTGGTGATTTCTGCTCATGATATTCACACACAGTTACATGTTTAATGTGAAGACTAAATGTGAATGATATCCACGTTTTTATTTTATTTACCTCACTGGAATCAGAATCATTAAAATAGAGATGATCCCAGCGCTGTGTTGATCTACAGTACTGTACATCTGTGTGAGGATCTACACGTCACTCGTGCGGTGTGTATTATGAAGCAGCGGCCGACAGACGCAACATCCTGAGGAAACCGCCTTCGAAACGAGACTTGTGTTGCTACGGTAACAGGACAGTCACATGTGTTGCTACGGTTACAGGACAGTCACGTGTGTTGCTACGGTTACAGGACAGTCACGTGACACCTGTTAACACTAATGGATTAACTCAAACACAATAATAGGGCAATATCAGTGGATTTCCCCCTCACACACACACACACACACACACACATGCACACACACACACACACACACACACGCGCGCACACACACGCGTTTGACCACAGTAGATCAACACACGCGAGTAAAGGGGAAGTTTATCCGTCTAGTGGTTTCAGAGCATCAACTCTATAATGAACTGAACTAAACTATAATGTTTAAAACTTTAAAACTATTGTATATTTTACCGGACATCTGTCACTTACAAATGGACGACCAGTGATGTTAAAAACGCTCAGTGAAATCTAAATGACAACATTTGGGGTAACTGAAGATAACTATTACTGGAAGAAAACTGCAAATAAACAGAGATGGCCACGACCACAAGATCATGATAGTTTTAGATGCAGGCGGTTTATACAACTTAAACCTTAACAGACATTAAGAGTAAGAGTAAGAGTAAGAGTTAGAGTAAGAGTTAGAGTTAGAGTAAGAGTTAGAGTAAGAGTTAGAGTAAGAGTTAGAGTTAGAGTTAGAGTAAGAGTTAGAGTAAGAGTTAGAGTAAGAGTTAGAGTTAGAGTAAGAGTTAGAGTAAGAGTTAGAGTTAGAGTAAGAGTTAGAGTAAGAGTTAGAGTAAGAGTTAGAGTAAGAGTTAGAGTTAGAGTAAGAGTTAGAGTAAGAGTAAGAGTTAGAGTAAGAGTTAGAGTAAGAGTTAGAGTTAGAGTTAGAGTAAGAGTTAGAGTAAGAGTTAGAGTAAGAGTAAGAGTTAGAGTAAGAGTTAGAGTAAGAGTTAGAGTTAGAGTTAGAGTAAGAGTTAGAGTTAGAGTAAGAGTTAGAGTAAGAGTTAGAGTAAGAGTTAGAGTTAGAGTAAGAGTTAGAGTAAGAGTTAGAGTTAGAGTTAGAGTAAGAGTTAGAGTTAGAGTAAGAGTTAGAGTAAGAGTTAGAGTAAGAGTTAGAGTTAGAGTTAGAGTTAGAGTAAGAGTTAGAGTAAGAGTTAGAGTTAGAGTAAGAGTTAGAGTTAGAGTAAGAGTTAGAGTAAGAGTTAGAGTAAGAGTTAGAGTAAGAGTTAGAGTTAGAGTTAGAGTAAGAGTAAGAGTAAGAGTTAGAGTAAGAGTTAGAGTAAGAGTTAGAGTTAGAGTAAGAGTTAGAGTAAGAGTTAGAGTAAGAGTTAGAGTAAGAGTTAGAGTAAGAGTTAGAGTAAGAGTTAGAGTAAGAGTAAGAGTTAGAGTTAGAGTTAGAGTAAGAGTTAGAGTAAGAGTTAGAGTAAGAGTTAGAGTAAGAGTAAGAGTTAGAGTAAGAGTTAGAGTAAGAGTTAGAGTAAGAGTTAGAGTAAGAGTTAGAGTTAGAGTAAGAGTAAGAGTTAGAGTAAGAGTAAGAGTTAGAGTAAGAGTTAGAGTAAGAGTTAGAGTAAGAGTTAGAGTTAGAGTAAGAGTTAGAGTAAGAGTTAGAGTAAGAGTTAGAGTAAGAGTTAGAGTTAGAGTAAGAGTTAGAGTTAGAGTTAGAGTAAGAGTAAGAGTTAGAGTTAGAGTTAGAGTAAGAGTTAGAGTTAGAGTAAGAGTTAGAGTAAGAGTAAGAGTTAGAGTTAGAGTAAGAGTTAGAGTTAGAGTAAGAGTTAGAGTAAGAGTTAGAGTAAGAGTTAGAGTAAGAGTTAGAGTTAGAGTAAGAGTTAGAGTTAGAGTAAGAGTTAGAGTTAGAGTAAGAGTTAGAGTAAGAGTAAGAGTTAGAGTAAGAGTTAGAGTTAGAGTAAGAGTTAGAGTAAGAGTAAGAGTTAGAGTAAGAGTTAGAGTAAGAGTTAGAGTAAGAGTTAGAGTTAGAGTAAGAGTAAGAGTTAGAGTAAGAGTTAGAGTAAGAGTTAGAGTAAGAGTAAGAGTTAGAGTAAGAGTTAGAGTAAGAGTTAGAGTAAGAGTTAGAGTAAGAGTTAGAGTTAGAGTAAGAGTTAGAGTAAGAGTAAGAGTTAGAGTAAGAGTTAGAGTAAGAGTTAGAGTAAGAGTTAGAGTTAGAGTAAGAGTTAGAGTAAGAGTTAGAGTTAGAGTTAGAGTAAGAGTTAGAGTTAGAGTTAGAGTTAGAGTAAGAGTTAGAGTTAGAGTAAGAGTTAGAGTAAGAGTAAGAGTTAGAGTAAGAGTTAGAGTTAGAGTAAGAGTTAGAGTAAGAGTTAGAGTAAGAGTTAGAGTAAGAGTTAGAGTAAGAGTTAGAGTTAGAGTAAGAGTTAGAGTTAGAGTAAGAGTTAGAGTTAGAGTAAGAGTTAGAGTAAGAGTTAGAGTAAGAGTTAGAGTAAGAGTTAGAGTTAGAGTAAGAGTTAGAGTAAGAGTAAGAGTTAGAGTAAGAGTTAGAGTAAGAGTTAGAGTTAGAGTAAGAGTTAGAGTAAGAGTTAGAGTAAGAGTTAGAGTAAGAGTTAGAGTAAGAGTTAGAGTTAGAGTAAGAGTTAGAGTAAGAGTTAGAGTAAGAGTTAGAGTAAGAGTTAGAGTTAGAGTAAGAGTAAGAGTTAGAGTAAGAGTTAGAGTAAGAGTTAGAGTTAGAGTAAGAGTTAGAGTAAGAGTTAGAGTAAGAGTTAGAGTAAGAGTAAGAGTTAGAGTAAGAGTTAGAGTAAGAGTTAGAGTTAGAGTTAGAGTAAGAGTTAGAGTTAGAGTAAGAGTTAGAGTTAGAGTAAGAGTTAGAGTTAGAGTAAGAGTAAGAGTTAGAGTTAGAGTTAGAGTTAGAGTAAGAGTTAGAGTAAGAGTTAGAGTTAGAGTAAGAGTTAGAGTAAGAGTTAGAGTAAGAGTTAGAGTTAGAGTTAGAGTTAGAGTAAGAGTAAGAGTAAGAGTTAGAGTAAGAGTTAGAGTAAGAGTAAGAGTTAGAGTTAGAGTTAGAGTTAGAGTAAGAGTTAGAGTAAGAGTTAGAGTAAGAGTAAGAGTTAGAGTAAGAGTAAGAGTTAGAGTAAGAGTAAGAGTTAGAGTAAGAGTTAGAGTTAGAGTAAGAGTTAGAGTAAGAGTTAGAGTAAGAGTTAGAGTAAGAGTAAGAGTTAGAGTAAGAGTTAGAGTAAGAGTAAGAGTTAGTGTGTTTGGAGAAGTGCAATGCTGTGAAACTTAACTTTGGGAGCCCTAAAACACTCAATATAAGCTAAATAACCAGAATCTACCAAATTCTGGAACTAAAACTGAAAGAAAAAACGAAATGAACAATAAATGTGCATTTTTTATTAAAATTTAAATGTCATTTTGTTTTTCTAATGATAAAAATCTATAACTAACAGTAAACGACTTAAAAATAGGAGGAAAAAACTAAATTAACGAGTTTTTCTAATGATAAAAAACTAAACTATGGAACTGTAACTGAATGGAAACAGAGACTAACACAGATTTATATGATGGAAAACATTACTGCATCATTACAACTGAAAACTGATCTTTTTAATCAGAGATGGCACATGGTTAAAGAATATTTAAATCTATAAATTAAAGTATTTATTTTGATTTTTTTCCCACTTTTTTTTTTTTTTTTTTCATTTACATTATATATTTTATATCATTATATGTCTGTATATTATTGTATCATGTTTGTTGAGCTGTGAACATTCATATTAGGTGCAGCAATATATATTTATATATAAAGAATATATATATTCTTTTATTAGGGCCCAAGCCTTGAAAAGGCGAAGGCCCTATTGTTTTTCTTAGGATTATTATTTATTATTCTTCTTCTTCTTCTTCTTCTTTATTATTATTATTATATTACTACCTTTTGGTCACTTTTGGGGGCCTTAACGTGCTCAAAAACTCTTGAAACTTTGCACAAATGTCAGAACCCGCGGCCATTAGGACCGCGCTGAAGCTGGGACCCGGGCGTGGCAGGGGGGCTCGGCAGCGCCCCCTGGAATGGGATTCAAAAACATGTCCATATATCAAACACGCTTGCATGTAATAATATGAAACTCGGTACACATATAGATCTCATCGGGCCGAACAACTTTCGTGCTCTAAGTTTTACGCCAGTCCAACAGGAAGTCGGCTATTATGGGCTGTATGGAAACGCATGTTCTGGCATTTGAAACACTTCTCCCAGAGAATTCATCCGATGACCACGAAACTCGGTGTGCATGAAGTCAAGACATGGTGGATGCTAAATTGCGGACGGATTTTTGATATCTCGAACGGTTTGGCCGTGGCGAGGAAACAAATTTATGATTAAAAAAGGATGCATAAAGTGTGTTATAACTTAGTTATAGTTTTACCTACAGTTACAAAACTCAGCGTGTATTTTGATCTTATCAAGCCGAACAACTTTCTAATTTACAGTCATTAGCTCCGACCAACAGAAAGTCAGATATTGTGGTTTGAATGTGAATTGTGTCTCTCTCTGTCTCTCTGCCATTCTGTTTGTGTGTGTGTGTCTGTCTGTGTGGGGTGGGGAGGGGGGATCTGTGTGTGTGTGTGTGTGTGTGAGGAGGGGGGCTAGTTTAGTTTAACCCTTTCTCTGCTGTGTGCAAAATCTCGGGCACTTTTGGGGCCCTTAACGTGCTCGAAAACTGGGTGGGGAGGGGAGGGGGGGATCTGTGTATGTGTGTGTGTGTGTGTGAGGAGGGGGGCTACCGGTAGTTTAGTTTAACCCTTTCTCTGCTGTGTGCAAAATCTCGGGCACTTTTGGGGCCCTTAACGTGCTCGAAAACTCTTGAAATTTTGCACACAGGTCAGAACCCGCTGAAGCTGGTACCCGGGCGTGGCAGGGGGGCTCGACAGCTCCCCCTGGAATCAAGGTCAAGGTATCTTTATTCGTCTCCCTAAGGAGAAATTTGGTTCGGATAAAAAGAGATTGCTACAAAGAAAATTACAACAAAGACAAACACAAGTACAGAGTTAAAACAGATAAGAGACAATGATACATAAATTGTGGGTGGTATGAAAACGCATGTTCTGGCATTTGAAACACTCTTTCTAGAAAATTCATTCAATCGCAACCAAACTCGGTCAGCATGACGTCAAGACATTGAGGATACTAAATTGCTGACGGATTTTTGATATCTCGAACAGTTTGGCCGTGGCGAGGAAACGAAATTATGGCGAGAAAAGAGAAACACGATGTGTTATAACGTCTTCATACATTAATTGATCTTGATGAAACTTCAGTAGCGTGTTTGTTGTAAGAGAGCGATCACATGGATGTAACTAATGTGAGTCAAAGTTATAGCGCCACCAACTGGCAGCAGGAAGTGTGTTACTTTTGACAAACTTTAGTAAACTAAAAGGTTAGTTTTACCTACAGTCACAAAACTTGGTATGTATATTGTGCACATCGAGCCGGACAACTTTCTGATTTACAGTCATTAGCTCCGACCAACAGGAAGTCAGATATTTTGGTTTGAATGTGGTTTTGTCTCTCTCTGCCTCTCTCTGACAGAGTTCCCCCTGCCAGTGTGTGTGTGTGTGTGTGTGTGTGTGTCTGTGTGTGTGTCTGTGTGGAGAGGGGAGGGAGGGCACACACACAGACAGCCCCCCCCTGTCTGTGTGTGTGGGGAGGGGGCAGAAAGACTCTATTAAAAATAGGTATATTGTGCCATCTAGTGTTTTATACTATGTATACATGTGTTTTTTCTTTTAAACAAGTGTTTTAAAGTACAGTAATTTCAATGAATATATATACCACACTTCATAGGAATTTTCGGTGTTGTGTACTTACAATGGCTGCTGATTTCATGTGTCCGTTAAGTCCATGAGACTGTAGGGTGTCTAATTTTTCATTTTAGGTTTCAGAAGGGTGTTCACTCATACTTTGTGGTTGATATGTGCCCTCGATGCGCACTTTTGCAGAACCCACACTGATGCAAGCTCTAAAGCAGACTTCTTCTCGACAGTCAAAGCGGAGTTACGTTATTGCCCGTCGTGCACAGGAACCCTAAACGCACCGGGGTGGCGGTTTTATATATATATATATATATATATATATATATATATATATATATATATATATATATATAAATATAGCTGCAAGCAGCGATGGAGGGCCCAAGCCGGTGGCACCGCCACCTTGGTGCCTTTAGTGCAACTAAAGGCACCGGGGTGGCGGTGCCACCGGCTTGGGCCCGTAATCGCTGCTTGCAGCTATATTTATTATTATTATTATTATATTACTACCTTTTGGGCACTTTTGGGGGCCTTAACGTGCTCAAAAACTCTTGAAACTTTGCACACAGGTCAGAACCGGCGGCCATTAGAGCCGGACTGAAGCTGGGACCCGGGCGTGGCAGGGTGGCTCGACAGCGCCCCCTGGAACGCGGTCCGAAAACTTGGTCCATAAATCAAACACGCTTGCGTGGAATAATATGAAACTCGGTACACTTATAGATCTCATCGGTTCATATATCCTTCATGCTCTGACTTTTTACGCCAGCCCAACAGGAAGTCGGCTATTTGGCGTAGTTTAAAAAACACATGCAATGGAATTTAAAATACTCCTCCTAGACGATTCAAACAATCACCACGAAACTCGGTGTGCATGAAGCCAAGACATGGAGGATGATAAATTGCCAGGGGATTTTTGATATCTCGAACGGTTTGGCCGTGGCGAGGAAACAAATTTATGGCGAATATTGGAAACAGGAAGTGTGTTATAACATCCTCATACATTAATTGATCTTGATGAAACTTCAGCAGTGTGTTCGTTGTAAGAGGCCGATCATATGGATGTGACTATTGTGAGTCAAAGTTATAGCGCCACCAACTGGCAGCAGGAAGTGTGTCACTTTCAAAATGCTTTGAATTCACTGTCTTATTTTTACCCGATTTGCTTCAAACTTTATGTGTATAATGTAAACACACGGCAGATGTAGACCTGTGAAAGAATTATTGATATCTTAAATACTGTTGCCATGGCAACGCTTTAAACTTTTATATTCTTTTTGGGTGCATTTGAGGCTCTTAACATGCTTCAAATTGCATGAAACTCAACATGCATATCACATTTATTAGGTACTAGGCATGTGTGAAGTTTCAGAAACGGGCGCGGTGGAGGGGCTCAGTAGCGCCACCTTTAGTCAAAAATGGGGTATTAGTTTTACCTACAGTAACAAAAATCGGTATTTATATTTATCTCCCCGAGCCGGACAACTTTCTAATTTACAGTCATTAGCTCCGACCAACAGGAAGTCAGATATTTTTGTTTGAATGTGATTTGATGGGAATTTTGCCAGTCTCTCTCAGTGTCTGTGTGTGTGAGAGAGGAGGGGGGCTTTATTTTAACCCTTTCTCTGCTGTGTGGGACTTCTCGGGCACTTTTGGGGCCCTTAACGTGCTCGAAAACTCTTGAAACTTTGAACACAGGTCAGAACCTGCGGCCATCAGGGCTGGGCTGAAGCTGGTACCCGGGCGTGGCAGGGGAGCTCAACAGCGCCCCCTTGAACGTGGTCCGAAAAACTTGGTCCATATATCAAACACGTTTGCATGTAATAATATGAAACTCGGTACACATATAGATTTAATCGGGCCGAACAACTTTCGTGCTCTAAGTTTTACGCCAGTCCAACAGGAAGTCGGCTATTATGGGCTGTATGAAAATGCATGCCCCTGGAATTTGATATACTCCTCCAAGAAAAATTATCCTATCGCCACCAAACTCGGTCAGCATGAAGTCAAGACATTGAGGACGCTAAATTGCGGACAGATTTTTGATATCTCGAACGGTTTGGCCGTGGCGAGGAAACGAAGTTATGGCGAGAAAAGAAAAACACAATGTGTTATAACGTCTTCATACATTTATTGATCTTGATGAAACTTCAGCAGTGTGTTTGTTGTAAGAGGGCGATCACATGGATGTGACTATTGTGAGTCAAAGTTATAGCGCCACCAACTGGCAGCAGGAAGTGTGTTACTTTCAAGATACTTTTGACTAAAGTGGGTGGGTTATTTTTACCTACAGTCACAAAACTCGGTCTGTATATTGTGCTTATCGATCCGGACAACTTTCTCATTTACAGTCATTAGCTCCGACCAACAGGAAGTCAGATATTTTGGTTTGAATGTGGTTTTGTCTCTCTCTGACAGAGTTCCCCCTGCCATTCTCTCTGTGTGTGTGTGTGTGTGTGTATGTGTGTGGGGGGGAGGGAGGGAGGGAGGGCACACACACAGACAGCCCCCCCTTTTCTGTGTGTGTTTGGAGGGGAGCAGAAAGACTCACACTGATGCAAGCTCTAAAGCAGACTTCTTCTCGACAGTCAAAGCGGGGTTACATTTTTGCCCGTCGTGCACAGGAACCCCAAAGGCAACGGGGTGGCGGCTTTTTATATATATATATATATATATATATATATATATATATATATATATATATATATATATATAAATATAGCTGCAAGCAGCGATGGAGGGCCCAAGCCGGTGGCAGCGCCAGCCCGGTGCCTTTAGTGTAACTAAAGGCACCAGGGTGGCGGTGCCACCGGCTTGGGCCCGTAATCGCTGCTTGCAGCTATATTTATATATATATATATATATATATATATATATATATATATATATATATATATATATATATATATTTCTTCATTATTATTATATTACTACCTTTTGGGCACTTTTGCTCAAAAACTCTTGAAACTTTGCACAAATGTCAGAACCCGCGGCCATTAGAGCCGGACTGAAGCTGGTACCCGGGCGTGGCAGGGGGGCTCGACAGCGCCCCCTGGAACGCGGTCCGAAAACTTGGTCCATAAATCAAACACGCTTGCGTGTAATAATATGAAACTCGGTACACTTATAGATCTCATCGGTTCATATATCCTTCATGCTCTGACTTTTTACCCCAGCCCAACAGGAAGTCGGCTATTTGGCGTAGTTTAAAAAACACATGCAATGGAATTTAAAATACTCCTCCTAGACGATTCAACCAATCACCACGAAACTCGGTGTGCATGAAGTCAAGACATGGAGGATGATAAATTGCGAGGGGATTTTTGATATCTCGAACGGTTTGGCCGTGGCGAGGAAACAAATTTATGGCGAATATTGGAAACAGGAAGTGTGTTATAACATCCTCATACATTAATTGATCTTGATGAAACTTCAGCAGTGTGTTCGTTGTAAGAGGCCGATCGCATGGATGTGACTATTGTGAGTCAAAGTTATAGCGCCACCAATTGGCAGCAGGAAGTGTGTCACTTTCAAAATGCTTTGAATTCACCCTCTTATTTTTACCCGATTTGCTTCAAACTTTATGTGTATAATGTAAACACACGGCAGATGTAGACCTGTGAAAGAATTATTGATATCTTAAATACTGTTGCCATGGCAACGCTTTAAACTTTTATATTCTTTTTGGGTGCATTTGAGGCTCTTAACATGCTTCAAATTGCATGAAACTCAACATGCATATCAGATTTATTAGGTACTAGGCATGTGTGAAGTTTCAGAAACGGGCGTGGTAAGGGGCTCAGTAGCGCCACCTTTAGTCAAAAATGGGGTATTAGTTTTACCTACAGTAACAAAAATTGGTATTTATATTTATCTCCCCGAGCCGGACAACTTTCTAATTTACAGTCATTAGCTCCGACCAACAGGAAGTCAGATATTTTGGTTTGAATGTGATTTGATGGGAATTTTGCCAGTCTCTCTCAGTGTCTGTGTGTGTGAGAGAGGAGGGGGGCTTTATTTTAACCCTTTCTCTGCTGTGTGGGACTTCTCGGGCACTTTTGGGGCCCTTAACGTGCTCGAAAACTCTTGAAACTTTGCACACAGGTCAGAACCTGCGACCATCAGGGCTGGGCTGAAGCTGGTACCCGGGCGTGGCAGGGGAGCTCAACAGCGCCCCCTTGAACGTGGTCCGAAAAACTTGGTCCATATATCAAACACGTTTGCATGTAATAATATGAAACTCGGTACACATATAGATTTAATCGGGCCGAACAACTTTCGTGCTCTAAGTTTTACGCCAGTCCAACAGGAAGTCGGCTATCATGGGCTGTATGAAAATGCATGCCCCTGGAATTTGATATACTCCTCCAAGAAAAATTATCCTATCGCCACCAAACTC
Organism: Phoxinus phoxinus; assembly: GCF_949152265.1. Lineage (NCBI taxonomy): Eukaryota > Metazoa > Chordata > Actinopteri > Cypriniformes > Leuciscidae > Phoxinus > Phoxinus phoxinus. The sequence continues at coordinate 32,086,845 of NC_136895.1, read as the reverse complement.
GGTCAGCATGAAGTCAAGACATTGAGGACGCTAAATTGCAGACGGATTTTTGATCTGACACACACAGACAGCCCCCCCCCCCCCCTTTTCTGTGTGTGTTTGGAGGGGAGCAGAAAGACTCACACTGATGCAAGCTCTAAAGCAGACTTCTTCTCGACAGTCAAAGCGGGGTTACGTTATTGCCCGTCGTGCACAGGAACCCGAAAGGCAACGGGGTGGCGGCTTTTTATATATATATATATAAATATAAATAAATATAGCTGCAAGCAGCGATGGAGGGCCCAAGCCGGTGGCAGCGCCAGCCCGGTGCCTTTAGTGTAACTAAAGGCACCAGGGTGGCGGTGCCACCGGCTTGGGCCCGTAATCGCTGCTTGCAGCTATATTTATTTATATTTATATTTTATTATTATTTTTCTCTGTATTATTCTTATTTTTATCACTTGTCTCAGATAATGTTCCTTTTGTTTTGTTCTGTGAAAAATTTAAATAAAAAAGTTCTAAAAAAAACTAAACTAAACTAAAAATAATAATGATAGAAAACTAATCAAACAAACTGAACTTAAAATTAGAAAAAAAAAAATTAAAACTTGTTAAATGTAGTTTTTTTTTCTAATGATAAAAACTAAAACTAACAATGATAGAATGAAACCGAATCAAAATAACTAAATTAGCAATAAACTGAACAAAAATAGAAAGAAATCTATATTAACAATCATTTAAAACTTTTTAAAATGTAATTTTGTCTGTCTAATGATAAAGTGTGATAGAGATAGAGTGATGACTAATTAAATAAAGTAACCTAAACTGAAACAAACAACACAGAAATCTAAAAATACCGAAATGAACAAAGATTTAAAACTTTTGAAATGTAATCAGATTTTCTAACGATAAAAAAAACTAGAAATAACAATGATAGAATGAAAACTAATAAAACTAAAAAACGAAACATTTGAGATGTAAAGCGTTTGACATGACGGGTGTATTCCAGCTCTGCGCTGGCAGCGGCAGCTCGTGACCCCTGTGTGTGTGCTGACCCTTGACCTCTGACCTGTGAACTCCAGGTTGGCGGCGTCCTCCAGGAGCTGCTCCTTCATGCTCTCCAGCGTCTCCACGATCATCTCCTTCATCTCCTCCTGCTTGCGGTTGGCGATGGCCATGAGGGAGGAGAAGAGCTCGCCCTCCTTCTCGCGAGTGTATTCCAGACGCCGCGGGGTGATCTGAAGATCCCGCTGCATGTCGAACGCCTCAAACACACACACACACCCAACAGCACGTTACGACATGCACTCCAGTTGTGTTTGTGTGAGGGATAATGGACATGATCACGAGTGTATCTCAGAATAAACCCGACGTGTGTGTGTGTGTGTTATCTCAGAATAAACCCGACTTGTGTGTGTGTGTTATCTCAGAATAAACCCGACTTGTGTGTGTGTGTGTTATCTCAGAATAAACCCGACGTGTGTGTGTGTGTGTGTTATCTCAGAATAAACCCGACGTGTGTGTGTGTGTTATCTCAGAATAAACCCGTCGTGTGTGTGTTATCTCAGAATAAACCCATTCAGGTGTGTGTGTGTGTGTGTGTTATCTCAGAATAAACCCGTCGTGTGTGTGTTATCTCAGAATAAACCCATTCAGGTGTGTGTGTGTGTGTGTGTTATCTCAGAATAAACCCGACGTGTGTGTGTGTGTTATCTCAGAATAAACCCGACTTGTGTGTGTGTGTGTGTTATCTCAGAATAAACCCGACTTGTGTGTGTGTGTGTTATCTCAGAATAAACCCGACTTGTGTGTGTGTGTTATCTCAGAATAAACCCGACTTGTGTGTGTGTGTGTGTTATCTCAGAATAAACCCGACGTGTGTGTGTGTGTGTGTTATCTCAGAATAAACCCGACGTGTGTGTGTGTGTGTTATCTCAGAATAAACCTGTCGTGTGTGTGTTATCTCAGAATAAACCCATTCAGGTGTGTGTGTGTGTGTGTGTTATCTCAGAATAAACCCGACGTGTGTGTGTGTGTTATCTCAGAATAAACCCGACTTGTGTGTGTGTGTGTGTTATCTCAGAATAAACCCGACATGTGTGTGTGTGTGTGTTATCTCAGAATAAACCCGACGTGTGTGTGTGTGTGTGTGTGTGTGTGTGTGTGTTATCTCAGAATAAACCCGTCGTGTGTGTGTTATCTCAGAATAAACCCATTCAGGTGTGTGTGTGTGTGTGTGTGTGTGTGTGTTATCTCAGAATAAACCCGAAAGGGTGATCAGGATCTCACACACACACACACACCTGAAGGGGGTTTATTCTGAGATAACACACACACACACCTGAAGGGGTTTATTCTGAGATAACACACACACACACCTGAAGAGGTTTATTCTGAGATAACACACACACACCTCAACTCATCATCCTAGTGCATATGACACTCTTCTTTCAGACGAACACAAGCAGAGTTATATAAAAAAATGCCCTGGCTCTTATTAGCAGTGGAATGCTAGTTAGCGTTAGCGTGTCACCTGGTTGATGAAGAGGTCGAGGCAGCGGCAGTGCACGGCGTTGAGCAGCGTGGCCGCCTCCACCTGCTGGGTCTGCAGAACCTGCCTCACGAACGGCACCAGGACCCGGTGCAGGCGCTCCAGACTCTCTCCCAGAGTGCCTTGCATCTTCCCGGGCGACTGAGCCGGAGCCCCGCAGGCGCAGTTTCCCGCCGCGCCGCCGATTAGCTCCTGAGACACGAGCTGCGCGAACAGAGCGGAGCGCTGGCCCGGCGGGTCCGGCGCGGGTTCGGTCGGGATCCGGACGAAGCACACGGGGTACGGCAGCGTCTCGCGCACCTTCTGGAGCTCGCTCAGCTGATCCGCGCTCAGCGTGTCCTTGCTCACGGCGTAGAGGATTATGGGAAGGATCCCGCGTCTGCAGTCCTCCAGGGCCTCCTCCACCGGCTGGACGTTACGGCACGGCAGAACCATGATCTTCACCTCCTGTCGGGAAAACACAGTTCTGGTAAACGCTAAATGTTGGGGACTGTTCGAAGAAAAGCGTGAATAAAAATTAGGGCCGTGCAACGATTATTCGCATCCAAAATAAGAGTTTGTGTTTACATTATACAAGCTCTGTGTATAATTATTTTGTATATATAAATTCACACACATGCATGTATATATTTGAGAAATATTGGTATGTATATTCTGCATATACAGTGGGGAGCAAGTATTTGATACACTGCTGATTTTGCAGGTTTTCCCACTTAAAAAGCATGTAGAAGTCTGTAATGTTTATCATAGGAACTCTTCAACTGTGAGAGACGGAATCTAGAACAAAAATCCTGAATCACATTATATGATTTTTTAAGCAATTAATTTGCATTTTATTGCATGACATAAGTATTTGATACATCAGAAAATCAGAACTTAATATTTGGTACAGAACCCTTTGTTTGCAGTTACAGAGATCATAGTTTCCTGTAGTTCTGGAGCAGGTTTGCACACACTGGGGGTTCTGGCCCACTCCTCCACACACACCTTCTCCAGATCCTCCAGGTTTGCACACACTGGGGGTTCTGGCCCACTCCTCCACACACACCTTCTCCAGATCCTCCAGGTTTGCACACACTGGGGGTTCTGGCCCACTTCTCCACACACACCTTCTCCAGATCCTCCAAGTTTGCACACACTGGGGGTTCTGGCCCACTCCTCCATACACACCTTCTCCAGATCCTTCAGGTTTGCACACACTGGGGATTGTGGCCCACTCCTCCACACACACCTTCTCCAGATCCTCCAGGTTTGCACACACTGGGATTCTGGCCCACTCCTCCACACACACCTTCTCCAGATCCTCCAGGTTTGCACACACTGGGGGTTCTGGCCCACTCCTCCACACACACCTTCTCCAGATCCTCCAGGTTTGCACACACTGGGGGTTCTGGCCCACTCCTCCACACACACCGTCTCCAGATCCTCCAGGTTTCGGGCTGTCGCTGGGCAATACGGACTCTCAGCTCCTCCACAGATCTTCTATTGGGTTCAGGTCTGGACACTGGCTAGGCCACTCCAGGAGCTCGAGATGCTTCTTACGGAGCCACTCCTCAGTTGCCCTGGCTGTGTTTCGGGTCGTTGTCCTGCTGGAGACCCATCGACCCGTCTTCAGTGCTCTTACTGAGGGAAGGAGGTTGTTGGCCCAGATCTGGTGATACACGGCCCCATCCATCCTCCCCTCAGTGCGGTGCAGTCGTCCGGTCCCCTGTGCAGAAGAGCATCCCCAGAGAATGATGTGTCCACCTCCATGCTTCACGGTTGGGATGGTGTTCTTGGGGTTGTACTCATCCTCCTTCCTCCAAACACGGCGAGTGGAGTTTAGACCAAAAAGCTCTATTTGTGTCTCATCAGACCACATGACCTTCTCCCATTCCTCCTCTGGATCATCCAGATGGTCATTGGCAGACTTCAGACGGGCCTGGACATGCGCTGGCTTGAGCAGGGGGACCTTGCGTGCGCTGCAGGAATTTATTCCATGACGGCGTAGTGTGTTACTAATGGTTTTCTGTGAGACTGTGGTCCCAGCTCTCTACAGGTCATTGACCAGGTCCTGCCGTGTAGTTCTGGGCTGACCCCTCACCTTCCTCATGATCATTGATGCCCCACGAGGTGAGATCTTGCATGCTGCCCCAGACCAAGGGAGATTGACCGTCATCTTGAACTTCTTCCATTTTCTAATAATTGCGCCAACAGATGTTGCCTTCTCACCAAGCTGATGCCTATTGTCCTGTAGTCCATCCAGCCTTGTGCAGGTCTACAGTTTATCCCTGATGTCCTCACACAGCTCTCTGCTCTTGGCCATTGTGGAGAGGCTGGAGTCTGTTTGAGTGAGTGTGTGGACAGGTGTCTGTTTGATTGAGTGTGTGGACAGGAGTCTGTTTGATTGAGTGTGTGGACAGGTGTCTGTTTGATCGAGTGTGTGGACAGGTGTCTGTTTGATCGAGTGTGTGGACAGGTGTCTGTTTGATCGAGTGTGTGGACAGGTGTCTGTTTGATTGAGTGTGTGGACAGGTGTCTGTTTGATTGAGTGTGTGGACAGGTGTCTGTTTGATTGAGTGTGTGGACAGGTGTCTGTTTGATTGAGTGTGTGGACAGGTGTCTGTTTGATTGAGTGTGTGGACAGGTGTCTGTTTGATCGAGTGTGTGGACAGGTGTCTGTTTGATCGAGTGTGTGGACAGGTGTCTGTTTGATTGAGTGTGTGAACAGGAGTCTGTTTGATTGAGTGTGTGGACAGGTGTCTGTTTGATTGAGTGTGTGGACAGGTGTCTGTTTGATTGAGTGTGTGGACAGGTGTCTGTTTGATTGAGTGTGTGGACAGGAGTCTGTTTGATCGAGTGTGTGGACAGGTGTCTGTTTGATCGAGTGTGTGGACAGGTGTGTTTGATCGAGTGTGTGGACAGGTGTCTGTTTGATCGAGTGTGTGGACAGGAGTCTGTTTGATCGAGTGTGTGGACAGGTGTGTTTGATCGAGTGTGTGGACAGGTGTCTGTTTGATCGAGTGTGTGGACAGGAGTCTGTTTGATCGAGTGTGTGGACAGGTGTCTGTTTGATCGAGTGTGTGGACAGGTGTCTGTTTGATCGAGTGTGTGGACAGGTGTCTGTTTGATCGAGTGTGTGGACAGGTGTCTGTTTGATCGAGTGTGTGGACAGGTGTCTGTTTGATTGAGTGTGTGGACGGGTGTCTGTTTGATTGAGTGTGTGGACAGGTGTCTGTTTGATCGAGTGTGTGGACAGGTGTCTGTTTGATCGAGTGTGTGGACAGGTGTCTGTTTGATTGAGTGTGTGGACAGGTGTGTTTGATCGAGTGTGTGGACAGGTGTCTGTTTGATTGAGTGTGTGGACAGGTGTCTGTTTGATTGAGTGTGTGGACAGGTGTGTTTGATTGAGTGTGTGGACAGGTGTCTGTTTGATTGAGTGTGTGGACAGGTGTCTGTTTGATTGAGTGTGTGGACAGGTGTCTGTTTGATTGAGTGTGTGGACAGGTGTCTGTTTGATTGAGTGTGTGGACAGGTGTCTGTTTGATCGAGTGTGTGGACAGGTGTCTGTTTGATTGAGTGTGTGGACAGGTGTCTGTTTGATCGAGTGTGTGGACAGGTGTCTGTTGGATTGAGTGTGTGGACAGGTGTGTTTGATCGAGTGTGTGGACAGGTGTCTGTTGGATTGAGTGTGTGGACAGGTGTCTGTTTGATCGAGTGTGTGGACAGGTGTCTGTTTGATTGAGTGTGTGGACAGGTGTCTGTTTGATCGAGTGTGTGGACAGGTGTCTGTTGGATTGAGTGTGTGGACAGGTGTGTTTGATCGAGTGTGTGGACAGGTGTCTGTTTGATTGAGTGTGTGGACAGGTGTCTGTTTGATTGAGTGTGTGGACAGGTGTCTGTTTGATCGAGTGTGTGGACAGGTGTCTGTTGGATTGAGTGTGTGGACAGGTGTGTTTGATCGAGTGTGTGGACAGGTGTCTGTTGGATTGAGTGTGTGGACAGGTGTCTGTTTGATCGAGTGTGTGGACAGGTGTCTGTTTGATTGAGTGTGTGGACAGGTGTCTGTTTGATCGAGTGTGTGGACAGGTGTCTGTTGGATTGAGTGTGTGGACAGGTGTGTTTGATCGAGTGTGTGGACAGGTGTCTGTTTGATTGAGTGTGTGGACAGGTGTCTGTTTGATCGAGTGTGTGGACAGGTGTCTGTTTGATCGAGTGTGTGGACAGGTGTCTGTTTGATCGAGTGTGTGGACAGGAGTCTGTTTGATCGAGTGTGTGGACAGGTGTCTGTTTGATCGAGTGTGTGGACAGGTGTCTGTTTGATCGAGTGTGTGGACAGGTGTCTGTTTGATTGAGTGTGTGGACAGGTGTCTGTTTGATCGAGTGTGTGGACAGGTGTCTGTTTGATTGAGTGTGTGGACGGGTGTCTGTTTGATTGAGTGTGTGGACAGGTGTCTGTTTGATCGAGTGTGTGGACAGGTGTCTGTTTGATCGAGTGTGTGGACAGGTGTCTGTTTGATTGAGTGTGTGGACAGGTGTGTTTGATCGAGTGTGTGGACAGGTGTCTGTTTGATTGAGTGTGTGGACAGGTGTCTGTTTGATTGAGTGTGTGGACAGGTGTGTTTGATTGAGTGTGTGGACAGGTGTCTGTTTGATTGAGTGTGTGGACAGGTGTCTGTTTGATTGAGTGTGTGGACAGGTGTCTGTTTGATTGAGTGTGTGGACAGGTGTCTGTTTGATTGAGTGTGTGGACAGGTGTCTGTTTGATTGAGTGTGTGGACAGGTGTCTGTTTGATCGAGTGTGTGGACAGGTGTCTGTTTGATTGAGTGTGTGGACAGGTGTCTGTTTGATCGAGTGTGTGGACAGGTGTCTGTTGGATTGAGTGTGTGGACAGGTGTGTTTGATCGAGTGTGTGGACAGGTGTCTGTTGGATTGAGTGTGTGGACAGGTGTCTGTTTGATCGAGTGTGTGGACAGGTGTCTGTTTGATCGAGTGTGGACAGGTGTCTGTTTGATCGAGTGTGTGGACAGGTGTCTGTTTGATCGAGTGTGTGGACAGGTGTCTGTTTGATCGAGTGTGTGGACAGGTGTCTGTTTGATCGAGTGTGTGGACAGGTGTCTGTTTGATTGAGTGTGTGGACAGGTGTCTGTTTGATCGAGTGTGTGGACAGGTGTCTGTTTGATCGAGTGTGTGGACAGGTGTCTGTTTGATCGAGTGTGTGGACAGGTGTCTGTTTGATCGAGTGTGTGGACAGGTGTCTGTTTGATCGAGTGTGTGGACAGGTGTCTGTTTGATCGAGTGTGTGGACAGGTGTCTGTTTGATCGAGTGTGTGGACAGGTGTCTGTTTGATCGAGTGTGTGAACAGGTGTGTTTGATCGAGTGTGTGGACAGGTGTCTGTTTGATTGAGTGTGTGGACAGGTGTCTGTTTGATTGAGTGTGTGGACAGGTGTCTGTTTGATTGAGTGTGTGGACAGGTGTCTGTTTGATCGAGTGTGTGGACAGGTGTCTGTTTGATCGAGTGTGTGGACAGGTGTCTGTTTGATCGAGTGTGTGAACAGGTGTGTTTGATCGAGTGTGTGGACAGGTGTCTGTTTGATTGAGTGTGTGAACAGGTGTCTGTTTGATTGAGTGTGTGGACAGGTGTCTGTTTGATCGAGTGTGTGGACAGGTGTCTGTTTGATCGAGTGTGTGGACAGGTGTCTGTTTGATCGAGTGTGTGAACAGGTGTGTTTGATCGAGTGTGTGGACAGGTGTCTTTTATACAGGTAATGAGTGGAGGACAGGAGGGCTTCTTAAAGAAAAACTAACAGGTGATCAAATACTTATGTCATGCAATAAAATGCTAATTAATTATTAAAAAATCATACAATGTGATTTTCTGGATTTAGATTCAGTCTCTCACAGTTGAAGAGTTCCTATGATAAACATTACAGACTTCTACATGCTTTGTAAGTGGGAAAACCTGCAAAATTGGCAGTGTATCAAATACTTGCTCCCCACTGTATATGCAGAATATACATACCAATATTTCTCAAATATATACATGCATGTGTGTGAATTTATATATATACAAAATAATTATACACTGTACTTATATTATGTAAACACAAACTCTTATTTTGGATGCGATTAATTATTGCACAGCACTAATAAAAATATATCAAAATGTTTCAATATTGGGTTTAAGTTTATATTTTTTAATTAAAAATGTTCAACTAAAAGTAAAGAATCATTTACTGAAATGAAAGAATATTATAATTAAATTATTGTAAAATCTCTGATGAAACACTGAATTGCAAGTCATTACTATTTCATTAAACAGTTTTCACATGTTTTTGTTTTTACACATTTCAATTAATATAGTAAAAAAGTATATTAAACCAAACCAAAGTTGGACAAATAAGTGGTCAAGTAAATTGTAACATTTGATCAATACATTTTTTTTTTCAATTGCCAACTAAAATTTTACATTTTTCCCAACAGAAATTTACAGAAATTAATGAATATGAAATATTCAAAATTGGTATAAATTTAAATTATGACAAAATCTTTAAATAAATGCTGAATTACAATAATGTATTCATATAATGTTATTTCAGATATTTTTCACATAAAAATTTGTTTTTGTTCTGACACTTTTCCATTCATAAATAAATAAAAATATATAGAATTAAAACATGTTTAAATATATTTAGTCAGTTAAATTTGTATATATTTGATTGATAAAAATGTGCTCAATATTCTCATAAATTAAAATATAACTTGATAACTACTATAATAACTAAAATTACAGTACTACTGATTAAAATGGATGAGATATTGACAAGCTTTCAATTATGACAAAAACTGATTAAATGATGAAATAACAATATTTCAGGAGATTGAATTTTCACATCAATAATTTAATATATTCAATTAATATATAAGGAACAATATGTAAAAGTAAAACGTGTTTAAATGTTTACTGTACGTCAATAAAATGTTATATTTGCTCAATAAAATTAAGTAAATTAAACTGTAATTTATGTAAACTAAAATAACCATAAAGTTAACTAATATGTACATTGACATTTTAATTCCATTTTTGAGGATATTTTTCAGCACACTTTTCAACCAGATATTTCCAGTCTGCAAAAATATTTTAATACAGCTGCAAAATGACATTAATCATAGACTTATTTCTTATTAGTCTGCTGCACGCGATGACCGAGGGACCCTGAACAGTGCAGAGCGGCGCTTGTAAGAAGCATTTGTCCAGATAAAGGCGAGAGGGTTCAGGAAATATTAGATACGGAGGGCCAAAGTTGGACTGTATGATTACTCTAAACCCGCAGTGGCGTAGAGAATAAAGAGCGCTAGCACGCTAGCACAATAGAGCCAGTCAGTGCCGTCTCTGACACAAGAGCTGGAGTCTCTCTGGAACAAAGATGGCCTGCAAACACACTCCTCATGAACGGCCGGCTGAGCCGCGGGCCGACCAGACCCACACCCAACAAAGATCCGATTCAAACGCATCAAACACGCTCTCCGCTGCTACAGCTAGCGCATGTGTGTGTGTGTGTGTGTGTGTTTTAGCAGGAATTCTGGGAATGTGTTCACAGGACACACACATTTCACTCCCTGCCATCAGCGTACGCTGGGACCGAACCACGAGCCCCACGCTAATTAACGTCTGGGCACTAACGTGTGTGTGTGTGTGTGTGTGTGTGTGTGTGTGTGTGTGTGTGTGTGTGTGTGTGTGTGTGTGTGGACCGAAAGCAGACAGGGTTCATTTGAGAGCAGGCGTGATTCTAGCAGATGTGTGTGAGCACTGAACAAACACACACGAGTTAAACACAATGCCACGGTGTGAAACCGCAGAGAATCCTGCAGAATCTGTTCTGGCTGAGACACACACACACACACACACAAACACACACACACACACACACAGGTTAGAGCTGGAGTGAGACACACACACACACAAACACACACACACACACACACACACACACACACACACACACACACACAAACACACAGAGAGAGAGGCTGGTTAGAGCTGGAGTGAGACACACACACACACACACACACACTGTATAGACTAAACACGTAACACGCATGTGCGCACCGGCAGCGTTTTCACAGATTCGTGTTTTTGATGTTTGCGCGGAGACGATGTTTTCCCGCTTGCACCCTTAGGATCCAGTTTCAGAGTTAGCGTTCTCGAGCTCCAAACACTGCCGTGCGGATGAGCGGCCGGAGCGCATGAACGCTTCTGTTCTCTGTCGGTGTCGCGGCCGCTAATGCTCTTTGCGACGGAAGTGAATCGCTCAGACGCTCGACGTCCTGACGAGTTGCCCAGCGCTGTGTTCGAACCGTCGAGCGGCGGCTAGAGTTTCTCTGTCACCGTGAACCGATGCGTACGGCCGTCAGCCGGAAGCTAGTCATTTTAGTCAATAAAGTTTTAAATATAGATATTTTTCCATATTTCGCTTCACTTCAGAAAACCTTTATTAAACCCCCGGAGCCTGTGTGGAGCACTTTTATGATGGATAGAAGCACTTTTATGATGGACGGATGCACTTTTATGATGGACAGATGCACTTTTATGATGGACAGATGCACTTTTATGATGGACGGATGCACTTTTATGATGGACAGATGCACTTTTATGATGGACAGATGCACTTTTATGATGGACAGATGCACTTTTATGATGGACAGATGCACTTTTATGATGGACAGATGCACTTTTATGATGGACAGATGCACTTTTATGATGGACGGATGCACTTTTATGATGGACAGATGCACTTTTATGATGGACGGATGCACTTTTATGATGGACGGATGCACTTTTATGATGGACAGATGCACTTTTATGATGCACTTATGATGGACAGATGCACTTTTATGATGGACGGATGCACTTTTATGATGGACGGATGCACTTTTATGATGGACGGATGCACTTTTATGATGGACGGATGCACTTTTATGATGGACGGATGCACTTTTATGATGGACGGATGCACTTTTATGATGGACGGATGCACTTTTATGATGGACAGATGCACTTTTATGATGGACAGATGCACTTTTATGATGGACGGATGCACTTTTATGATGGACAGATGCACTTTTATGATGGACGGATGCACTTTTATGATGGACAGATGCACTTTTATGATGGACAGATGCACTTTTATGATGGACAGATGCACTTTTATGATGGACAGATGCACTTTTATGATGGACAGATGCACTTTTATGATGGACAGATGCACTTTTATGATGGACAGATGCACTTTTATGATGGACAGATGCACTTTTATGATGGACAGAAGCACTTTTATGATGGACAGAAGCACTTTTATGATGGACAGATGCACTTTTATGATGGACAGATGCACTTTTATGATGGACAGATGCACTTTTATGATTGACAGATGCACTTTTATGATGGACAGATGCACTTTTATGATGGACAGATGCACTTTTATGATGGACAGAAGCACTTTTATGATGGACAGAAGCACTTTTATGATGGACAGATGAACTTTTATGATGGACAGATGCACTTTTATGATGGACAGATGCACTTTTATGATGGACGGATGCACTTTTATGATGGACGGATGCACTTTTATGATGGACGGATGCACTTTTATGATGGACGGATGCACTTTTATGATGGACGGATGCACTTTTATGATGGACGGATGCACTTTTATGATGGACGGATGCACTTTTATGATGGACGGATGCACTTTTATGATGGACGGATGCACTTTTATGATGGACGGATGCACTTTTATGATGGACAGATGCACTTTTATGATGGACAGATGCACTTTTATGATGGACAGATGCACTTTTATGATGGACAGATGCACTTTTATGATGGATAGATGCACTTTTATGATGGACAGATGCACTTTTATGATGGACGGATGCACTTTTATGATGGACGGATGCACTTTTATGATGGACAGATGCACTTTTATGATGGACGGATGCACTTTTATGATGGACAGATGGACTTTTATGATGGACAGATGCACTTTTATGATGGACAGATGCACTTTTATGATGGACAGATGCACTTTTATGATGGACAGATGCACTTTTATGATGGACGGATGCACTTTTATGATGGACGGATGCACTTTTATGATGGACGGATGCACTTTTATGATGGACGGATGCACTTTTATGATGGACGGATGCACTTTTATGATGGACGGATGCACTTTTATGTTGGACAGATGCACTTTTATGATGCACTTATGATGGACAGATGCACTTTTATGATGGACGGATGCACTTTTATGATGGACGGATGCACTTTTATGATGGACGGATGCACTTTTATGATGGACGGATGCACTTTTATGATGGACGGATGCACTTTTATGATGGACGGATGCACTTTTATGATGGACAGATGCACTTTTATGATGGACAGATGCACTTTTATGATGGACGGATGCACTTTTATGATGGACGGATGCACTTTTATGATGGACGGATGCACTTTTATGATGGACAGATGCACTTTTATGATGGACGGATGCACTTTTATGATGGACGGATGCACTTTTATGATGGACGGATGCACTTTTATGATGGACGGATGCACTTTTATGATGGACGGATGCACTTTTATGTTGGACAGATGCACTTTTATGATGGACAGATGCACTTTTATGATGGACAGATGCACTTTTATGATGGACAGATGCACTTTTATGATGGACGGATGCACTTTTATGATGGACGGATGCACTTTTATGATGGACGGATGCACTTTTATGATGGACAGATGCACTTTTATGATGGACGGATGCACTTTTATGATGGACGGATGCACTTTTATGATGGACAGATGCACTTTTATGATGGACGGATGCACTTTTATGATGGACGGATGCACTTTTATGATGGACAGATGCACTTTTATGATGGATAGATGCACTTTTATGATGGACAGATGCACTTTTATGATGGACAGATGCACTTTTATGATGGACGGATGCACTTTTATGATGGACAGATGCACTTTTATGATGGACAGATGCACTTTTATGATGGACAGATGCACTTTTATGATGGACGGATGCACTTTTATGATGGACAGATGCACTTTTATGATGGACAGGACAGATGCACTTTCATGATGGACAGATGCACTTTTATGATGGACAGGACAGATGCACTTTTATGATGGACAGGACAGATGCACTTTTATGATGGACAGGACAGATGCACTTTTATGATGGACAGATGCACTTTTATGATGGACAGATGCACTTTTATGATGGACAGATGCACTTTTATGATGGACAGATGCACTTTTATGATGGACGGATGCACTTTTATGATGGACAGATGCACTTTTATGATGGACAGATGCACTTTTATGATGGACAGATGCACTTTTATGATGGACAGGACAGATGCACTTTTATGATGGACAGATGCACTTTTATGATGGACAGATGCACTTTTATGATGGACAGATGCACTTTTATGATGGACAGATGCACTTTTATGATGGACAGGACAGATGCACTTTTATGATGGACAGATGCACTTTTATGATGGACAGGACAGATGCACTTTTATGATGGACAGGACAGATGCACTTTTATGATGGACAGATGCACTTTTATGATGGACAGGACAGATGCACTTTTATGATGGACAGATGCACTTTTATGATGGACAGGACAGATGCACTTTTATGATGGACAGGACAGATGCACTATTATGATGGACAGGACAGATGCACTTTTATGATGGACACTGATCTAAAACTCGTCAGAATTAGTTTTTAGACTTATTGGAAGTCTGATTTGCAACTGCTCTGATGTGCGACTAATTGAGTCTGATCTGAGAGAGATCTGAACCTGTGCAAAAACTGAGAACTCATGAAAACAAACGAGCTTGTGAAAGAAAGGAATCCCGTTTTCCCGTCACCATGGAGACACACACATCACCATAGCAACAACTGTTGGGCTTTTTTCATCTGTGGTCATGTGAAGTGCAGCAGATCCACAGAACAGGCTTACATAAACACCAGAGAATCAGAAGCTGATTGATGTTTACAATATTCCTGTAATTTACCTCAACAAATAAAATTATATTTGATGTGATTGAGAGTAGGGGTTGGGAATCAGATACTTGTCATCGATTCCTTTGTGAGTATTTCAATAAGACAACGAGACTTCTACGTTTTAATTTTCCTTCCTCTCTATAATAACACTAATATTCCTCTCTATAATAATCCTCTCTATAATAACACTAATATTCCTCTCTATAATAATCCTCTCTATAATAACACTAATATTCCTCTCTATAATAATCCTCTCTATAATAACACTAATATTCCTCTCTATAATAACACTAATATTCCTCTCTATAATAACACTAATATTCCTCTCTATAATAACACTAATATTCCTCTCTATAATAACACTAATATTCCTCTCTATAATAACACTAATATTCCTCTCTATAATAACACTAATATTCCTCTCTATAATAACACTAATATTCCTCTCTATAATAACACTAATATTCCTCTCTATAATAACACTAATATTCCTCTCTATAATAACACTAATCAAACTACAGAAGACAGAGAAAATTCACTCGTTCTTCACTGAATAACTTCTGTAACTATATTTATAATGTATATTTAATTTATAAACTGCAGTGTTATTGTACATTTGATCACAGTTTCTGAACCTGAAAATCTGAAAACTCTGTTTATTTAATCGTGTCTTTGTTCAGTTGTGTCTATTTGTTGCGATCGCTATTTTCTTATTTGTTCTTGTTTAATAACTGCGTGTTTATTGTGTTTAATAATGAAGTGTATATTAGTTCTGCTAGTTGTTCTTCTATGGTGTGTTTAAACCACGTTTTTTTCAAGTTTTTTTGTTTTACCTTATTGGAATCGAAATTAGGAATCGATAAGCAGAATTGTACTTGTAATCGTAAAAATTAAAACAATAGCCAACGCTAATCGAGAGAAACATGAGGACTGCATTAACCCCTGACCTGCAGAAGTGCGTGATGAAGCGTGATCTCCAGCTCGGCCAATCGCTGCGCTGGATCTTCGCACTCCTGGATCTCCAGGTCCTCGCGCGGAACCGTATCCCAGCGGCCACAGTGAGCCGCTAGCTGATGCACTAGCTCATACTGTCCCGGTAACGCTAAACTCAACCGCGTCTGACGGCCGTGCGTGAAACACAACTTCCTCCTCCTGCAGGCCCCGCCCTCAACTCCACAGGCCCCGCCCACCTCCGAGCCCAGGGGGAGGAGCCTCTCTCCCAGCATGCAGTTCAGGAGCTGGTATCGGGCCGAACAGTCCTGCCCCAGGATGAGGATGTACGGGGCGCACCCGACCACACTCTGCAGATGATCCTCGTCGTGCCGCGGGAACGAGATGCAGCGGAGCTGACCTGCGGCAACCAGAGGAACAAGCGCTTAGCACACGCAAGATTACCCAGTGTCTTCATCTGTCACTCAATGTTTTAACTAAAGTCAATGTAAAGGATTGAAAATCATTGAAGAAGTGAGATACAGTAGAAATGTAGTTTTAAATAATCAAGCAATGTTTTCATAATGTTTTTCCCTAATTGAATGAAAGACTCATATTTAATAATTGTAATTAATATATATAATAATATATTTTTGATTATTTTTGATACTTCTATATATATATATATATATATTATTTTTATTTTATTTTACTCCCATATTTGATTATTTTGTTCTGTACATGCTGTAGCATGAGAAAGGCGCATTACAAATAAAATGTATTATTATTATATATAAAACACACACACACATCTGAATACATATATGAATATTTATCAACATATATTTTTACTAAGAAAAATGTGTTTTAATTTATTTTAATTAGGGATGCACCGATATGAACATTTTGGCTGATACCGATAACCGATAATTCTTTATATTTCAAAACTCATAACCGATATATTGCCCGATAAATCTAAATCCAAAGTTTTATATAATTTTTGAGAGCCTGATTACAAAAACAACTCTCACCATTAAATGCCATGACCAAAACACACAATTATTATGATGTTATCATTATGATTTTATGTAGCCGATATGACAGACTTGCACTGCACTGTATTTTCCTTTTTTAAAGTGATTTCAATCATATTTCCAAGCAATTTAAAACCATGTTGGTTTTACAGTGCGCATCTGAAGAGTCTCAGCTAATACATTATTTATCAGCTTTAATATATCGGACAAAATTATCGGGCCGATAGCGATAACATTAAAAATGAACATATATCGGCCGATACCGATACTATATCATGCATTGCTAATTTTAATATTTAATTGAACAGATTCTCCAACAAAACAGAATTCCCACCAGATTGGTCGCAAAAACTATTGCAACTCATAAACATGCCACGCAGAGACTTTAGATTTGAAGAGTTATGACGCAGATGAATCGCTGAATCAGAGCTTGGAATGGTTCTCGGGACAGAATCCTGTTTTTGCTCTTGAGGTTTGAATCAGAGATGCTATGAAAACATCATAACGTCTGAGAAGTTTCAGAAAAACAAGCTTTGGGCCGGTGTGTCCTGAGGCCTTCATCTCATGACCGTCTCTGAGCCGGAGCAACCACACACACACTCACACTCACACACTCACAGTCACACACACACACACACACTCACACACACACACACACTCACACACACTGAGTCACTCTGGATATTATTAGGAAGTGCTCATAATCCCAGAGCTGCTGAGTCACTGCCTTATACAACAGCACTGCACACCGTAATCTGATTGCTAACACGCTAACATGCTAGCAAACAACATCACATCATAAACCGATGATTAATGCTGCGCTCACACAGCCACGCCTCTCTCAGTTTGAGGCAAGCAACGCCTGTTCAGACATATTTCATTACAGCAATTCTAACAAATCAATAAATGAATAGCCTACATACATTTATGTATGTTTTGTAGCATTTAAAGTTGCTCATTTGCGAAAAATGGTAAAAAAAAATAAAATAAAAATTATATATAAATATATAAACTTCAGACGGGCCTGGACATGCGCTGGCTTGAGCAGGGGGACCTAGCGTGCTCTGCAGGACTTTAATCCATGACGGCGTAGTGTGTTACTAATGGTTTTCTGTGAGACTGTGGTCCCAGCTCTCTTCAGGTCATTGACCAGGTCCTGCCGTGTAGTTCTGGGCTGACCCCTCTCCTTCCTCATGATCATTGATGCCCCACGAGGTGAGATCTTGCATGCTGCCCCAGACCAAGGGAGATTGACCTCAACTTGAACTTCTTCCATTTTCTAATAATTGCGCCAACAGTTGTTGCCTTCTCACCAAGCTGATGCCTATTGTCCTGTAGCCCATCCCATCCTTGTGCAGGTCTACAGTTTATCCCTGATGTCCTCACACAGCTCTCTGGTCTTGGCCATTGTGGAGAGGCTGGAGTCTGTTTGATTGAGTGTGTGGACAGGAGTCTGTTTGATCGAGTGTGTGGACAGGTGTCTGTTTGATTGAGTGTGTGGACAGGTGTCTGTTTGATCGAGTGTGTGGACAGGTGTCTGTTTGATTGAGTGTGTGGACAGGAGTCTGTTTGATCGAGTGTGTGGACAGGAGTCTGTTTGATCGAGTGTGTGGACAGGTGTCTGTTTGATTGAGTGTGTGGACAGGTGTCTGTTTGAGTGTGTGGACAGGTGTCTGTTTGATCGAGTGTGTGGACAGGTGTCTGTTTGATTGAGTGTGTGGACAGGTGTCTGTTTGATTGAGTGTGTGGACAGGTGTCTGTTTGATCGAGTGTGTGGACAGGAGTCTGTTTGATCGAGTGTGTGGACAGGAGTCTGTTTGATCGAGTGTGTGGACAGGTGTCTGTTTGATTGAGTGTGTGGACAGGTGTCTGTTTGAGTGTGTGGACAGGTGTCTGTTTGATCGAGTGTGTGGACAGGTGTCTGTTTGATTGAGTGTGTGGACAGGTGTCTGTTTGATTGAGTGTGTGGACAGGTGTCTGTTTGATCGAGTGTGTGGACAGGTGTCTGTTTGATCGAGTGTGTGGACAGGTGTCTGTTTGATTGAGTGTGTGGACAGGTGTCTGTTTGATCGAGTGTGTGGACAGGAGTCTGTTTGATCGAGTGTGTGGACGGGTGTCTGTTTGATCGAGTGTGTGGACGGGTGTCTGTTTGATCGAGTGTGTGGACGGGTGTCTGTTTGATTGAGTGTGTGGACAGGAGTCTGTTTGATCGAGTGTGTGGACAGGAGTCTGTTTGATCGAGTGTGTGGACGGGTGTCTGTTTGATCGAGTGTGTGGACGGGTGTCTGTTTGATCGAGTGTGTGGACGGGTGTCTGTTTGATCGAGTGTGTGGACAGGTGTCTGTTTGATTGAGTGTGTGGACAGGTGTCTGTTTGATCGAGTGTGTGGACAGGAGTCTGTTTGATCGAGTGTGTGGACGGGTGTCTGTTTGATCGAGTGTGTGGACAGGAGTCTGTTTTTTAGTTGAGTGTGTGGACAGGTGTCTGTTTGATTGAGTGTGTGGACAGGTGTCTGTTTGATTGAGTGTGTGGACAGGAGTCTGTTTGGTTGAGTGTGTGGACAGGTGTCTGTTTGATTGAGTGTGTGGACAGGTGTCTGTTTGATCGAGTGTGTGGACGGGTGTCTGTTTGATTGAGTGTGTGGACAGTTGTCTGTTTGATTGAGTGTGTGGACAGGTGTCTGTTTGATTGAGTGTGTGGACAGGTGTCTGTTTGATTGAGTGTGTGGACAGGTGTCTGTTTGATCGAGTGTGTGGACGGGTGTCTGTTTGATTGAGTGTGTGGACAGTTGTCTGTTTGATTGAGTGTGTGGACAGGTGTCTGTTTGATTGAGTGTGTGGACAGGTGTCTGTTTGATCGAGTGTGTGGACGGGTGTCTGTTTGATTGAGTGTGTGGACAGTTGTCTGTTTGATTGAGTGTGTGGACAGGTGTCTGTTTGATTGAGTGTGTGGACAGTTGTCTGTTTGATTGAGTGTGTGGACAGGTGTCTGTTTGATTGAGTGTGTGGACAGGAGTCTGTTTGATCGAG
>NC_136895.1:31987240-32057240 GCF_949152265.1 Phoxinus phoxinus | reverse complement strand
AGTGATGTGCACTACAGTGATGTGCACTACAGTGATGTGTACTACAGGGATGTGTACTACAGTGATGTACACTACAGTGATGTGCACTACAGTGATGTGTACTACAGTGATGTACACTACAGTGATGTGGACTACAGTGATGTGCACTACAGTGATGTGCACTACAGTGATGTGCACTACAGTGATGTGCACTACAGTGATGTGCACTACAGTGATGTGCACTACAGTGATGTGCACTACAGTGATGTGCACTACAGTGATGTCGACTACAGTGATGTGCACTACAGTGATGTACACTACAGTGATGTGCACTACAGTGATGTGTACTACAGTGATGTGCACTACAGTGATGTGTACTACAGTGATGTGCACTACAGTGATGTGTACTACAGTGATGTGCACTACAGTGATGTGCACTACAGTGATGTCGACTACAGTGATGTCGACTACAGTGATGTGCACTACAGTGATGTGCACTACAGTGATGTCGACTACAGTGATGTCGACTACAGTGATGTGCACTACAGTGATGTGCACTACAGTGATGTCGACTACAGTGATGTCGACTACAGTGATGTGCACTACAGTGATGTGCACTACAGTGATGTGTACTACAGGGATGTGTACTACAGTGATGTACACTACAGTGATGTGCACTACAGTGATGTGTACTACAGTGATGTACACTACAGTGATGTGGACTACAGTGATGTGCACTACAGTGATGTGCACTACAGTGATGTGTACTACAGTGATGTGCACTACAGTGATGTGTACTACAGTGATGTGCACTACAGTGATGTGTACTACAGGGATGTGTACTACAGTGATGTACACTACAGTGATGTGCACTACAGTGATGTGCACTACAGTGATGTGTACTACAGTGATGTGTACTACAGTGATGTGCACTACAGTGATGTGCACTACAGTGATGTGTACTACAGTGATGTGCACTACAGTGATGTGTACTACAGTGATGTGCACTACAGTGATGTGTACTATAGTGATGTGTACTACAGTGATGTGTACTACAGTGATGTGCACTACAGTGATGTGTACTACAGTGATGTGCACTACAGTGATGTGCACTACAGTGATGTGTACTACAGTGATGTGCACTACAGTGATGTGTACTACAGTGATGTGCACTACAGTGATGTGTACTACAGTGATGTGCACTACAGTGATGTGTACTACAGTGATGTGCACTACAGTGATGTGTACTACAGTACACTACGGTGCACTACAGCCACACTGATGACCTGGCGACCTCTAGTGGTGAAAGACAAGACTCAAATCAGTGCTTTTCAATTTATGCGAGGATTTAATACATCGTGTATGTGTTTGTTTAAATAAAGTACTATATATAAAACATATAAAAGTAAATTTGACATTGTTTTGTAATGATTGCAAGTAGTTAAGTGGAATAAGAACATTATTTGATCAACTCCTGCCTAATAAAACTAAATAAAAGTTGTAAATTAAAATCTGTAACTTTTTTCCCCTTATAAACACAAGTTTTTTTTTTGTTGTTGTTGCGGATTTCCCTTAAATGGAAAATCCCTAGTGTAGTGTACTTTCAGCTTTATTAGTGATGAAATGGGAATGTTTTTTCGCAGTGTTGGCGCCCTCTTGTGGACATTATATGAAGAACACACACACACGCACGCACGCACACACACACACACACACACACACACACACACACACACACGCGGGTTATGTTATCATGTGCTTGAGTGGAGAATAATCATCGCTGTGGAAAGCAGATCAGTGGTGAACAATGGCTAGTTTATCTCCTAAAAGTAAAGTCACTGATTGGTGTGTTGATGTAAAGTTATGACTCTGTTTATCAGCTGACCAACCGACACAACTGCTCTGTTTACAATAATTACGGTTTCATTATAAGTTACCTCCTGATTTCCTAAAGAAAATATTTTTAATTACAAGTTCCATGTTATTTATTTGTATTCATGTATTGTGTGTTTTATTTCTATTGAAACGATCTGTTACTTTAATTTCTGTGATCACTGTAAAGCTGCTTTGAAACAATATATAGTTAAAAGCGCTGTATAAATGAAGGAGACTTGACTTATTGCTTTAAATGTTTTATGATGACATATTTTTAGTAGACTATTATTACTTTATATTTACTGCCTTGCTTTACCTTAAGTTTCTTATCCTATTTGTGTGTGTGTGTGTGTGTGTGTGTGTGTGTGTGTGTGTGTGTGTGTGTGTGTGTGTGTGTGTGTGACACATGCATCCCCTGTGATCTTTGTTCAATAAATAATTTAAAGAAAGCAAACAATGGGTTTAGCGCGAGGGCGGTACTTCCCGTTAGAGACACGCCCCACTGAACAGAGCCACGCCCACACGGGAGTCTGGTGAGCCCGGATGATCAGCGCGCGCGACGCTCGCTCACTCTCGCGGTCCGCGGTAATATCAGCGCGTGTGTCGCGGCTCATGATATCATATTTAAAATGGACGGTGGCGGGTCCGCACGGGCTCCGGGGGACTCGGGAGATTCTCCCGCGAGGCGTCAGGCGGTGAAGAGACACCACCACAAACACAACATCAAACACCGCTACGAGTTCCTGCAGAGCCTCGGGAACGGCACGTACGGGCGCGTGAAGAGAGCCGTGGACCGCTCCGGGAGAACGGTGAGAAATCTCGCGAGATTACTCTACAGATAGCATAAATATATATTAATATATCCAGATATTACACTCGACGCACTGTTTTAATATTAGTGATAGCAGTATAAATGACTCATTAATTAATAAAGAGTAACAGCTGGTGGTTTAGTATTCATCAATGTGTTTTTTAACAGTGTTAGAAGAGTAAATAAATATTTTTTTAACTGTGGTATTTTATTATTTATTAATAATATTATGATTCATTTATAAGAGTAAATCAATCTTTCTAACTGTGGTCATTTATTATTTATTAACACTTAGAATATATTAATATACATTATTTAATTTTTTTAACTGGTAATTTATTATTTACAAATAATATAATATTAATATTACATTATTGGGAGAAGTCTAATAGTGCATTGGTTATGTACGACTAAGCGTTTCGTAAATCTATCACGGTTTCAATACTAATTATATTCTTATAAATGACTCATAAATAATACATTAACACCAACACACAAATAAATTCAATCAATAATTAAAGTAATTTATTATTCATGACTTTTATGAATAATATTATAATATCATTAATATAAATTACTGGGACATATCTAATATGTTATTGTTGTTGTTTTTATGTACGACCACACTATTTTAACATGAATTATGTTAATTATTATATGTGAATTATGTTAATAATAATAAAACGCATTGATAAATCGCCAGAGCTCTACAGAATAAATGAAGATTTGATGATTGATGTTTTGGAGATGGGTTTTAATCCGAGTGTTTGTGAAGCTTCAGCAAACCGGTTTCTGCGTATCCGCCCAGCTTTCACTCGCCCGCGGCACGCACGCACACACACACACACACACACACACACACACACACACACACACACACACACACACACACGCACACACACACACACACACACACTCTGACACACACACACACACACACACTCTCTCTCTCTCACACACACACACACACACACACACACTGACACACACACACATTCCTCTGGATCTGGGGTCAAGCGTGACTCTGCGTGACCTCTGACCCCTGACCGTGACCCACAGGTGTTTCTATAAGAGTTCCTTCAGGTCCTTTAGATCCGTTTGTTTATCGGGACGAGGTCCTGCAGGAAGTGATGTCACGTTTGCTTGCTGAAAAACAGTAGCTTTTGTCATTCATGATGATTCGTCTGGAGAAAGCCATCATAGTGTGTGTGTGTGTGTGTGTGTGTGTGTGTGTGTGTGTCTTTTGTTTTGCACACTGTAAAAAACACAAAGTTGCTGTGTTTGCTTTTAACGCATCAACTTGGATATTTAAGTCATTACAACTTAAATCACATTAAACTGACTTTAAAAAATGAGTTGAATCTTCTGTAAATGGCTTATTGTGATGAGTTAGAGCAATGTTAAAACATGTTGTCATAACTTATTGATCATATAATTATTAAAACATCCTTAAAACAAGAACATTTATATGAGAATAAAGCCTTGGTAAAGTAATTCTGCTTTCTGGGGAATATCTGTTAGTTTCCTCGTACCTTAGAGGCACAAACCGTGATGTTATTAGATTTATACGCTGTACAAAATGACATTTAAGCAATCTGAGCTTTTTATAGTTAGTTATACGAGATTCAACTCTTCAACTGTAATATTATTTAAGTTAAAATGACTTGTACAGCCAATTTAATTATTCCTAAACATGTTTTTAGATGGAAAACAATGTTTACTCTGAAAATAACTGAGAACACGTCGTATTATCTCGGCAGTTTTCCTCAAATAAATATATTGTATTAGACATTACTGGAAAACTGAAGTTTATGAACATCTGCTGTCACACCGCACTGAACTCTAAATATTAGAGTATTTTAATATTTGATTTAGGCTAATAAATAAAATTAGATGAGTTATATATAATATGTTTTACTCTCAATAATTATTCTAATATTTATTCTCTGAGAGCAAATCTTAATATCTCAAGCAGTTTTCTTCACAAATAATGTTTTTTTTTGTTTTTTAGAAAACCAAAAAATAAACCAAAATGATATTTTTGTGCTGTAATTTTTAAACCTATTCTAGTGTACCATATAATACTGTGTTATATTAAAAGTGTGATGGTGTAGATAATATAGATGTAGAGAAAGTTGCATTCTGGGACATGGCTGGACGTGTTTGGTGTGTTTAGACGAGCCGCCGGCGGATACGAGCTCGTGTGTGTCCAGACCAGTGAGCCGGTTACTGTGTAACGGTGAGCTGATCTGAGGTCAGACGGAAGCAGAAGATCTCCATCGGGGTTTCCCCGCGGCACACAGCAGTGTGAGCCGCGCGTCACTCTCCCTGCGGCCGCGGCGTGTCCGGAAGAACAGCATTGTGTCATTCTTCTCTGGAAAGAGAGAGAGTTTGAGTCTGGGCGAGTCAGCCTTTCTCAGCACTGATAACAGACGCGACGCTAACGACAACACGCCGGCGGCTCAGGCTATTATACAGCTTCCCTGAACACTGATGGTTTATCGTAAACCCTGCCGTCTGTGTTCAGAGGATACAGGAGCTGCACAACACGTTTATAACGAGTCAGCTGACAACTCTTCTGGAACATGCAGTGTGAAAACCTTATTTCTGAGTGTTCTCTGAGCGTTACTTTAGTGTTCTCTGAGCGTTACTTTAGAGTGTTCTCTGAGCGTTACTTTAGAGTGTTCCCTGAGCGTTACTTTAGTGTTCTCTGAGCGTTACTTTAGAGTGTTCTCTGAACGTTACTTTAGAGTGTTCTCTGAGCGTTACTTTAGAGTGTTCTCTGAGCGTTACTTTAGAGTGTTCTCTGAGCGTTACTTTAGAGTGTTCTCTGAGCGTTACTTTAGAGTGTTCTCTGAACGTTACTTTAGAGTGTTCTCTGAGCGTTACTTTAGAGTGTTCTCTGAACGTTACTTTAGAGTGTTCTCTGAGCGTTACTTTAGAGTGTTCTCTGAGCGTTACTTTAGAGTGTTCTCTGAGCGTTACTTTAGTGTTCTCTGAACGTTACTTTAGAGTGTTCTCTGAGCGTTACTTTAGTGTTCTCTGAACGTTACTTTAGAGTGTTCTCTGAGCGTTACTTTAGTGTTCTCTGAACGTTACTTTAGAGTGTTCTCTGTGCGTTACTTTAGAGTGTTCTCTGAGCGTTACTTTAGAGTTCTCTGAACGTTACTTTAGAGTGTTCTCTGAGCGTTACTTTAGAGTGTTCTCTGAGCGTTACTTTAGTGTTCTCTGAACGTTACTTTAGAGTGTTCTCTGAGCGTTACTTTAGTGTTCTCTGAGCGTTACTTTAGTGTTCTCTGAACGTTACTTTAGAGTGTTCTCTGAGCGTTACTTTAGAGTGTTCTCTGAGCGTTACTTTAGTGTTCTCTGAACGTTACTTTAGAGTGTTCTCTGAGCGTTACTTTAGAGTGTTCTCTGAGCGTTACTTTAGTGTTCTCTGAACGTTACTTTAGAGTGTTCTCTGAGCGTTACTTTAGTGTTCTCTGAGCGTTACTTTAGTGTTCTCTGAACGTTACTTTAGAGTGTTCTCTGAGCGTTACTTTAGTGTTCTCTGAACGTTACTTTAGTGTTCTCTGAGCGTTACTTTAGTGTTCTCTGAGCGTTACTTTAGAGTGTTCTCTGAGCGTTACTTTAGTGTTCTCTGAACGTTACTTTAGAGTGTTCTCTGAGCGTTACTTTAGTGTTCTCTGAACGTTACTTTAGAGTGTTCTCTGAGCGTTACTTTAGTGTTCTCTGAACGTTACTTTAGAGTGTTCTCTGTGCGTTACTTTAGAGTGTTCTCTGAGCGTTACTTTAGAGTGTTCTCTGTGCGTTACTTTAGAGTGTTCTCTGAACGTTACTTTAGTGTTCTCTGAACGTTACTTTAGAGTGTTCTCTGTGCGTTACTTTAGAGTGTTCTCTGAGCGTTACTTTAGAGTTCTCTGAACGTTACTTTAGAGTGTTCTCTGTGCGTTACTTTAGAGTGTTCTCTGTGCGTTACTTTAGAGTGTTCTCTGAGCGTTACTTTAGAGTGTTCTCTGTGCGTTACTTTAGAGTGTTCTCTGAGCGTTACTTTAGAGTGTTCTCTGAGCGTTACTTTAGAGTGTTCTCTGAACGTTACTTTAGAGTGTTCTCTGAGCGTTACTTTAGAGTGTTCTCTGAGCGTTACTTTAGAGTGTTCTCTGTGCGTTACTTTAGAGTGTTCTCTGAGCGTTACTTTAGAGTGTTCTCTGTGCGTTACTTTAGAGTGTTCTCTGAGCGTTACTTTAGAGTGTTCTCTGAGCGTTACTTTAGAGTGTTCTCTGAGCGTTCTGAAACTACTAAAAAAAATGTTTTAACCGTTAGATAAAGATCCAACTAAAGCATTTCATAAAAACGCTCCATGAACGATGTATAAATAATGTTTTTGTTCGAACATTATTAAAGATAACTTAAAGAAATTTAAGTATTTGGAGGAACGTATTATTAAAGTGTTATTCTATTAAAGTAACTGGAGGAACGTTTGTTCTCAACGCTCCCTGTACGTCATCGTACACTTTTAGAAATCATGGTTTTGAGCTTCACTCTTATTTTTTGAGTCTATTTCTGGTATTTGAGTTGTTGTTTCTGGTTCTTCAGGTTCTCAAAGCACTTCCTCACAAGGCTGTACAACAGTTTTGCGAAGCCGCTCCGTCTGACGTTTGAGCGCAGGTGTGTGAGATTCCTGTGTGTCTTCAGTTGTGTTTGTCCATCTGCTGGGCACTGGTGACCCTGTAGACACACACACACACACACACACACCCTGTGGAATCTCAAACATGCCCGATGACAAGCAGATACTCGCATACAGACTCACAAAAGAGACAAAAGACCCGAGACACAAAGACCAACATGCAAACGCATCCCTTCATATGCAAAGCACTGGTTCCACTGACATCACACCATTGCAATCCTCCAACACCAGTGACTATTATTACCGTGAGATCCTCTTTACTGTGAGCAGAAGGGATTCTGCATTAATCATTTGTGTAAATATCACTGTCAATATGACAAGGTTGCATAAGTTTAGTTTGAAGAATGATTTACAAAAAAATAATTCTGCTCTCGTTTCATTATCGATGCACAGAACTAAAGTAAATACGGTCATGCGGTCGAAATAATGGTATTTTTGTGTAAAGTATCAAAAACTTGCTAGAATTTCTGCAATTTAATTATGTAAATATAATTGTGTTATTATTAAATAGGTCATATAGTGCTGGGCAACGATTAGTCGCATCCAATATAAAAGTTTGTGTGTACATATGTATTATGTACACACAATAAATGTGTGAATAAAGAGTGTGTACTGTATAATTTTGTATATATAAAAACACACATATGCATGTATATTTAAGAAATATTTACATGTATACATAATTTATATTATATATAAATATTATACATATAAATAACACATATTTCTTAAATATATACATGCATGTTTGTGTTTAGCGACTGACTGACAGCGTTGAAAAGACTGTGGTGCTTGTGCTCAGTGTGTGTGTTTGTGTGTTTGTGCTTTAGGTGGCCATAAAGTCCATCCGTAAGGAGAAGATCAAAGACGATCAGGATCTGATCCACATTCGACGAGAGATCGAGATCATGTCGTCGCTCAGTCATCCTCACATCATCACCATATATGAAGGTATATGAAGTATGAAGGTATATGAAGTATGAAGGTATATGAATATGAAAGCACACTGGTGTTGTGTAACCAGATCGCTGGGATTCTTCAGTCACGCAAACCTCTTTGTTCTCATTATGTAATGAAGGCAAACCCCAAAAACTGCTTTAGTGTGCTTCACCGCACCACAATCACACCCCCGCTCATTAACATAACGCCAGGAATATCTCAGTCTCATTAGTGCCATGTCAAAGAAATCAAAGTCATTTAAACTTAGTTAAGTGATGTGATTGGCTTTTGTTTTGCTTAATTGTGGAAGTTTAAGCTGGACTGTGACGCTATTTTCTTCTGGAAACAAACTTTTTTGCATTATTTCCCTGTTATCTCTGTAAAGCTGCTTTGTAAGCGCAGTATAAATGAGTCTGACTCGACGTGTGTGTGTGTGTGTGTGTTTCAGTGTTCGAGAACAAGGATAAGATCGTGATCGTGATGGAGCTGGGCAGTAAAGGAGATCTGTACGACTACATGAGCGAGAGACAGCGCATCTCTGAGAGTGAAGCCCGACTCTTCTTCAGACAGATCGTGTCCGCCGTGCAATACTGCCACCGCGTGAGTAACAATACTCAACACTCAATACTGCCACCGCGTGAGTAACAATACTCAACACTCAATACTGCCACCGCGTGAGTAACAATACTCAACACTCAATACTGCCACCGCGTGAGTAACGATACTCAACACTCAATACTGCCACCGCGTGAGTAACAATACTCAACACTCAATACTGCAAAAGACACTCTGCAAATACTCACAACGCAACCGAATACAGAAACGCTCTGCAAATACTCACAACACAACCGAATACAGAAACGCTCTGCAAATACTCACAACTCAACTGAATACAGAAACGCTCTGCAAATACTCACAACTCAACTGAATACAGAAACGCTCTGCAAATACTCACAACTCAACCGAATACAGAAACGCTCTGCAAATACTCACAACACAACCGAATACAGAAACGCTCTGCAAATACTCACAACACAACCGAATACAGAAACGCTCTGCAAATACTCACAACTCAACTGAATACAGAAACGCTCTGCAAATACTCACAACTCAACCGAATACAGAAACGCTCTGCAAATACTCACAACGCAACCGAATACAGAAACTCTCTGCAAATACTCACAACGCAACCGAATACAGAAACGCTCTGCAAATACTCACAACGCAACCGAATACAGAAACGCTCTACAAATACTCACAACTCAACCGAATACAGAAACTCTCTGCAAATACTCACAACGCAACCGAATACAGAAACGCTCTGCAAATACTCACAACGCAACCGAATACAGAAACACTCTGCAAATACTCACAACTCAACCGAATACAGAAACGCTCTGCAAATACTCACAACTCAACCGAATACAGAAACGCTCTACAAATACTCACAACGCAACCGAATACAGAAACGCTCTGCAAATACTCACAACGCAACCGAATACAGAAACTCTCTGCAAATACTCACAACGCAACCGAATACAGAAACGCTCTGCAAATACTCACAACGCAACCGAATACAGAAACGCTCTGCAAATACTCACAACGCAACCGAATACAGAAACGCTCTGCAAATACTCACAACGCAACCGAATACAGAAACTCTCTGCAAATACTCACAACGCAACCGAATACAGAAACGCTCTGCAAATACTCACAACGCAACCGAATACAGAAACGCTCTGCAAATACTCACAACGCAACCGAATACAGAAACACTCTGCAAATACTCACAACTCAACCGAATACAGAAACACTCTGCAAATACTCACAACGCAACCGAATACAGAAACGCTCTGCAAATACTCACAACTCAACCGAATACAGAAACACTCTGCAAATACTCACAACTCAACCGAATACAGAAACGCTCTGCAAATACTCACAACTCAACCGAATACAGAAACGCTCTACAAATACTCACAACTCAACCGAATACAGAAACGCTCTACAAATACTCACAACTCAACCGAATACAGAAACGCTCTGCTAATACTCACAACTCAACCGAATACAGAAACGCTCAGTAAATACTTACAACGCAACCGAATACAGAAACGCTCTACAAATACTCACAACTCAACCGAATACAGAAACGCTCTGCTAATACTCACAACTCAACCGAATACAGAAACGCTCAGTAAATACTTACAACGCAACCGAATACAGAAACGCTCTACAAATACTCACAACTCAACCGAATACAGAAACGCTCTGCAAATACTCACAACTCAACCGAATACAGAAACGCTCTGCAAATACTCACAACTCAACCGAATACAGAAACGCTCTGCAAATACTCACAACGCAACCGAATACAGAAACGCTCTGCAAATACTCACAACTCAACCGAATACAGAAACGCTCTGCAAATACTCACAACTCAACCGAATACAGAAACGCTCTGCAAATACTCACAACACAACCGAATACAGAAACGCTCTGCAAATACTCACAACTCAACTGAATACAGAAACGCTCTGCAAATACTCACAACGCAACCGAATACAGAAACTCTCTGCAAATACTCACAACGCAACCGAATACAGAAACGCTCTGCAAATACTCACAACGCAACCGAATACAGAAACGCTCTGCAAATACTCACAACGCAACCGAATACAGAAACACTCTGCAAATACTCACAACTCAACCGAATACAGAAACGCTCTGCAAATACTCACAACTCAACCGAATACAGAAACGCTCTGCAAATACTCACAACTCAACCGAATACAGAAACGATCTGCAAATACTCACAACGCAACCGAATACAGAAACACTCTGCAAATACTCACAACGCAACCGAATACAGAAACACTCTGCAAATACTCACAACTCAACCGAATACAGAAACGCTCTGCAAATACTCACAACGCAACCGAATACAGAAACACTCTGCAAATACTCACAACGCAACCGAATACAGAAACACTCTGCAAATACTCACAACTCAACCGAATACAGAAACGCTCTGCAAATACTCACAACTCAACCGAATACAGAAACGCTCTGCAAATACTCACAACGCAACCGAATACAGAAACGCTCTGCAAATACTCACAACTCAACCGAATACAGAAACGATCTGCAAATACTCACAACTCAACCGAATACAGAAACGATCTGCAAATACTCACAACTCAACCGAATACAGAAACGCTCTACAAATACTCACAACTCAACCGAATACAGAAACGCTCAGTAAATACTCACAACTCAACCGAATACAGAAACGCTCAGTAAATACTCACAACTCAACCGAATACAGAAACGCTCTGCAAATACTCACAACGCAACCGAATACAGAAACGCTCTACAAATACTCACAACTCAACCGAATACAGAAACGCTCTGCTAATACTCACAACTCAACCGAATACAGAAACGCTCAGTAAATACTTACAACTCAACCGAATACAGAAACGCTCTACAAATACTCACAACTCAACCGAATACAGAAACGCTCTACAAATACTCACAACTCAACCGAATACAGAAACGCTCTGCAAATACTCACAACTCAACCGAATACAGAAACGCTCTGCAAATACTCACAACTCAACCGAATACAGAAACGCTCTGCAAATACTCACAACTCAACCGAATACAGAAACGCTCTGCAAATACTCACAACGCAACCGAATACAGAAACGCTCTGCAAATACTCACAACTCAACCGAATACAGAAACGCTCTACAAATACTCACAACGCAACCGAATACAGAAACGCTCTGCAAATACTCACAACTCAACCGAATACAGAAACGCTCTACAAATACTCACAACTCAACCGAATACAGAAACACTCTGCAAATACTCACAACTCAACCGAATACAGAAACGCTCTGCAAATACTCACAACGCAACCGAATACAGAAACGCTCTACAAATACTCACAACTCAACCGAATACAGAAACGCTCTGCAAATACTCACAACTCAACCGAATACAGAAACGCTCTGCAAATACTCACAACTCAACCGAATACAGAAACGCTCTGCAAATACTCACAACTCAACCGAATACAGAAACGCTCTGCAAATACTCACAACTCAACCGAATACAGAAACGCTCTGCAAATACTCACAACACAACCGAATACAGAAACGCTCTACAAATACTCACAACACAACCGAATACAGAAACGCTCTGCAAATACTCACAACACAACCGAATACAGAAACACTCTGCAAATACTCACAACTCAACCGAATACAGAAACGCTCTGCAAATACTCACAACTCAACCGAATACAGAAACGCTCTGCAAATACTCACAACTCAACCGAATACAGAAACGCTCTGCAAATACTCACAACTCAACCGAATACAGAAACGCTCTGCAAATACTCACAACGCAACCGAATACAGAAACGCTCTGCAAATACTCACAACTCAACCGAATACAGAAACGCTCTGCAAATACTCACAACTCAACCGAATACAGAAACGCTCTGCAAATACTCACAACTCAACCGAATACAGAAACGCTCTGCAAATACTCACAACTCAACCGAATACAGAAACGCTCTACAAATACTCACAACTCAACCGAATACAGAAACACTCTGCAAATACTCACAACTCAACCGAATACAGAAACGCTCTACAAATACTCACAACTCAACCGAATACAGAAACGCTCTACAAATACTCACAACTCAACCGAATACAGAAACGCTCTGCAAATACTCACAACACAACCGAATACAGAAACGCTCTGCAAATACTCACAACACAACCGAATACAGAAACACTCTGCAAATACTCACAACTCAACCGAATACAGAAACACTCTGCAAATACTCACAACTCAACCGAATACAGAAACACTCTGCAAATACTCACAACTCAACCGAATACAGAAACGCTCTACAAATACTCACAACTCAACCGAATACAGAAACGCTCTACAAATACTCACAACTCAACCGAATACAGAAACGCTCTACAAATACTCACAACTCAACCGAATACAGAAACGCTCTGCAAATACTCACAACACAACCGAATACAGAAACGCTCTGCAAATACTCACAACACAACCGAATACAGAAACACTCTGCAAATACTCACAACTCAACCGAATACAGAAACACTCTGCAAATACTCACAACTCAACCGAATACAGAAACGCTCTGCAAATACTCACAACTCAACCGAATACAGAAACGCTCTGCAAATACTCACAACTCAACCGAATACAGAAACGCTCTGCAAATACTCACAACTCAACCGAATACAGAAACGCTCTGCAAATACTCACAACTCAACCGAATACAGAAACACTCTGCAAATACTCACAACTCAACCGAATACAGAAACGCTCTGCAAATACTCACAACGCAACCGAATACAGAAACGCTCTACAAATACTCACAACTCAACCGAATACAGAAACGCTCTGCAAATACTCACAACGCAACCGAATACAGAAACGCTCTACAAATACTCACAACGCAACCGAATACAGAAACGCTCTGCAAATACTCACAACTCAACCGAATACAGAAACGCTCTGCAAATACTCACAACTCAACCGAATACAGAAACGCTCTGCAAATACTCACAACTCAACCGAATACAGAAACGCTCTGCAAATACTCACAACACAACCGAATACAGAAACGCTCTACAAATACTCACAACACAACCGAATACAGAAACGCTCTGCAAATACTCACAACACAACCGAATACAGAAACACTCTGCAAATACTCACAACTCAACCGAATACAGAAACGCTCTGCAAATACTCACAACGCAACCGAATACAGAAACGCTCTGCAAATACTCACAACTCAACCGAATACAGAAACGCTCTGCAAATACTCACAACGCAACCGAATACAGAAACGCTCTGCAAATACTCACAACTCAACCGAATACAGAAACGCTCTGCAAATACTCACAACTCAACCGAATACAGAAACTCTCTGCAAATACTCACAACTCAACCGAATACAGAAACTCTCTGCAAATACTCACAACACAACCGAATACAGAAACGCTCTGCAAATACTCACAACTCAACCGAATACAGAAACGCTCTGCAAATACTCACAACTCAACCGAATACAGAAACGCTCTACAAATACTCACAACTCAACCGAATACAGAAACGCTCTGCAAATACTCACAACACAACCGAATACAGAAACGCTCTGCAAATACTCACAACACAACCGAATACAGAAACACTCTGCAAATACTCACAACTCAACCGAATACAGAAACACTCTGCAAATACTCACAACTCAACCGAATACAGAAACGCTCTGCAAATACTCACAACTCAACCGAATACAGAAACGCTCTGCAAATACTCACAACTCAACCGAATACAGAAACGCTCTGCAAATACTCACAACTCAACCGAATACTCACAACGCAAGCACATTTTTATGGTTTTGTTTTATTTTTAGTTAACAATAATAACCCTGATTTCTATATATTCATTTTCGATTGTGAAAATGAAGTAGTTTAAAGTAGTTTCGAAGTAGTTTAAAATACAATTGATAAAATATTTTGATTTTGTGTGATTTGCGTGTTGATGCTATAAAAGCGTTTGTTTATAAGTTGAGCAGATGTCAGTCAGAACAGTGATATTCTGTGATGTCTGAGGTATGTGATGTTATTGTTGCACAGGCAGTTTTAGGGTTTAAGGAACACGTCAGTTTTCACTGTCTGGCTTAACAAATATCTGTGAAACCAAAGGTCAGCAAGACTAAATATTAGTTCGACGTCATGTGAGCATTTCTCACAGTCTGGAAAACGACCCAGAATGCTCTTGTGCGCTGAGGAGGGGTGAATAGAGACGCACCAGGACTTCACTGAGACACTGAATGGATTGCATAACACACATTACTCTCCGCATGAACGAGCAGATCTAGAAAGACAGTTGTGTTTCAGGCAGGCGTTCACGCTTGCACACGCTAATGCAGGAACACCCAGCGCTAACTGCTAGCACACACAACAATAGCTACGAAAGCAACGACGCACGCAACTGTTGCTCGGAAATATCCGTGTGAACGACACACACTCCCAGATAACAGCTTCTCTCAAAGTTAAGGTTCATTCAAATGATCTGGTGTTTAATAATGCTCTCAAACGTTAGCACAAAAACATTTATACATCGTTCATGGAACGTTCTCTCAGAAACATCTTAGTACGTTTAACATTAACAGATATGATATTAACGCTTTTGAAATATTGTACTGATTCCTGAAGGATCATGTGACACTGAAGACTGGAGTAATGATGATAAACTCAGCTTTGATCACAGGAATAAATTACACTTTACTGTATATTCACATAGAGAACTGATTATCTACATTATAATCATATTTCACAATATTATTGTTTTTTGTTTTAATCCATTGAATGCAGACTTGGTGAGAGCAGTGTGTGTGAGCAGTGTGTGTGAGCAGTGTGTGTGAGCAGTGTGTGTGGGCAGTGTGTGTGAGCAGTGTGTGTGGGCAGTGTGTGTGAGCAGTGTGTGTGAGCAGTGTGTGTGAGCAGTGTGTGTGGGCAGTGTGTGTGAGCAGTGTGTGTGAGCAGTGTGTGTGAGCAGTGTGTGTGAGCAGTGTGTGTGAGCAGTGTGTGTGAGCAGTGTGTGTGAGCAGTGTGTGTGAGCAGTGTGTGTGAGCAGTGTGTGTGAGCAGTGTGTGTGAGCAGTGTGTGTGAGCTGGGGCTGAAGTGTCAGTAGTTTAAAGCCGTGTTGTGCTCACAAACGTGAGCGCATGTTGTTTGCGTGAGGCTTCAGAAGACAGAACGTCCCGTATAGCGAGCGGACGAGCTTTTGTTGTGATGTTGAAGAGACTCCCGCTGAGAAGCACAGTCATGCATGATGGGAAGCGGCGGATCGATCTGGAGTTTGGGATCGTAAGATTCTTAATGCTTTAAAAGAAGTCTCTTCTCACCAAGGCTGAGTTTATTTAATAATAAAACCAAAGAAATGATCTTTGACCCGAGGTCTATAGGCGATCAAAGCCTTATTCTAACTGAAGGAGTACCAATTGAACAAGTAACAACATATAAATATTTAGGAATTCAATTAGATAAACACTTAAAGTGGTCACATCAAGTAGAGTATGTTTCCTCAAAAATATGTCAGCGTCTATATTTTTTAAGAAGACTAAGAGTTCATGGTGTTGACAGATATTATGCTATTGTTTTATAAGGCCGCTATTAGAATGTGGTGTGTGGGTAAATCATGTTGTGTGTTGTGTATTTTGTGTTGCATCTGTTATCTCGAATGCCCAAGATGAATTTCTCTGTCAGGAGACAATAAAGGCTAATCTAATCTTATTTGATTAATAAGTACACAAAAAACAGTAATATTCTGAAACTTTTCTATTTTAAAGTGTAATTTATTCCTGTGATCAAATCTGAGTTTATCATCATTACTCCAGTCTTCAGTGTCACATGATCCTCCAGAAATCAGTGTAATATGATGATCTGATGATCAAGACACAGTTATGATTATTATCAGTGTTGAACACAGTTATTAATGTTTATATTTCAGGATTCTTTGATGAATAGAAAGTTCAGAAGAACAGCATTAGTCTGTGATACTGATTAATGATTAATTAATCATAAATTATTAATATCATTAATCTGGAATAGGATATTTTGTAACATTATAAATGTCTTTACTGTCACTTTTGATGCATTTAATTGATCCTTGATGAATAAAAGTATTGATTTAGTTTATTTATTTCCCCCAATTTTTTTTATAAAACCCCGAACTGTTGACCAGTAGTGTTTAATGTTATAAAGCTTCTATTCCAGATTAATGCTGTTCTTTTCAACTTTCTATTCATCAAAGATCCTGAAATAAAAATGTAAATAACTGTTTTCAACACTGATAATAATCATAAATGTGTCTTGAGCATCAGATCATCATATTACACTGATTTCTGGAGGATCATGTGACACTGAAGACTGGAGTAATGATGATAAACTCAGCTTTGATCACAGGAATAAATTACACTTTACTGTATATTCACATAGAGAACTGATGATCTACATTATAATCATATTTCACAATATTACGTTTTTTTTGTTGTATTTTAAAATAAATAAAAGCAGCCTTGATGAGCAGAAGAGACTTCTATTAAAAACATAAAAAATCTCACCGATCCAAAGCTTTGTTAGCTGGGGTGGAAGATCTTTTGGAATCATACTCTGAGTTATGAAAGAGTTTATG
This sequence comes from Phoxinus phoxinus, assembly GCF_949152265.1. Taxonomy (NCBI): domain Eukaryota; kingdom Metazoa; phylum Chordata; class Actinopteri; order Cypriniformes; family Leuciscidae; genus Phoxinus; species Phoxinus phoxinus. Next base: position 32,039,676 of record NC_136895.1, on the reverse strand, counting down.
AGTGAAACTGATAATAAAGTGCTCAGGAAATTCCCTTGCAACACCAGGAACATTTACATCATTTATTAAAGCAACAACAGCCGTTTTAGTGCAAAACCCCCTCGGCCGTGATTCACTCGAGCAGAATTACTTTCACAAAATACCAACCGCAATATAATAAAGAACCGATGTAGACACATGACTGCAGTGAGAAGAACCAGTTCCTCCGCCATCACTGATGTTCATGACACGGTTCATGGAGAACTGTAGAGTCATCTAGAGATAAACTGCAGAACGATCACAGAAACCCGGAGTATTGTGTTATCTGAACCACATTCATTATGTAAAGTTGATTTGACAAAAGAAAAATAATATGTTTCTACAGTAGCATAGACCGAACACGTTACGCACGACGGCACCGTTTCACAAATTCACGTTTTTATAGTTTACACAATTATGGTATCGTTTAAAACAAACAAACATGCACTTTGAATCTGAAAAGTCTGCTTTGTGAAGCCCCCAGAATGCAGCTGTCATGTTCATGAGTGTGACAGACACTAACGCTGATGTGTAAACCTGTTTATTCCTGACAGAACGGGATTGTTCACCGCGACCTGAAGCTGGAGAACATCTTGCTGGACGACAGCGGCAATATTAAAGTAAGTTCACTGTGTTTCATTTGTAAAGACTTTACTCCGGGTTCATCGGACCTCGTTCTGCAGGCGGATGTATGTTTGCGGATGTGTCCATTGGGAATTTCCAGACGTTTATAGTCTATTTGAAGCGTTATCTCTGATACGTCTGGCTTTATTAAACAAGACGCCATAAAACAAACACCCAATCGAAACTCGCATGAGATAACGGCATAAATCTACTTTCGGTTCATGAGGCGAGGCGTAACTGGGGCTATTGCTAACGGCAACGGACCAACTACCGGCGGCGGCTGTTTTGAAATAAATCTAAATAATAAACGAGGCTCAAACATCCATTTTGTATTTTCCTAAACCTTCCAGGGCCATAACCCCTTATCAAACACCCCCCTTTTTCTAATAGACATGAAAATGCACATTCGGAACTTAAATGTTTGTAATTCAAGAATGCTTTGGAATATAGATGTAAGATTGGTCTTGTTTTAAAGAAGACATTTGGCAGATTTTTGTAGAAGTGAAATAAATTATGAAAGTTAAACAGAAAAAAAGTTATAGAAGTTTGAGTTTATGAAAATGTACAACGTTAAAAATTGAATTATTCATATTTTATATAAAATATATATTTTCAAAACCTGGAGGACTCTAAAACTGCAAAAAAATCAAAGGCAAAAATCTGAACAAGTTGTGTTTCAAATGTTAGGTTGATATCTCTTGAAATGAGCGTTCAGTGAGATGTAGTTTGGGCGCAGTACCACACTTCTCCACTAGTGGACATCACTGCCCATATAAGGGCGCCTCCATCTCCATATGTGGTTTGAGTCTGAACCATTATTTATACCATTTACATACAATTTATGAAGTAGACATCCTATTCAGAAGTAGTGTTGGAAGTTTGGCAGATTTAGAAATGAATTCATCCTCTAAGAAACACAAAAGATCCCGTATGTGCATTATAGCTCGCCGCCACATCACTAATGCTGAATCTATTATTATTCTCTTTATATTTAAAACATTTTCAGAGCTTTTTTTCTAAAAGAATTGAACAGATTCTATCTTTTGAACTCTTGGCATGAAAACAAACTGAGGTTTCTACCATTCTTTCATGATTTTTCATGTTCATCACTATTTCAAAATAAAGGTCTGAACACGCCTCAGGAGTATGAACATATTCTTGCTGCAAATTGATAAATTACGGCTCCTCTGTAATGTATTTTAAAAATCAGTCACCAAACATGTAAACTAGAGATTGAAAGTGTCCCTGATGATGTGTTCTCCAGATCGCGGACTTCGGCTTGTCGAACCTGTACCGGGGCGACGGGTTCCTGCAGACGTACTGCGGCAGCGCGCTCTACGCGTCGCCCGAGATCGTGAACGGCCGGCCGTACCGGGGCCCGGAGGTGGACAGCTGGTCCCTGGGCGTGCTGCTCTACACACTCGTGCACGGAGCCATGCCGTTCGACGGACACGACCACAAGCACCTGGTGCAGCAGATCAGCAGCGGGAACTACCGCAAGCCCAGCAGACCCTCCGGTGAGCACAGCGAGCGCCCGCGCAGTCCGCCGCTCCTCGCCTTTCTAGACCGAAAATTAGCTTTTTAATGTTATTGGAATGGTACAAAAGTTGGTAAAGGTTTTGGCACTTGCTATATGAACACACACACACACACACACACACACACACACACACACACACACACACACACACACACACACACACACACACACACACACACACACAAATCATGGACATGATCTGAACAGGTTAAATGGTCCTGTATAAAACAGTCTCGCTTGTGCCGCTCGCGGTCAGAAACTAGCGCACTGGAGACGAGAGAGTTTCCTCTAGTGGAAGCGTTCGGTACTGCAGCCGAACAACATCTCACTGAGAGATCATTTACTGACACATCAAGATCACATCGGGAACACGACTAGTTTACATTTATCTCACAGTTTTAGAGTAAAACGTGTTTTTGAAAATATAGATTTCATATACTTTTTTTTCACATTTTTCATAACAATAAACGTAAAATTCTATAACTTTAAAGGTTGGGTAGGTCAGAATTGTCTAAAGAACTTTTTTTCAAATTGGCTTAAACTGTCTTTATATACCAATACATAATTAAAATGTAAGTACTTTGAAAAAGAGAGTATAAAAATTGAGTGACTATAGTGTATTTAATCTTCAATAAACACAGCTCATTAATTCCTACCGGGACGAAACAAGTGATTGGCTTGCGCGACTGTCACTCTCCGTCGTCATGACTACCACTGCTATTACTGGCTCCGCCCACATGCGCGCAGTCGCGCATCCGTTTTTAGGTGGGAGTGAATGGAATTAATGAGCTGTGTTTATTGAAGATTAAATACACTATAGTCACTCAATTTTTATACTCTCTTTTTCAAAGTACTTGCATTTTAATTATGCATTGGTATATAAAGACAGTTTAAACAAATTTGAAAAGTTTTTTCTGACAATTCTACTACCTTTAAGTAAACTTTTTTTCGCTTCTGCAAGTGTCATGTTTGAAAAGAGTTCAAACTCCAGTCTGTCGCTCTAAGGCATCAAGATTGACCAGTTTAAGCTGGACATTACATTGTCAGGTCTACGCTCAAAACATGAATAAGTGGATTATAAATACAGCGTAAATATAATATAGTACCATAAAATCCCCCTAAAAATACAAAATATTCAATAAAAAACATTATCGAACTAAAACATAGTACATTAACTTCATTGAAATGAGAAAATAACACGTGAAGAGCACAGAAGGTTAAACACTGGTTTACGATGTTTGTCGAAGCTCCACACTCAGTAATGTGATGTTTTATAGGGCGAGCTTATCTACGCTAGCAGATAGCGCTCTGAATGGTCAGCCTCATAAAGTTGAGTTGATCTGGGAGTCGTTCACACCGACAGCCAGGCGCTCGTGCGGTCACCGTGTGGTTAGCTACAGTGGCGTTGACTAGCACTATCTGCTCATGGCACACACAGAACCAGGACACTGCCCCGGTAACACGAGCTAGTCCTGCCGAACCGGTTCCCGGAGCCACACCCGACTCCACACAGCTGACCGACCTATATTTAGAGCCTCTACTAACGAGCGCTGCGCTGATCCGGTGTTTGCCTGGAAGAGTTGAGGATGTGTACGTTTGGTGTGTCTTCAGGAACAATGGCTCACGGTATCTTGCACACGTGCGCTCCCCTGCCATCAGCATTCGGCATTGTTGATTATTGTTGATAATACTAATTTAGGTCTTTATTTTAATACACTTTGTCTATTTGCGTCTGTAGATTTCTCAGAAATTCAACAAAAGTTGTCGTTCTAAATCAACGCGCTGCTCAGCGATCTCTCTCTGCTTCCTTTAATCTCACACACACACACACACACAAACACTGGAAAGCTCTCTCTCTCCTGTACTGTCGGATCCAAATATGGTCATTTCCTTTTTATCAGCAACCAATCGTGAAAGTACAATGGACATTTAACTCTAAAAGCGAAATCTCATTGGCTGATGTCAATGTCTGACGCCGTGATTGGTTCAGATGCATCACGTGATGCGCTCTGACACTCAGATGTGTGTTTCTGACTGCTTTTCTGCTCAGTTAAAGGCCATAAATGCTGTGTTTATAAGTGTTGATGTGATTTAGGTGGTTTGTATTGTTGTTGCTGATGATTTGATGAGATATTGTGTCTGTAAATAGTTGTTTCCACTAAAAAAAGTATAATTTTTTACATTACAAATCTTTAAATGCCTTTTTCTCAAAATGAGTTTTTTGTCATTCTCCAGTGACACATCTCAGCCGATGTACACCAAACTCTCCAGTTACACACTTAGCAGTATTCTGAAGATATGTTCAGAGGGATTTGTTAATAAATCATTCCTGGCCTGATTTATGTGACATTTTAATTTAAAAAAAATGGCGTAAATAGATTTTTTAAGTCTATGGACAGTATATTTAGATTTCCTAGGTCATGAAAGCATATATCCTGAAATCCTCTGAACATCTTGTATGTAATCAAAATGAAAAAATAATTTTGCACCTGGCTTTATCATATGTTCAGATCTATCTACCGAAAATATATGCAAAATTGCGCATATTTTATGAGAAAATGCCTAATTTGCATAATTAAACATACAAATTTCAAAAACTTGTAATACATTTTTTTTATGAACTTGTGTAAGTAATCACCTGAGGAAGTTTCATGGTGATATCGATTATTTTAAAATTGTACCCTATTCACCTGTAGTGTCTCGCCTTAAATTAAACAAATGTAATTTTACTTGGTTTATTAATGGTTTTACTCCACATTTGTGCAGTTTTTGGAGGATTTATTATATTTTTTTATTTGACATGGTTTAGTGTAAGATTTTTGCCCATCTTTTGAAAAAAGAAAGGCAGTTTTAAAAGTAAAAAGTGACCACTTTAACCAGTAGACGACTGCAGAGCTCCACTATTTGCTATTTGACTAAATAAAAGACGTCTTTTCACAAGTACAAAAAATGCTAAACTTTGACAAAGTTATTTTAATAATTGTGAATTCATAATATGTAGTTATGAATCCAACTAGAAACCATGTGAAAATATGTATTTCTGTTAGTCAAATAGCAAATGCAGCTCTGCAAGCGTCTACTGGTTAAAGTGGTCATTTTGTACTTTTAAAACTTACACTAAACCATGTCGAATTATCCATGTTATACCCATGAATAAAAGAAGTTAGAAATGTGGGTCTTTTATAAAGTGTTTTTTAAATATATTATATATTAATTTATATATATAAATAAAAAAAATATAATAAATCATCCCAAAACTGCACAAATGTAAAGTAAAAACATTATTAAACTGAGTAAAATGACATCTGTTGCCTGGGGTCTCTGGACAGCCGCTAGCAAACGGCGCATAAGGGTTAATTAGCAGGACATCCCTGTTGCTAAATGCTATGCTAATCCTCTTTGTCGCCCCACAGATGCGTGTGGTTTGATCCGCTGGATGTTGATGGTGAACCCGGAGCGTAGAGCTACGCTGGATGAGATCGCGGGTCACTGGTGGCTCAACTGGGGCTATCAGCGCCCCCTACAGGCTCAGATCGACACCGCATCGGTGTGTCCGTCACATGTAGCGCCTCAAACCGGCGGCCCGACTCGCATCGCAGACTGGCTACGCCGCACCTCTCGCCCTCTCCTGGAAAACGGCTCTAAGATGCGTTGCCTGTTGCGTACGGGTGGAGGAGAACCAGTTCAGCGGCAGCGCTCAATACGCAGGTCGCGCAAAGAAAACAACGTTTCGCAAACAATGCAGGAATCGCCTCGCCCGTTTAAAGGCATCCTAAAGAAGCGTGGGAGTCTGAAGCAGAAGCTGACGCCCGGGGACTCCCAGGCTACGCCGCTGGAGGAGAAGACCAGGAACTCTGTGGCTCCGCCTCCTCCTCCTCCTCCTAAAGGCATCCTGAAGAAGCCTTCCGAAGGCGAGTCGGGATATTACTCCTCATCCCCGGAGAGCCACGACTCCGAACAGCCTCTCGGGAACCCGTCGCCCGCGCAGAACCGCAAGGGAATCCTCAAACGCCACGGCAAGTTTTCCGGAGGACTCCAGGGGTTCGGATCTCTGGACAGGCTTCCGCCGTCCTCGCCCTCGGTGGTCAACAAGTCCCGGCCGAGTGGAGCAATCAGCGAGGACAGCATTCTCTCCTCCGAGTCTTTCGACAGACTCGACCTTCCCGATCGGGAGACTCCCGTCGCTCCGCTGGAGAGGCGGAGAATGCGAGGATGCGTATCCGCTGATAACCTCCTCGACTTACGAGAGGACGGGCCAGGGACTCTGCACAAGGGACACTGGGAGATGGGCGCAGCTTGCTATCGCGCAGGAGTGTCCGATAGCGTGTTTTCAATCTCCGACTGCGAAAACGTCACGCGGACTTACAAGCACGCCTTGGGAGCGACTGCTAGCTAAGCTGGACAGCGACTGTGAAGTGCAGAATCTGTAACTCGGTTGTGCCTAGAAAGGTAAAAACGTTGGAAACAAAACAGGGAGAGGACGACTAATGCTGGTATTGGAGCAGCTTCAAGCCAGACAGGAAGTGGGTCTTCAAGAGGACAGGAAGTCCTGTGCGACAGACTCGTTTGGGACACGCATTTCATTCCTGAGGGAACGGCAGTTTTTTGGTGCGTTTGCAACCAAAATTGCTTTTATAATGTAGACTTGATTTGAGAAAAGTGCCTTTTATTTTGTCAAATGATCAACAACTAACTTGTTATCCTTTGAAATGTTGGAGGGTCACGTGACTGTTTAGGGTGTTGGCTAGTCAAGAAGTACCAAAGATCCATTGTGGATAGGTTTTAAAGGTGAATATTGGTGGTAGAAGACACAAATGTACAAGAGCACATGCAAGAACTCAAAAGGTCTCAATTGGCAAAGATTGACTAAAGTCCTTAAGATCGTTCCCGCCAATTTCTGAGTTTTACAACATGCCATTAATTATCATGTGTGCGACGGATACTGTAAACTATTGTCTATTTATGACTTTATGTTGTCTAGACTTTGGTTAGATGTTTAAAGTGTGCAGATAGGAGTTTATTAGGATGGTGAAACACGACCTTGACCTCCTCACAGAAGTGGATTATTTTGTCTCCAAATCCTGTTGAGAAATGTTGTAATGTTGGGGGTTTACAGTTCGGTCTCTGGACGCTCACTTCCCGCTGTAAAGGCGAGTTAAGAATGAGTTCAGGTATTCCAGTGTCATAGCAGCGGTTTATCAGTTCATCTGCTCTTGAGTTTCTAAACTCCTCGTACAGTGTTTGTAAGAGTCCATTAGAGCGGCAGTGAGATCTTGTCGGGGTTTATGGTTATGAAGGGTTTTTCTTCTGTTTGGTGTCATATTTGTTTGAGTTTTCTTACTTGCCAAAGTGCCTGATGTATCCGCCCTGATGTCTGTTTAGAATAAAACAGCACAAATTAAGTTGAAGACGCTCTGAATGTCTGTTCTTGTGTTCCCATGAGTAAATTACTTTATCGTAGACTGTATTGCAGTTCACATTACAACTCCCCCTGTGGAGAAAATCCAGAGTTTAATCTTGTTTATGTGTCTATGTGGTGTGTTTAATCTGCTTTAACACACACCATGTGTAAATTCAAAACTGAATTTGAACCAATAATTAAATTTGAATAAAATTTGAATAAAACTGCAGTGAACCAAAGACAGTCTCAGAAACACGGTGTGAAATCGCTGGTGTTTCTGACGTCACACACTACCTTGACCAATCAGATCAACGTGTGATCGTCCACCAGTGGATCTCTGAGTGAGTGAGTGGAGGCGGGGCTCATTTGCATATTCATAGAAACGCGCATACACCATGAGGCAACGGTGTCGAGTTACATTCAAGATATTTTAAGGCATGAAAATAGTTTTCAAAAAAAAAACTTTTTCATTTGTCATTTTGGTGATCAGAGATGAGTTTTAAAGGATAACATTATTGACTACAGCGGGACTTTAAAGACAATTGTTTCCATTTAAATATGCAAATTAGGCATTATCTAATTAAATATGTACTAAAAATTCCAGGATCAAAATTCTCGTTTTGTTGACACAGTTAAAGATATTTTAAGACATGAAGAACTTTGTTTTTCAAGGAAAACATGTAAATAAATCTATTATATGTAATAATATATATCTTAAATATGTAATTTTGGTGATCAAAGATGAGTTTTAAAGCATAAAATGATTGACCACAGGGGGACTGTGTGAAACTGCAGTGTGTGTGCGTTGCAGTTTTTAAACAGTGAAATAATAAAGTTCTGAAGTGGTAGTTTGACCCGATACCAGTGTTACTTTAGTTAACTAAAACTAGAACATTTTTGTTAATTACAAAAATAAAATACAAAAAATATATATTTTAGCTAGTTGCCAAAGCAACATTTCATATTGTTGTTTAGTTTTAACTCAATGCACTAAAATGACTAAAACTAACACTGAAAAAACATGTTTTTTTAAGTAAAGTAAATAAAAAAAACACAGCAAAGTAATACTTTTTTTTTTTTTACTAAAATTGACCTGAAAGTTTCTGAAACCAGAAAATGCAGAAATAAAAACTCACTAACTCACCTGGAAATATTCTAATCTTAATCCTAATCATTTCCAAACCTGTCAAACAATATCACGGATATATTTGACCCTAATCAAGACAGAAAGATTTTACACTTCATTTTACAATTAAGATTGCATTATTATTTACATTGCATTTAAACCCCCTCTGCTAATTAGTATGCAAAATATTGATTATTTTAAACTGTAGGTATTTATCATGGTAGCATTTGTTTTTCTGAATTTAATTTATACTGAAGGAAGGAAACCAGCAGCCAGTCACCATCCTCATATTTTATTTCCACATATTTCAAGTTTAAAATTGAGAAAAGTTACATGTCAAGCGTAGAATTAATCATTGACGGAAATCAGCAGCGTGTGTGTGTGTGTGTGTGTGTGACAGCAGAACGTCTGCTGGGTTAAAAACGAACGTGAACACGGTCAACCAGTGCAGTGGAACTGGGAACACTGGGACAGACGGCTAGAGCTGCTCTGCCGGCGGGACGTCCCGATCCCGATCCCGATCCGGATCCGCAGGAGCAGACGGAAGCGTCAGGCCGATGGTTTCCTCCAGAGACGAGAAACACTGAAGCAGAGAAGCCTGGACATAGAGAGTCATCTTTTAAACCTTTTTATCATAATTATACCTTAGCATGTCATCATTTTGACTTTTTATTTAATACTTATGAGGTCCAAATTATGACAAAAAGTGAATTCTGACAAAAGTATTGACACAAAAAGTCTAAATTATATGTCATTACTTTTGTCAGAATTAACTTTTTGTCATAATTTAGATTTTTTTATATCCTAATTTTGACACTGTCCTGATAGTGGTTTACCGAAGCATGATTATGAGCGTGTGTGTGTGTGTGTGTGTGTGTGTGTGTGTCCTCACCATGTCGAGGTCCAGGACGTTCCTCAGGAGCTGCAGGAGGTCGTCGCTGCTGAGCGAGTCTTTCAGGAGATTCAGTCGAACAACAGCCGCCGTCACACACGAACAGGCCACCAATGAGGGCGCGAAGCCCGAGAACTTCAGCTCTGAAACACACAGCACAAGCCCCGCCCCTTAACATCAACATCCACCAATCCTGCTTCAGCTGTGTGTGTGTGTGTGTACGTGTGTACCTGTGGCGCTCAGGGCGATGTAGGAGTGTGTGTGTGTGTGTACCTGTGTGAGTGTGTGTGTGTGTGTGTGTACCTGTGGCGCTCAGGGCGATGTAGGAGTGTGTGTGTGTGTGTACCTGTGTGAGTGTGTGTGTGTGTGTGTGTACCTGTGGCGCTCAGGGTGATGTAGGAGTGTGTGTGTGTGTGTGTGTGTACCTGTGGCGCTCAGGGCGATGTAGGAGTGTGTGTGTGTGTGTGTGTGTGTGTGTGTGTGTGTGTACCTGTGGCGCTCAGGGCGATGTAGGAGTGTGTGTGTGTGTGTGTGTGTGTACCTGTGGCGCTCAGGGCGATGTTAGAGTGTGTGTGTGTGTGTGTGTGTACCTGTGGCGCTCAGGGCGATGTAGGAGTGTGTGTGTCTCCTCAGGGCCGGGTGGTTCTGCACTTCGAGCGGCAGCACCTGCAGTAGCAGCTCCAGGAAGTCAGAGGGCAGCACTGAGGCCAGATCCCAGCGGAGCCGCGACACCAGCAGCACCTCCCACTGCTGCACACACACACACACACACACATTTCACACACACACAATACACATCACACAATACACACACACACATTACACACACACACATTCCACACACACACACATTACACACACACACACACACACATTACACACACACACATTACACACACACACATTACACACACACATTACACACAAACACACACACATTACACACACACACAATACACATCACACAATACACACACACACATTACACACACACACATTCCACACACACACACACACACACATTACACACACACACACATTACACACACACACACACACATTACACACACACACACACACATTACACACAAACACACACACATTACACACACACACACACACACACATTAAACAGAATGTGTTCACAGAAAATGTTCCGTCTTCGAGCGCTAGAGAGCCGCTTCTTTAACATCAACACCGGCTCCGCTTATAACTGTTGCTATAGCAACTTTCTTTCGTTCTCTCTGGCGCTGTTCCTGTTCTTGCTCTACATGTTGGTGCTTTGTGTTTTCTATTGTATAATTGTAATTTAAAAAAATGAAAAAGTGTTTCTTTACAAAGTGTCGTCGCCATCTACTGGCCGGGCAGCAGAATACAGCGATTTAAACGATTTAGCGGATCCGTGTGAGCGGGATCGTTCGTCGGCTGTACGCAGAGAGAAACGCACACAAAAAAACGTTGTCATGCAAACGTACAATTAAATAAATACTCAGCCATGTAATTTAGTTCATTAGCATATCTATTCCAATGTTATTATTGTTCATAACTACAACTAAAAATTTAAAAATTCATTACTTGACATAATACCAGTAAAATATAACGTGGGGGGGGAGTTTTCACGGGCCTAAAAGTGACGTATTTACTTCTGAAACGACATTGAACATATTGTTGATATATGTTGTATTGTGTACTAAGTTGTACATCATTAATGTAATCTCTGTATCGTTTGCAAGCATAATAAAAATAAAATATATATTTTTTTTTTTCCAATTTGACTTTATTTTAACGCACAGCCCTGATGAACTGTGTCACATGACCTCACCAGGATCTCTGGCACGGTGACGGCGTGGTCCGTGTAGACGCACAGCTTGGCGGCGCTCAGAGGAACCGATTCCCTGAGTTTGGAGGCCAGGAACATGCAGACGGTTCCCAGAAGCTGCAGGTGGCATTTACGCAGGGCATTCTGGGACATGTACCTGTCCAGGTAGTGCACGGCCAGCGGAAACACCTCCTCCTCACACTTCTGATCCTCACACACCTGCTCAAGAACAACACGCACGAGTCCTCTGGTGATCATGACTCAGACCAGAAAGATTCGAATCAGTGAATCCGAATATGATTCATAAAACATAATCTGACTAGTGATTCGAATCAGTGAATCCGAATATGATTCACAAGACATCATTCGAATCAGTGAATCGGAATACGATTCATAAAACATAATCTGACTAGTGATTCGAATCAGTGAATCAAAATATGATTCATTAGACATAATCTGACTAGTGATTCGAATCAATGAATCAGAAAATTATTCATTAGACATAATCTGACTAGTGATTCGAAATCAGTGAATCAGAAAATGATTCATAAAACATAACCTGACTTGTGATTCGAATCAGTGAATCAGAAAATGATTCATAAAACATAATCTGACTAGTGATTCGAATCAGTGAATCAGAATATGATTCATTAGACATAATCTGACTAGTGATTCCAATCAGTGAATCAGAAAATGATTCATAAAACATTAATCCGATCAGTGATTCGAATCAGTGAATCAGAATATGATTCATTACATATAATCTGACTAGTGATTCGAATCAGTGAATCAGAAAATGATTCATTACATAATCTGACTAGTGATTCGAATCAGTGAATCAGAATATGATTCATAAAACATTAATCCGGTCAGTGATTCGAATCAGTGCATCAGAATATGATAAGACATCATAAGATCATTATGATTCGAGTTAAGTGTTCGTTCGTGTCCTCACCTGAAGCATCCACCCAGTCAGTATTCTTCGCATGTAGGGCAGCACGTCGGTCTGTTCGGTACCGGGTTTAATGATGTTCGGTCTCTCCGAGCTCAGCAGGTTCTGACAGACCCGCTTGTCTTGGATCAGGACCGCGTCTCTGAACGCCCGAACCGGTTTGGACTTTATCTGAGAGCTCGAATCCAGTTTGACATGTTCGTGACAGAATAACTCCATCACAGATCGTCTGACGGACTCGCCGGTTAAACCTACAGAATCAGTCACGCGGGATTTACGTTAACAAAACTCTTAACGGGCCTACAAACTATATACACTGTACATTTAGCCGAATTCATGAGTAAAAACGCATTATTTTCTTCAGTTTACGGAAGGCTGGTGCGCGAGCTGCGGCGCGCGGCGTGACCGCTCTCACGAGAATCCCTGAACGATCGTTGTGACGTCACATCATCGAAGATCGAGATGTCGCTTAGTCATCGTGAACAAAACAAACGTATTTTATTTTAATCTGGATTGAAAGACTGAGGGAACTTAATCTAGACTGACTCTGGAGTTTTGTTGTGTTATGACAATGACGATAATTGCTAACGTTTTTTCTTCTTAGTTTCTTCAAGCATTTCACAAAATAAATTAAAATAAAAAACGTGTTTTATTTTATTGATATGAGGTCCTGGTCTCATAAACTCCCATAATCATTAACTAAATTTAATAACGTCCGCCTCAGTTTCTCATTACAATTTGATATATAATTTGTCATAGAAATCCCCCCCCCCCCCCCATCCAACCCATTTATTATTAATATAACTAAGAAGAAATATATATATATATTACATACACATACATGTATGTATATGTATGCATGTGTATATGTGTATGCGTGTGTGTGTGTATATAATGTGTATATAAATATATATATTACTTGTCATATTTTACATATATATATATATATATATACACACTTCACTTGTTTTACTCGTCATGGAAGCAAAATTCATTGAGAACATTTCATGTCAAGGTTACAAGCCATGAGTGCAAAAATAACAGGTCTGGATGAGTTTATGATTTTATTAAGTTCTAACCAAGTTCAGTCCAAAAATATGAACATTCATTGCATAACAAAAATGCTAAATATATTGCGTCACAATCCCACACGTTATCATCATCATCACGTTATTCCAGCGCGTCGTCCAAACTGCCGCATCCGCATGAAAGTGTGCGGTCAGTCGACGGCCATGGCGGGCGTGGCGTCCTCCAGGTCTCGAGACTCGGCGCTCTGCAGTTCCCGCCGGATCTCCGCCGTAACGCCCGGGTGCGTGTGAACCCTCAGCAGGTCCAACAGCGCCTCCTTCTGCTCGGAGGACAGGTCTGCTCTGTAGCGCTGCACCAGCGTCATCAGGCTCTGGTGCCACAGCACCGGCAGGGTCCGTTTATCTGAGCGGAACGACAGGAAGTGCGCGACCAGCGCGTCCAGCACGCGGAAGGGCAGCGCGTACTTCTTATCCAGCAGCAGCCGCAGGAAGATACTGTTGGCCCCGTTATACTCCATCTCCGCCAGTTTCAGCATCGCAGCGCTGCAGAAGAAGAGGACAAGCCATGGGGTTAGCGCTGCAACCAGGGCTCGGAGTTCACGCTCACTCGCCGGACAGTTCGGCTACTACTCTAAGTTACCGCCATTCAGAACTTCTGCTAGCCATAAAAGAAAGATATACACACATATATATATATATATATATATATATATATATATATATATATATATATATATATATATATATATACACATATATATATATATATGGGGGGGGGGTGTAACTTTGCTTATCATTTATTACTTAAAGCTCACTTAAAGTTCTTTGATACAACATCAAAAACTATTAGCTTAACTGATAACGTTCAAACATTACTAAGATCAAGTGAACCGTCAGTAATAAAATAAGATCAAATACACACATTACAAGCAGAGATGAGACCGAGTAACAAGGTTATAAAGTCCAACAGTAGTGTTCAAGCACAGACATTAATCATTAAGCCTGAATGTAAAATAACACGATTTGTTCACTGTAGAAATTAAATATAGTTCCATCGTTGTTAAAGATGTATTGTGTTGTTTTATTAACATTAGCGACACAGACGACAGCAGGAATATTAGTCTACTGTCACTTTAAGAGCGAATAACTGACACACATCCGGTTTCTTTCTCAGCGGTTCACTCTTGACAGAGCCGAGAGAACACTCGCCGAGACGGGTGCTTGGACATCATTTTTCGTTACACTTGCACTCCACACCCCTAACCCTGCCCTAGCGGTTTACAGCGCGCATCATATAGGTGCGCACTTTCATGAGATCGGGTCCTGAGATCTCGCGCACACAATAACTGAAGCACAGGCTGCAATGATGGCCCTTTTACTCCGCCTCAAAATCATGTTGATGTTTGGCGAACTTCGCATATATCGCAGAGCTAGCATCACGCGTATATATCGCAGAGCTAGCATCACGCGTATATATCGCAGAGCTAGCATCACGCGTATATATCGCAGAGCTAGCATCACGCGTATATATCGCAGAGCTAGCATCACGCGTATATATCGCAGAGCTAGCATCACGCGTATATATCGCAGAGCTAGCATCACGCGTATATATCGCAGAGCTAGCATCACGCGTATAAATCGCAGAGCTAGCATCACGCGTAAAAATCGCAGAGCTAGCATCACGCGTATATATCGCAGAGCTAGCATCACGCGTATATATCGCAGAGCTAGCATCACGCGTATATTTCGCAGAGCTAGCATCACGCATACATCGCAGAGCTAGCATCACGCATACATCGCAGAGCTAGCATCACGCATATTTCGCAGAGCTAACATCACGCATACATCGCAGAGCTAGCATCACGCATATTTCGCAGAGCTAGCATCACGCATACATCGCAGAGCTAGCATCACGCATATTTCGCAGAGCTAGCATCACGCATACATCGCAGAGCTAGCATCACGCATACATCGCAGAGCTAGCATCACGCATATTCCGCGTTCGTCCATCGGTGCAAGAACCCGCTGTAAGCTTGCGCGATGTCTCTGATCTATGGCAAGTGTAAACGCATGAATCGGTTATGGGTCACAAGTCAGAATTGGGCATCAAGACCTGCCGTGTAAACGAGGACTAAACGCCACTCCAGAAGCGCTTCTGTGCTAACCTCGGCACCCGTACGCGTGTTGACCTTTGACCTGTGTGTAAAGCTCACCTGGAGTGCAGCACTGGGATTGAGCATCGAGTGAGGATACTGCCGATGATGATGGCTTCTCTCAGCGTACATGTTCCCGATTCACACAGCGGAAGCAGGATCCCTACACACACACACACACACACACACACACACACAGATATAACGTCTTTTTCTTTTTACCTTTATTTAACCAGATAATCTCATTGAGATTTAAAACCTGCATTATGGTAGACAGTCTCCAACAAAGACAAACATCGATCAGGCGCATTTCTATAAAGCAAATCTCCATAATCGAGTGCAGTGAGAAACGTGGTAGCAACCAATCTCCTCCTGGTTTCCCAAAAAAAACAGGCTTTATTTCTAAGCTTTTGTACCAGTTTATCAATGTGCAACTTAAAAGAAAGCTGATCGTCGATTAATAAACCCAAATATTTGTACAATTTGACTTGTTCGATCCGCTCTCCATGTATAGGAAAAATACTTGGAAGACTGTCCAAGCACTTCTTAGGTTTTGAGTAAATCATAATCTTAGTTTTCTCAGCATTCAAAACTAGTTTAAGCTGATAAAGTTGGATCTGAACATGATTAAAAGCAGATTGTAAATAAGAAAAAGCTTGGTGTAAAGTCGCAGCCTTATTATAAATAACGGTATCGTCAGCATAAAAATGGAAATGAGCCTGAGAGATGTCATCACCCAAGTTATTAATATAAATAGTAAATAAAATTGGACCCAAGACTGATCCTTGCGGTACACCACACGATACACTCACAGTTGCGGATTTGGAATTGTCAAAATAAACACACCGAGTTCTATCTGCCAAATAATTAGTAAACCAATCAACAGTATAATCAGAAAAAACAATATTTTGTAGCTTTTCCAGTAAAATGCAATGGTCCACTGTATCAAAAGCTTTGGCTAAATCTATGAGAAGGGCTACACAAGTGTTCTTGCAATCCATCGCCTCAGTAGTGTCATTAATGACCTTCATTGCAGTGGTGTCGAGTTACAGTCAAGATATTTTAAGGCATGAAAATGGTTTTCAAAGAAAAAACGTTTAAATTTGCCATTTTGGTGATCAGAGATGAGTTTTAAAGGATAACATTATTGATTACAGCGGGACTTTTAAGATAATAGTTTCCATTTAAATATGCAAATGATGCATTATCTAATTAAATATGTACTAAAAATTCTAAAGTGCAATAAAATATGTTTTCTGATGCAAGTAACAGCATGTAAACATGATTTTGCCAGTAGTAAGGTTTAGTTTTGCCATATGCTTTCGTCATTTGTAATACGTTTTTGTTGATCTTAAATATTCCTATGTACCGGTAGTTTAAATTTATTTGAGTCATTTTAGTACTTCAACTTTTATGTCAGTTCTCATTTTTAAGTTATCAAATATTTAGCTTTTATTTTTATTTCATCTTTGTTTCAGTTCATAAAACAGTGTGTTACTAGTTTGAGTTATAAGACTTCATGTAGAGCCAGCAGCGCCCTCTGGTGTTCAGTTACAGTAACACATGCACACCATTACTGATCACCTGCTCTAGAATAAATACATCATTATTATAATATTCCTGTGCATCTGATCTGCATATTCCCTAATAACTAAAGCCTGAACACCCAAGCACACGTTCACCTGGGTATAGTTGTGAAGGTTTTCCTCCGACACTGAGGCAGAAATCTCCACTTCAGGAAAACTTCAGTTTTATTCTGAACTGTATTATGAAGATTTTACAGAGGGGTTTGTTCATTTATCATTTTATACAACATTTTATTCCTAACAAAATGGCGAACATGTATTTACTTCTGGCTGTCGACAGTATTTCTGAGTTCTGTGTGATAGAGATATCCACAATCCCCTCTGTAAAAACCTTTGACTAGTATATATAAAAATAAAAAAACAAGAATTTTGAACCTGACACTATCCAATGTTCACATTTTTGCTCTAGAAATGTATGCAAATTAAGGCATATTTAATTTGATAGTGCCTCATTTCCATATTTAAGCATAACAGGAATACTATTGGCTGAGCGGCAGTGGGCGGAGTCACAGACCAGAACAACAACGACGGACCGTGTAAAATAGCGAGTGTGTGACCTCGGCACGTATATCTGCACACACGTTTATGCTCTAGTAGAGTAACACACACAGCACCTTTAATACACAACAGCACAGGAACATGGTCTGACCTTTGAACCAGGCGGCGGGTTTGAAGAGCGCCTTCTTGAGCGCGCTGTAGAGGTGAAAGTTCAGCCGCTTGTACTCCGTGATGTCGTCTCGAACCCGCGGCAACAGCACCAGATTATAGAAGCGCTGAGCCATGCGCTCCTTCAGGTTAGACGAGAAGATCCTACACACACACACACACAGAGAGAGAGAGAGAGACACACACACACACACACACAGACACACAGAGACACACACACACACACAGAGAGAGAGAGAGAGAGAGAGAGACACACACACACACACAGAGAGAGAGAGAGACACACACACACACACACAGTTAGCTTGGTTTAAAAGCTACGACGATGTCTGATATGTAATGCACTAACTCCAGGCGGAGTGTGAGCGTGACCTCTGACCTGGTGGCCTGGTACATGGCGGCGGCGGTCCAGGTCTCCGGCTCCGTGAGGTACAGCACCTGCTCCCAGTTGGAGAGAGCCGGGACGATCTTAAACGCCTTCGGGAGCTTCCCGCTCCGGTACTTCGACAGAACCTGCGGTGGAGGAACACACGGAGTTTGTTTAATTATGCAAATTAGGCATTTTCTCATTAAATATGCCCACTTTTGCATATATTTTCGGTAGATAGATCTGAACATATGATAAAGCCAGCTGCAAAACTCTTCTTTCATTTTGTTTACACACAAGATGTTCAGAGGGATTTCAGGATATATGCTTTCATGACCTAGGAAATCTAAATATACTGTCCATAGCCTTAACAAATCTATTTTCGACATATTTTTTTTGTTAAAATGTCACATAAATCAGGCCAGGAATGATTTATTAACAAATCCCTCTGAACATATCTTCAGAATACTGCTAAGTGTGTAACTGGAGAGTTTGGTGTACATCGGCTGAGATGTTTCTACTGGAGAATGACAAACTCATTTTGAGAAAACGGCATTTAAAGATTTGTAATGTAAAAATTCATACTTTTTTAGTAGAAACAACTATTTACTGACACAATATCTTATCAAATCATCAGCAACAACAATACACACCACCTAAATCACATCAAAACTTATAAACACAGCATTTATGGCCTTTAACTGAGCAGAAAAACAGTCAAACACACACATCTGAGTGTCAGAGCGCGTCACGTGATGCATCTGAACCAATCACGGCGTCAGACATGGACATCAGCCAATGAGATTTCGCTTTTAGGGTTAAATGCCCATTATACTTTCACGATTGGTTGCTGATTAAAAGGAAATGACCATATTTGGATCCGACAGCATTGTACAGGAGAGAGAGAGAGCTTTCCAGCGGTGTGTGTGTGTGTGTGTGTGTGTGTGTGTGAGATTAAAGGAAGCAGAGAGAGATCGCGGATCATGATGATTTATAACGACAACTTTTGTTGAATTTCAGAGAAATCTACAGACGCAAATAGACACAGTTAGTAAAATAAAGACCTAAATGTGTATTTTGGACTTTTTTCAGCACAGGTCAGAAAGAAGATGTTATTGAAGACAAATATCCCAAATCTCAAAATTGACCAGTGAAAAAAAAAAACTGTTTTTGCCTGCCGTGTCTCGCCTTAACTCATCAAAATAAGTTCAGCAATACAACTAACTGGATTTAAGTTGAAATTACTCAAACATTCAAGTTGATTGTACTTAAAAATTTAAGGCGGCAACGAAATGCACAATGTAGATACACACTAACGTTGATCAATACGATTGTTTAAATGTTTCTGAGAGAAGACGCTCACTCATCTGCACTTACTGATCAAGACAGCGGTTTCCGTCTCACATCACGACAATGATCAGTGTTGTAACTCACTGTAGAAATATCTACTGTCGGCTTAACTTAAAAAGGTAAGTTACCCGGTTGCCTTCAAGTTTTGAGTTAATTGAAATTAAAAAAATGAAGTTTGTACAATAATAAATATTGTTTTAATGAATAGAAACTCAAGAAATGATGTTATCTGAACCACATTAATTATCTAAGTTTATTAGACAAAAGATAATGTAATGCCTGGTTCAGATTACACGATTGTTTTGTCGGTTACGATAGTCACTGTGTCAGATTACACGATGTTGACGTCGAAAATCTTGTCGTGCCGTGGACAAGAAACATGTCAGACTACACGTCGCTTTCTGACCAGTCATCGCGTGCCGTCTCACACGCACACATTCACTCGCACACATAGTAGCCTATACGTCACACACGCACGCACTCACTCACTCACTCTCACACACGTATACACACACACACACACTAACTAGGAAGTCCCGAAGTTTGAAGCTTTGTCCCGGAAGTCATAAGCAGTCCCACATTTTAATTTTGTCTGCATCATTTTATTTCATCGTCCTTTTAAATTACAATTCTACAATAAAAATGTTAATAAGAAAATACTGAACATGCGCAGCCGTTATTATTGGTTCCAGAGCGGGATAACGAACACTGAGAGAGAGAGAGAAAAAAAAAGAAAAAAAAAGTCTGCAACAGAAAAATGGATCTATCCGGAGCTCCCGAGAAGAAAAAGTGTCTTTGTTCGTATGATGAGGAATGGGAGAAAAAAATATACATGGTTATAACCAGTTACAGGAGTCCCTAAAGAAGGAGATTGCGGTGTATGCCGAAGTTTCACCGTCACGCATGGACAAGACACACAAATATAGGCTACTGAATCCGGTAAGAACGCATTTAATCTGTAGTCTTTCCTAGTGGAATTTATGTGCTTATTTGGAAATGTGCTTTTTAGCGATTGGATTATTATTTTTCACTTAATTATTTAGATTGAATAGACCCGTGCTGTTAAAATTAGTTTTATATTATTAGTGACGTTCACAGCGCCGTCATAGCCTAACATTTTTATAAAGCCTATTAGCAATAAAGACATCTTATATAAAATCAATATTTATTCACCTGGTATAATAATAGTAAGTTATTATAAGTTATTACCCTCGTGTCCCGCGAAATCAGGTCTGACCTGCAACAGAGCAATATAGCCAGGTGGTCACCCTAGCACACACACACTCACTAGCACACACACTCACTAGCACACACACTCACTAGCACACACACTCACTAGCACACACACTGTCTCGCTAGCTCACTCACTCACTCACTAGCACACACACTCACTAGCACACACACTCACTAGCACACACACTCACTAGCACACACACTGTCTCGCTCGCTCACTCACTCACTCACTCACTCTCGTCGTGGAGGACCAGGAAAAAATCAAACATGCTAGTCTTTTTGTCGTGATGTCGTGATGCATCGCAGACGAGACGTAGGTTGTCGCCCACTATGACACACTATACGAGATGAAACGATCAAATCTTGCGTCCCGACGCCCGTTGTCGTTTACGAATCCCCACGACACCCTGCGTCAAACGAATCGTGCCAAAATCGGGCTAAAGTCGTGTAATCTGAACCAGGCATAAGTCACTCCACAGGACCCGTTTGAGATCATTCTCTTATAATATACATGGAGCTTTTCCTCAAAACTGTGTGTTTCCTTGGAATAAATCAGGGAAATGTATCTCTGGGGTTATCAGTGCAATGTTCTCAATATATTCTACATCACACTGAATCTTCTGAACAAAATACACACTATATTTTTTAATTATCACCTTATAATTTTTGGAAACACTTTACAATTAAGTTCATTAGTTACTAGCTTAGATAACATGAGCAATACTTCTCCAGCATTTATTAATCTGTGTTATATTACAGTTCAACACTGATGCGGTATTAAAGGCTGTTGTAGAGACGCTAATGCTTTTTCTGACGCGTGCATTAAATAAATTCATTGTCCATTCCTTGAAATTAAATTCGGATATGCCAAATCCGTTTATTGTCCATGGGCATTGCAAATAAAATACAAAACGAAAAAATAAATACTGCAAACTTTTACTAACAAACCAAAACAGAACAAACTGTTGGGCATGAGCAGTTTGCACATTACAAAACTCAACAGGTTTGTTTGGCCTTCCATATGCACACCCGAAACTCATCATTACCTGGCTTAAGAATACTCAAAATACTCATACGCCCTCTAGTGTCTCAAACTAAATATATTTGAACATAATGGCTCCAACAGTTGTGTTTGTGAACATTAGTTACTGCGCTGTGAACTAACATGAACAGCTGGATTATTAACTAGCATTAATAAATACTGTAACTAATGTATTGCTCATAGTTAGTTCATGTTAGTTAATACATTAACTGTAAAGCGTTACCATCTTTGTTTTTAATGAAAACTACAAGACTCGCGATTCATTTTGTACAGTGTAGCATTGTGGGTAAAAGGCTAGGCTAGCGCACCTTGCTAACGCCTCTGTACACCTGCACGACTCGAGGGTCCAGTTGAGGATCGGCTCGTCCGGACACCTCCGACATCACAGTGCCCACTTCCGTCTGCTTCTCCGTGATCTTCTCCATGATGATGTCGGCTAGCGTGCGCCTGTCACACACACACACACACACACACACTTTAATCTAAAGCGACTTACATTGCATTTCGAGGCACATATTTACATTCTTATCAGTTCTTGCTTTAGGCCGTGAGACAGAGGGTTGATCGGTACCATTTTGAGGGATTAAACCGCATGGTGATTTTTGTGTAGGTATATGACCCTGTATTTGAAAAATGTGTGATAGCATTAGATTCAAGGTAGTTTTTGGTTACGGAGGACGATTTTCAAACATATGTCAAGAAAAAGGGGATAAATGAAATTTGACTTGGTGGTATTTTATGATAATGTCTGTCTAATGCCAGATATTTGCCACATTGTTGCTTTATTAATGAGGTATTGAGGAAACAGAGTTAAAGGTTTCTAACCCAACATATACGCCTTTGGGAAAGTAAGCGGTAGGGTCCGTGCATACCATATTAGATCATAGCTTTGTCGGAAGATTAACTGTTTTTAGTCTGGTATTGAGAAGGTTTTGGAAAATGAGCAAAATAATTTATTTACAACAAATTTAACAGGAATTAAATGAACTATACCTTTTACACAAAGAATGCAATAAATCCTACTTAACCTCAAAAGATGCATTGTTTTAACCCACTGTACTACTTTACTCTTTGATTTGTGGCATAGTACACATTATACATTTGTCATATCTAGTAAGAATGACTCTCCATGTCCACTTCATCACCATTGTCATCATGACTTTCATCAGTGTCTGAAACAGATAACAACAGCTTTATACCCCTCTTCAACTGCATGGGCAGCATGGAGAAGGCGGCGACCATCAGCTTCTTCTTGTTGACACTGGAGAGTTGGGAATAACTTACTGCCCTGAGCCGTGATTTTAAAGCACTCATCACCGACAGTTGCAAAAAGAGTTTTATGTTTGAGCAGCTCCCTGTATTTGGACTTGCTCCACTCCTTCACTAACAGGTGTCCTGTCTCTTCACCTCTCAGTGATCTCTCACTATTCTTGATGGAGTTCTCTTTGTATGTATCAAAAACAACATATATTCTGCTGCTCTGTCTACCCTCACTTAGTGCAATGGAAAAGACTGTCTTGGCAACATCTCCAAAGGTGGCTTCATCACCTTTGACTCTTTGTACCAAGTTCATGCCATCTATCACTGTAGCTGAGTCTTCCAGGACGTGTTCTGCCACTGACACATTTTTCTGCAGTGGAGTGACTGGGCAGCTTTGTTTGTCTTTCGCAATAGCCCATCAGGTGTGGAAACGGCCCAAGGCAATGGCCCAAGAGGATGAGAGAAAACATCCTCCATCTGGAGGCTGCGACTCTGAGCCATGACAATGATTCGTCCAAAGAGAGATATGTCTGCTTTAAGGATAATTGTTCTCCCACTCAACTTGACTTCTTTTTATTGCACATGAGTTTTCAACTTGTTGGCTTTTATTGGATCATGGAACTTCTTCATTGGTAGATCTGCTTCAAGTCTTTCTTCTTTGAAAGCAGCATATCTTTTCTCCCCTACTTCAGATGCCATCATGAGGTCAGCTGCTATGTCCTTAGGAGCAGTCTTGGCAGTAGAGATGCTGATGAGGTCTTGGTTGCCAGCAAAGGGGTTGACCCATCCCTGAATGAGACTAATAATTGCTGACACTGCTTCCTCATCCTTTTTTATTCTTGATTGCTGCAGCTCTGCATGCTGAAGTTGTGATCATTTTGCCTTGGATCATGTCTCTCAAGTGACCAAGAAAGGCACTACGGTGTTCAGCTGTGATGTAGTACCTTTTGACAGCTCCTGCTTTCAGGCTGAATCCAACTGTGTCTCCCACCAGGAGTTACCTCTGTGGTTTGATCTACTGGGATTTTGCCAAAAGGATTGCTGCTGGATAGTTGCACTGAAAACTTGGTTAATGGTTAGTAGCTCAGATAAATGTGGACTGTTCAAAACACTACTGAATGTCTCTTGATTCAAACCACTGGCCAAAGCAACTGCCTGCTCTAAAACGGAGTTGACCACATCATTTTTTTTCTGAATTGTTGGTCTCTAACTGATTAGTGAATTCTGACCATGCCAGTCTCATCATGGCTTCATAAATGCACTTGTGTACTCTGATTGCACGGTTGTAGTCTTTCCCATCCATCACCCCACTTATAGATCCCTCAGCAACTATGCCAGCTTCAATGCAAATATCCCTCAGGCCACCATCCTGAAATCTCTTCCCAAGAATAGAAAATGCATTGCAGATAGTGTGAAATGTCTCCATTCTCAAGATGATACCACAGAATTGTTCTTTACGCTTCCAAGCAATTTCGGCGGCTTTTGCATAAAGGGCTTGGTCTAGGACAACTACCACTGAATCCAGATGCAACTCCTCACGAATGAGGTCAGACTGCTTAAGGATCTCATACACAGTGCTCATTTCAGTAGCTGGTGCATTTATAGTGGGAAGGTATGCTACTACATCCTCTGAGATTTCTACTTTGTCGCGTGTCTTGATGTTGAAACCAGTCCAGCTAGGGGTAAACTATTTTTTTAAACGATTTTCAACTCAAATTTTCTCAGCGCCCCAGAGGCGTAGAAAGGTGGTTGACGCATCATTTAAAAGCCCCGACACTGCCTATTCCAATGCAAAAAAACACAAGTCTCTATCACATCTGGTTCCAGAAAAATACAAGCATTCACCTAATCGATCTGGTAGAGCTCTTTTTTTTAAGAACACACGGCAAATTATAATGATGGACAGGTGATTACTAACTCAATTTCTGAAAAGCCACTGAATTTTGGTTCTGTTATTAATGCTCTTTAAGATCCTACACTCTGCAAAAAAAGAGAACAACCGTTTGGATTATAGAAGCTTTTTTCTCTCTTGTAGTCACTGAACACCTTATCTTGAGATAGGTTGATATAAGTGTTGATTTCTCATGAAAGCTACCATGGATCGGATGCTATCATACATTTTCCAACACTAGAGATGTGTACCTTCATGAAAATCAAAAAGAAATTTAATCCCTCAAAATGGTACCGGTAGCCCAAATTTGGGGTCCCGTCTCATGGCCTACTGGGAATCAAACTGGGAAAGCTCATGTTAGCACACACACACACAAACACACACACACACACACACACACACGCACAAGCACACACACTCACCGGAGCGGCGGGTTCTTGTTCATGAACATCTCGATGGCCTTCTCGTCCTCCGGGTCCACGTCCAGCTCTCGGGTCTCCTCCACATGATGCCCCAGAGCCGGCCACTCCTCGTCCGAGTCTGCATCGTCTGCGCCCGCGCCTGAAACACACGAAACACACGGTGCGTCACTGATACTGCAGGTCATGTGCGGTGCGTGTTAAAACCATAGACTGTGTGAACACTGGCGTAGTGTGTGTGACGTCACCGTAGCGTTTCTGAAGCCCAGAGTGGGCGGAGCCGGCCGTCGCCATCTTGGCCGCGTCACTCCCGGATAAACGAGCATGAGCGGCGAGGCGGATGTGTGACGTGACGCTAACGCTAGCAGACAAATGGCTTGTAAGGACATCAGCGCCAATCCACCTGTCACTCAAGTGGCCACGCCCTTAATTATGCAGAACTGTAAGGCTAATATAATTTAAGCGGATGAGTTATAAACCCCCCTCACAGTCGTCATGAAGAGCAACATCAGCTCTATAGAGCAGAAGCACTTCTAGCTCCAGACTGTGAACGTGTGTGTTCTGCTGTAGAGTTGAGGAGATTAACATGCGGCTCTATGAGTCTCTTCTGCCGCCGCTCTCTAGTGGCCAGTGGAGGAACTGCAGTGTGATCTCTCTAGTGGCCAGTGGAGGAACTGCAGTGTAATCTCTCTAGTGGCCAGTGGAGGAACTGCAGTGTGATCTCTCTAGTGGCCAGTGGAGGAACTGCAGTGTAATCTCTCAGCGCGGACTCAGGAGAGAGACCAGCAGGTTCTGATTGGTTTAAACCTCACTCCCCTGGACTCAAGAGGCACGCTAGCGACTGCGGTCTTCATTCTCCTAGTTAGCGCGCCCGCCTCCCACGCCGGAGACCCGGGACGAACCCCACTCGGAGCGGGTTGTGAAGGAACAGTTAAACCGCGTTTCCACCGAAATGACCAGGAACAATTTGTCCCAGGAACTTTTCTTGCCCCAGACCGGTTGCTTTCTGCGTTTACACCGCGCTCTAAAGTACCGGGGAGATTATAAACTGGGCGCGACTGGTCCTCCCAGTCTGGACGGACAGTAATCAGTTTTGAGCGCCACATTTATAATAAGTATGGAGGAGATTCAAACTGTGCTGCAGTTGTTTGTGATGTGTTGGTTTACTAACGAGGTAATTAACAAAACGGCAGAAAAGAGACGAGCACTGACACTAAAGCGAGTTCAGAACGCTAGTAATGCTATAAAATTAGACGATGCGGACATTGACCGTGAGACGGCTGGGGCGAACGCACAGAATATCTCCTGCTACACAAATACGCTTAATAAAGCCTGAACCTCGTCGGCGGTCCAGCTGTGTGTGTTTTTAAATTAAATTCCATATTTGCAGACAGACTCTCACTGCATGAAGCCACGAACCGCAATAGATTTTTAAAAATGGCGGTTAAATTAGAATGCTGCGTGGAGTCATCCAGTCAAAATGCGGCGTGAACACAACCAATCAGCACGCTCAGCACACAAGTCCCGCCCCCGAAAGTTCCTGAACTTTGGAAAAGTACTACCTCGCCAGCAGGGACTTTCGGAGGGGGAAATATTTACCCAGAACTTAATTTAGACCCTGATTCCTGCGGTGTAAACACACCGAGTGCCAGCCCACAGGTCCTAGTTCCTGGGGAAAGTTCCCGCGGTGGAAACACGGCTTTACATTTGGTGCCGTGACCCGTGTGGGGCATCACTCCCCTGGAATCAAAAGGTGCGCTGTCTTCGCCCCGATCAATCCTGCTCTGAGTAAGTCGAGGACTGGGTATGTTTTAAAGGGACATATCATGAAAATAAGACGATTTTTTCCGTGTGGAAGTGCTATAATCGGGTCCCGGTGCTTCTAACAACACAGAAAATGTGAAAAGTGGAACCCAGTAACTTTGTTCTGGTGAGCCTTTCTCTGCAAGCATGTCAAAAATAAGCCGATCAGATTTCGCAGTGGACACTTGTGTAAGAGTTCAACATGATGATGAGATGATCAGTGTAACTCCACAACAACTACAGAAACATCTCCACTAACATCCAGAAGCTCTGAGTCTCTCCGTACGGCTGCGCTCGCTGCTGGTTACTCTGGGATTCTGGAGGAGTGAGATCGGCCGGTTCTGTTATTGCCGGAGTTTCTGAAGGGACATTTAAAGGGACATCACCCAAAAACGGGCAAATTTGACAAGCTATAATAAACTGGGGGTATTATGAGCTGAAATTTCACAGACACATTCTGAGGACACCATAGATGTATATTACATCTTGTGAAAGTATGTCACCTTTAATGTAAAGTATGTTGTCGAATGTAGTTGTTCGAGCCCCACTGGTACCATGCCTATTGCCTACAGTAATCTGTGTGTGCTGGTTCTAGGTTCACTCACCCAGTCGAGTCGCGGGCTGTCTCTTGGGTTCTGCTGGGAGTCCCAGCTCAGTCTGCAGCTCGTCCTGCTGTATTCGGGCCTGCTGGAGGATCTTTCTGGACAGCTTCTCGTCCACATACTCCTGCTCCTCCTCCAGAGTCCGGCTCCGGCTCTTCACGCGCCCGCTGGCCCGAACCGAGTCGCCCTGCAGGATCTGGTCGGCCAGAGACACGCCGGAGCACGGCCCGCTTCTGCTACTCCTCTTCACCTTCGGCATGGCGATGAATTAATATTATTATTATTATGATATCGGCCTCAGCTCATGACACGCAGCTGCGCGCCGAACACACGTGTGTCTGACCGGAAGAAAATGGCGCTGTGTGTGAGTGTGTGTGTGCGGCTGATCTGAGATCAGGTGAATGGAGCGAGCGCTACTCTTTATTTCTTTTTTTTTTTATTGAACAAAGATCACAGGGGATGCATGTATCACACACACAAAATAGGATAATAAACTCAAGGTAAAGCAAGGCAGTAAAGTACATACAGTAAGAGAAAGTCTACTCAAAAATGTTTTTCTGAAATAGAAGCATACGATAAATGCATACAAATAAATAAATAGAAATAAATAACATGGAAAAAAATATTAGAAAATTGTCATCTTCAGGAAATAAGGAGATGAGTTTCAAGTGTTTAAAAAAAACAAAGTCTAAAACTCTATGTTTCTCTCTGTCAAAATATTTAATATTTAATTATATTTTTCTTTGATGTCTGTTTGTCTTGCTCCTCTTTCTTATTTTTATACTTCTTAAATTTAAACTCTGTGTTAGTCTCAATGGAAGTGTCTTATTTTTTATGTCGATTCTGCAATAAAGAAAAGAAAAAGATTCTCGTTCACTCATAACAACTGATCTCAGACCAGCGCTGATTTACACTGTTTACTTCCGGTCACGTGATCTGTGCTGCTCTCAACCGACGTTTCGAGGCATTTGCGATCATTTTATTAATATATAGATAATTACGGATATTTATGTACCATCCGATTAAAAATTCCCCACTTTAAACTGATTTTGTGTTATTCGCGAAAGCCGGGTTGATCCGGAAGTAAACACTGGCTCGCGGGAGTTTGCTGCAAAGCAATGGGTGTAACGTGGTGAGAAACACTTTTGTTTTTATATTATTGTT
This sequence comes from Phoxinus phoxinus, assembly GCF_949152265.1. Lineage (NCBI taxonomy): Eukaryota > Metazoa > Chordata > Actinopteri > Cypriniformes > Leuciscidae > Phoxinus > Phoxinus phoxinus. The sequence continues at coordinate 32,010,740 of NC_136895.1, read as the reverse complement.
CAATAAATGTTGATTTTACCTGTCGTTTTGAGTACTCTGGTTCTGATTAAACTGTTATTATATTTAGTGTTGTGCTGAATCCACTGTGAGGCTTTGGAAAGAAACAAAGCTCTTCAATATCTCGTTTATTTTGTATATACACTACCGTTACCGTTCATAAGTTTGGGATAGGTCAGATTTGTAATGTTTTTAAAAGAAGCTGCTCATCAAGGCTGCATTTATTTGATTGAAAATACAAAACCGTAATATTGTGAAATATTATTATAATGTAAATCATCAGTTCTCTATGTGAATATACAGTAAAGTGTAATTTATTCCTGTGATCAAAGCTGAGTTTATCATCATTACTCCAGTCTTCAGTGTCACATGATCCTCCAGAAATCAGTGTAATATGATGATCTGATGCTCAAGACACATTTATGATTATTATCAGTGTTGAACACAGTTATTAATGTTTATATTCAGGATTCTTTGATGAATAGCTGATGATTTATCATCTTTGATCAGCTTTGATCACAGGAATAAATTACACTTTACTATATGTTCACATATCCCAAACTTTAAACTGGTAGTGTATGAAAAACAGATTTGGCTATGAGTGTGTGTTGACTGATGTGTGTGTCAGTGTGTGTCAGGTGCCCGTGTCCGAGGGCAAGAGCGTTCAGCAGACGGTGGATATTCTGCATAAGAAGCTGGAGCAACTGGGAGCCGTTAAACAGGGAAACTTCTGGGTCGACTGCGAGACGTACCACGCTACGGGAAACGCCACCGGTAACCGGCTCACACCGCCGCGTGTTACCATGGAAACCGCACTGTATATCACCACGGCGGCTGTACATCTCTCTCTCTCTCAGGTCAGCCGAGTAAGCTGCTGTACGTGATGCACAACTCGGAGACGCCGCTGAGCTGCATGGCTCTGTTCGAGGGCGGACCGGGGCTCAGCGCCGACGCTAACTTCGACGTCCTGATGGTGAAACTCAAGAGTCACTTCCAGAACGCTAAAGGCCATAAAGTGGAGAGTCGCGGTGTCCGTTATCGTTACTGCGACTTCCTGGTGAAGATCGGCACCGTCGCCATGAGCTCCAGCGCTAGAGGCATTTCAGTCGAGGTTTGTTTCGCGCTCAGTGGCGCTCATTCACGAAGTGTGCGGACGCACAAACTAACGTTTAATTCGAATCTACGTAAAAACGTAGAAACAACTGAAAATGTAAAAACAAACGCAAAAATCACTTAGTGTGCGGACGCACGAGTTTGACACACGAACTCTTAACGTTTATTTAAAATTTACGGAAAAACTTAGAAACAACTGAAAACAAACACAAAAATCACTTTCATTCACTAAGTACTAACGTTTATTTCAAATTTAAGGATTTTTTTTTTAGAAACAACTAAAAACAAAAGCCAAAATTCACTTTCGTTCACTTAGTGTGTGTGGACGCACAATTTTGACACAAACTCTAGCACTAACGTTTTATTTTAAATTTATGGAAAAAACGTAAAAACAACTGAAAACAAACGCAAAAATCACTTGTATTCACTAAGTGCGCGGACGCATGAATTTGTATGTAAAATCTACGTTAACTTTTTTTACGATCAAATCATGATTCAGCAGTAAATCTCTCACTAACGTATATTTAAAATGTACGATTTTTTTTTCCAAACAACTGAAAACAAACGCTAAAATCACTTTCATTCACTAAGTGTGCGGACGCACGAATTTAACACACGAATTCTCATACTGACGTTTATTTCAAATTTACGGAAAAAAAAACGTAGGAACAACTAAAAATAAATACGCCCCAAAAAAAGACATTGCTCGAAGCAGCACATTTTTTGGAAAAAATATTGTACCATCTTTAAAAAAATTTTTTTAAACGAAATCAATTAATTCACAAAATGATTCAAAATAGTCACGCAATTACTCTGCGAACTACACCCACTGGAGGGGGACACCGACGCAGTCAGCGACAGGATAGCTTAGCCTTCGTGTTAAAATGAAATAGAATACATAAATATTTCATCAAATACAGCGAAAGAAATGCCACCTTAAAGCTCGAACCGTGAAACTTGCGTTATCGTACGACGATGTGTACGAATTTACACCGAAATCCATGTGCGTACGTATATATATGTGTTGTGAATTACCAGAATTGTTTGTCTGTCAAGCTGTGAATAAACCCGTTGTCTTTTCTGATTAATCCGAGCAGAAACGTGTGTGCGCGTGTGTGTGTGCGTGTGTGCGTGTGCGTGCGTGCGTGCGTGCGTGTGTGTGTGTGTGTGTGCGTGCAGGTGGAGTACTGTGCGTGTGTGATCCCCGGGGACTGCTGGAACCTCATGAAGGAGTTCATGCAGAGCTTCCTGGGCTCCAACACTCCCGAGCTGCCGACGGTGTTCACCAGTAAAGCCGAGGGTCTGAGCGTGCCGGTGGACTGCATGGACACCATGAGCCAGTACCTGGAGCTCTTCGGCAGAGTGCGCAAGCAGCAGGTGCTGCCCGGCAGCGGCGTACGATGAAACCTGCGATGAAACCTGCGATAATCCTTAACCCGACGATGAAACCTGCGATAATCTCCAACCTGCGATAATCCTTCACCCGACGATGAAACCTGCGATAATCTTCAACCCGACGATGAAACCTGCGATAATCTTCAACCCGACGATGAAACCTGCGATAATCTTCAACCCGACGATGAAACCTGCGATAATCTTCAACCCGACGATGAAACCTGCGATAATCTTCAACCCGACGATGAAACCTGCGATAATCTTCAACCCGACGATGAAACCTGCGATAATCTTCAACCCGACGATGAAACCTGCGATAATCTTCAACCCGACGATGAAACCTGCGATGATCTTCAACCCGACGATGAAACCTGCGATAATCTTCAACCCGACGATGAAACCTGCGATAATCTTCAACCCGACGATGAAACCTGCGATAATCTTCAACCTGACGATGAAACCTGCGATAATCTTCAACCCGACGATGAAACCTGCGATAATCTTCAACCCGACGATGAAACCTGCGATAATCTTCAACCTGACGATGAAACCTGCGATAATCTTCAACCCGACGATGAAACCTGCGATAATCTTCAACCCGACGATGAAACCTGCGATAATCTTCAACCCGACGATGAAACCTGCGATAATCTTCAACCCGACGATGAAACCTGCGATAATCTTCAACCCGACGATGAAACCTGCGATGAAACCTGTGTTAATCTTCAACCCGACGCTAAAACCTGCGATAATCTTCAACCCGACGCTAAAACCTGCGATAATCTTCAACCCGACGATGAAACCTGCGATAATCTTCAACCCGACGATGAAACCTGCGATAATCTTCAACCCGACGATGAAACCTGCGATGAGACCTGCGATAATCTTCAACCCGACGATGAAACCTGCGATAATCTTCAACCCGACGCTAAAACCTGCGATAATCTTCAACCCAACGATGAAACCTGCGATAATCTTCAACCCGACGATGAAACCTGCGATAATCTTCAACCCGACGATGAAACCTGCGATAATCTTCAACCCGACGATGAAACCTGCGATAATCTCCAACACGACGATTAAACCTGCGATGAAACCTGCGATAATCTTCAACCCGACGCTAAAACCTGCGATAATCTTCAACCTGACGATGAAACCTGCGATAATCTTCAACCCGACGCTAAAACCTGCGATGAAACCTGCGATAATCTTCAACCCGACGATGAAACCTGCGATAATCTTCAACCCGACGATGAAACCTGCGATAATCCTTAACCCGACGCAAGATAACGAGAGATTGTTTGAGAGACACAGATGCTCCTGAGAGAACATTTCTCGTTTCTTTTGTGTTTGTATATTATTTTAGTTGTGGATGCTTATTTTCTATGTGTACATTGGAATTTGTAAAATAAACAGTTTGCCGTACTTTGAATTGCAATCATTGTATTAAAATTAGGGCCGTGCAATGATCCAAAATCAAAGTTTTTGTTTACATAATGTTTGTGGACTGTGCATAGTTATTTTGTATATATAAATACACACACATATACATGTATATATATATATATATTTAAGAGATATTTGCATGTATATACATAAATATTTTATATATAAATAAATAAAAATTATTAAAAATGTACATGCACGTGTGTGTGTGTTTTATATATACAAAATAATTATATATTATGTAAACACAAACTTTTATTTTGGATGCGATGAATCGCTACCCAGCACTAATGAAAATAAAGCTGTGGTAGAATTGAACAGTACTTCGGAGGGTGTATCAGAAGTCATTTCAACACACAAGACTTTCTTACGTCATAAAAGTAATTTGCCACTAAACAAAGTGATATTTATCAACCCCTCTTAAAACACACAAAACAAGCCATACACATTAATAAAACGACAAAAATATAGACACTTCCGTAATGGTAAGTAATAAGTTGAAGATTTCCCTTTAAATTATTCCACTTTAATGAAAACATTTGCCATTTGTTTTGTAAAAGCCACCATTAGGCATGTTTAAACTGGTTCTGGTTTTGTACAACAATTTGTTCAATTGATTAAGAGATTCAATTGCTAAAAGTTGTTTTACCTTGTACAAAACGCCTTAGATTTGGTCAGATTGAGTTAAAAATAATGACTTGGCTTGAAGAATGTCAGCTTTGATGTCTGAACAGGAGTACCACATTTGCATTTAACAGATGCAGAACAGATGAAGGCACAGATAATTGGCTAGTAAATTAAAATTTATTTGAATATGCATGAGCAAAACACACTGGATACATTCCAATTCACATGCAATCAGCCTTGTATGAAATACGAGCTTAAAATTAGCATGATTCCACACCTGACAGGACATGTATGAAGTTCAAGTACATAGTATGTCTTTTATAACAGAATTTGTTTAACATTAACCCAATAATCACAGAATCTTCCTTTATGAAGCCCATTTTAGAAGACAAAGCATGAATATTCGGTAACACTTTATTTGACTGTGTCCTTGTTACATGTATTAATTATAATTATATCATGTATAATTATGCATAATTACACACAACTACGTAACCCTCAACCGAATCCTACCCTAACCCTATAGTAAGTACATGTAGTTAATTATTATTACTCAGTACTTAAATATATAATTACACTGTAACAATGACACTTAAAATAAAGTGTAAACGAATATTCGTGTTAAGATAGTTTTATCTATAACTAAACACGAATCTTGCCATAACACAATATCAGACAAGCCAACACTATAAATGGTAAACTATAATGACTATGAATACCCCAAAACCCTTCACTGAATTTTACAATCTCATGCAGTTCAAACTCTGGTCTCGATCTGATTTAGGATTTAACTACAGTCGCAAAGCATGCTGGGTAGCCAGTAAAGCCTCATTGCAGAAACGTGTGTATGTTACTTTAACTGTAAAGTTCATATGTTGCATTTGTTTGCAATTTCTCCCAATCTTTTGCATATAATCAGTGTATTAACTTGATATGCACTTATTTCTTATAATCTTAATGCAAAATAAATCACATCATAATCTGGACGAGGTTAATCTGTTCATTTGACTCCGCCTCTGGAGCTTTAAAACCTGACGGACGTCCTCAGCAACCGCATGAAAAGCCGGCTTAAAAATGTCTCAAAAGCGCCAAATTTCGTGATGTCGACCAATCAGAACAAGGTGGTTACGTGATTGATCGCTCCGCAGCCAATCAGAGCGCAGTGACGCCAGCGCTGGGCATGTTCGGTTGAGGCGAAAATGGTGACAGCTCGCGCGTGCGGATAATGGCGGTAAATAACAGCCGAAAGAGAGTGTAAAAAAACCCCCGCTAATATTTACCGTAATTTTACTCCGCAAAAACACATTTACCGGCTGTTTAGTGGATGACTCGCGCGGAGGAGCCGATTAAAAGCTGATCGGGGGTTTTCGCTGTGAGTTTATTCTGTAGCTGCGGCTCTTGAACTGGTTTTTGTTCAACGGATTTAAAGTAACAGATCTCTCGCGCCGGTATAAACACACACACACACACACCGATCAAACCCCGGTACCGGAACCTCCCGGGTCCGCCGATACCGAAGATTCCGCGTGTCTCCCGGAGGAGCGTCTTTTGTTCTGTAAGTAGCGCTAGCGGGTTAGCACACACACACACACACACACACACACACACACACACTCTCATACACAAACATTCAAACAACAGAGACAGACACACACATATCACGTTCACTCATAAACGCAGACAACACTGTGTGACAAACACAGAGGAACACATAACGTGCACAAATACTGAAGACTCAGTCTTGTATACAAACACAACTGCACACTCTCCAACACACACACACACACACACACACTTGATCAAATGTAGCGTAGATGTGACATACGATAAACACCCAGCTAACAAACATATTAAGTTGTGAAAACATTTCTGAACATTCTAAACATTCTCTTTTTTAAACGTCTTAACGTTTTTTTCTGTGTTATGCGAACGTTAATGGAACATTCTATTGTAGCATTCTTCAAAACATTGTGGAACGTTACTTTTGAATGTTCTGTGAACGTTCTGTTACAAGTAAGATTTAAAAACGTTTAGGAAAAAACGATGTATAAATAACGTTTTTATGCCAACATTTTGTGAACATGATTAAAGACCAGATAACTTTGAACAAGCGCTGTATGTTAGTGGAAGAACGTTTGTTCATAACATTGAGAGAACCTTACCAGAACGTTAGCTAAAGTTCTTTAAAAAACGCTCCATTAACGATGTATAATGAACGTTTTTGTGCTAATGTTTTGAGAACATTATTAAAGAGCAGATAACTTAGCGGGTTAACACACACACACAAACATTCAAACAACAGAGACAGACACACACACACTCATAACACACACATATAACATCCACTCATTCGCACACAACATTGTCTTGTATACAAACACAACTGCACACTCTCAAATACACACACACCAAATGTAACGTACATGTACGACAAACACCAAGCTAAAAAAAATATTAGCCTAGTAAGGGCTGTAAACGATTAATCGCGATTAATCGAATCCAAAATAAAAGTTTGTGTTTACATAATATATTTGTGTGTATAATTATTTTGTATATATAAATACACACACACATGCATGTATATATTTAAGTTTTTTTTATATATATATATAAAATATAAATCATATAAAATATATATGCAGTATATAAATGCAAATATATACATGCATGTGTGTGTGTATTTATATATACAAAATAATTATACACAATACACACACATATATTATGTAAACACAAACTTTTTCGATTAATCGCGATTAATCGTTTACAGCCCTAACCTAAGTTATGAAAACAACTCTGAACATTCAAAACATTTTTTTTTTTAAATGTAGTTTGTTTCGTGTTATGCGAACGTTAAGAGAACATTCCATTGTATCATTCTTCAAACATTATGGAACGTTACTTTTGAATGTTCTGAAAAAAGTAGTAACATTTTGATTTGAACATCTCAAAAAACTTTGAGAGAACGTTCTATTAACGTTACTGGAACGTTCTATTAACGTTACTGGAACGTTCTATTAACGTTACTGGAACGTTCTATTAACGAGAGCATCCCCTGTTTGTTATACTTTAAAACCAGTTTATCCCTCTCTCAGGAACAGACTCCGGGACGATGATGATGCTAAGACCAGGACTGAACCGCTTGATGGCACTGATTGCACTTGAATGTTCATGTTTAGTGTGTAAATAGTGTTTCTCGTCCGCAGTGTGTGTTGGCATTATGAAGTCCTGTGAACTGTACGGCAGCAGGACACGAGCGCTCTGATGCTGGAGCTCACCGTTTCTCACAGTGAGTCTGTTCAGACTACTTTATGCACAACTGTGCTTTCCCTCATCCTTTCCTCTGGTCAGTTTGATGCGAAACTTGAAGTGAGTTACTTGTTTGAAATAATCTGTGTTTTGTAAGCTGTGTCTCTCTCTGTTATCTTCAGGATGAGCGCGGTCATCATGGCGTGTGGTTCCTGACTGCTAATGCTCATGCGCGTTGGGAGACATGGATCGCTGTAAGCATGTGGCGCGGTTCCGCTTGGGCCACGGCCACTCGATCCTCAACCCGCAGATGTGGCGCTGCGTGGACTGCGGCACCACGGAGTCGGTGTGGGCGTGTCTGAAGTGCACCCATGTGGCGTGCGGTCGCTACATGGAAGAACACTCCCTGAGCCACTTCCAGCAGACGCAGCACCCGCTAGCCATGGATGTACGTGAGCTAGCCGTCTTCTGTTTCGCGTGCGGCGACTACGTGTTGAACGATAACGTTGAGGGCGACTTGAAGCTCCTCCGCGGGGCGCTATCAACCGTCCGAATCCCTGGTCAGCGTTCCCTGCGTTCGTCAACATCCGACGGCGGGTTTAGAGCGTGCGATGTTAGCATGTCTCGTCCGTCCACGCGGACGGCGTTGTGGCATCGACGGAAAACCCTCCTTCAAAGTGCATTGCGCCGCTGGAGAAACCGGCAGGAAGACGAAGAGAGGAAGCGTGAGGAAAAGCAAGAGCAAGAGCGCGAGGAGAAGCGACGACAACGCATGGAAGTCAAGAAACGGTTATTGGGAGAGCTAGCAAACGTCCCACCGAGGAAAAGCGCGCGGTTGCTAACACAGGCTCCCCGTACGACGCTCGCCCTCATCCCTCGAAAGTTCCGCGATCCTCCGGAACGACTGCCTTCGGCTCCCAAACAGGCGCTTTTGTCGCTGTCCAGGAAGACACTTTCACGCAAGACGGGTCGTTTACGCCGATATCACGCGTCGCAGTCGGCGCGGCGCAGGAAACTAGCCCCGGGAGTCACTGGACTTCGCAATCTTGGGAACACGTGCTACATGAACTCCATCCTTCAGGTTTTGAGCCACTTGCAGAAGTTTCGGGAGTGCTTCCTCACGCTGGACTTGTGCGAGACCGAGGAGCTCCTCGCTAAGACTAACCAATCACAGGGTGTGGGGGGCGGAGCCAGGACCCTCGCTACGCTAGTCCCGCCCAGTTTGAGCTCGGCGGAACTGGTGCAACCGAAAGAGCCGCGGTCGTCGCCGCGGCAGAAGATGTCGTTGTGTCACGAGTTGCACACGCTCTTCCGGGTCATGTGGTCAGGTCGGTGGTCGCTAGTGTCTCCGTTCGCTATGCTACATTCCGTGTGGAACCTGATTCCGGCGTTTCGCGGATACGACCAGCAAGACGCGCAGGAGTTCTTGTGCGAGCTTCTGGATAAAGTCCAGCAGGAACTGGAGTCGGACGGACCCAAGAAACACTTCTTGATCCCGATCACGCAACGGAAACTGTCCAAACAAGTCCTCAAAGTGCTCAACACCATCTTCCACGGACAGCTGCTCAGCCAGGTGACGTTAGCGCTTGAGTTTTAACCGTTCTGAGTCCAATTTCGATTCCTGATTCTGATTCCAATAAGGTTACAAAATATCATTCACATTTAGTGTTATTGCTGAACATGTAACTGTGTGAATATCATGAACATCATCATCAGGCTGAAGAACACTTACACACGGAGCGCTGGCCTGTGGTTTAAACACACCATAGAAGAACAACTAGCAGAACTAATATAACACAGAGTCTCTCGCGCTCGAATGGGTTAAAGTCGTATTGAAACGCTCAGAGGAATCGAAATTGAAGTTTTATAACAAGTATCTGATAATATGCTGGGTGAGTTATGGGATTTGCCTGCTATAACCCATGTTCCTGAACTGCAGGTGACGTGTCTGTCCTGCAAGCGCAAGTCGAACACGGTGGAGCCGTTCTGGGATCTGTCTCTGGAGTTCCCGGAGCGATACCACCGCATGGAGAAGCCTAGCGCCGCGTGTCAGCGGAGCTGCTCCCTGTCCGAGATGCTCGCCAAGTTCACGGAGACCGAAGCTTTGGAGGGTTGCATCTACGCCTGCAACTTCTGCAACAGTGCGTAACGTAACGTCTTCAATTCTTATTAAGCTTTACATGAACGGGGAACCTTTAACAGCAATACATCATGTGACCCTGGACCACAGACCCAGTCACATGACGCACGGGTATATCTGTGGCAATAGCCAACTATACATTGTATGGGGCAAAATTATTGATTTTTCTTTTATGCCAAAAATCATGAGGATATTAAGATCATGTTCCATGAAGATATTTAGTAAATGTCCTACAGTAAATATATAAAACATGTATTTTTGTGAGTGAATGCAGCACAATCGTGAACATAAATGCACAACTTTTACCCATGTGACTGGTTTTGTTGTCCAGGGCCACATATGTGCCATATACACACACTCTTAGCATATGCTTGCATACTTGCAACCACCCAATCACTGTATTGCAAAGGATAATATTGTTGCATCTTTCTTAGTGATGTCAAGAATTGTTCTTCTCTAGTTGTTAATGCATTTAACATCAAACTTTCCCGTTTCAGGAAAGCGCCGCAAATCGTCCCACAAGCCCCTGTCTCTCTCGGAGGCCTGCAAGCAGTTGCTCATCTGCCGTTTACCTCAGGTTCTGCGGCTGCACCTCAAACGCTTCCGGTCAGTCACAACCCTTCCTGTGTTTCAGCGCGATAAATGAACATTAGCCCATGATTTACTCTCCTCAACTCATCCTAGTGTATATGACACTCTTCTGTCAGACGAACAATTTCCTATTATCACTGTAAAACTGCTTTGAAACAACCTATATTGTTAAAAGCGCTGTATAAATGAAGGTGACTTGATGAATCTGTCCATCATAAAAGTGCTTCTATCCATCATAAAAGTGCATCTATCCATCATAAAAGTGCATCTGTCCATCATAAAAGTGCATCTGTCCATCATAAAAGTGCATCTGTCCATCATAAAAGTGCATCCGTCCATCATAAAAGTGCATATGTCCATCATAAAAGTGCATCCGTCCATCATAAAAGTGCATCCGTCCATCATAAAAGTGCATCTGTCCATCATAAAAGTGCATCTGTCCATCATAAAAGTGCATCCGTCCATCATAAAAGTGCATCTATCCATCATAAAAGTGCATCCGTCCATCATAAAAGTGCATCCATCCATCATAAAAGTGCATCCGTCCATCATAAAAGTGCATATGTCCATCATAAAAGTGCATCCGTCCATCATAAAAGTGCATATGTCCATCATAAAAGTGCATCCGTCCATCATAAAAGTGCATCTGTCCATCATAAAAGTGCATCTGTCCATCATAAAAGTGCATATGTCCATCATAAAAGTGCATCCGTCCATCATAAAAGTGCATCCGTCCATCATAAAAGTGCATCTGTCCATCATAAAAGTGCATCCGTCCATCATAAAAGTGCTTCTATCCATCATAAAAGTGCATCTGTCCATCATAAAAGTTCATCTGTCCATCATAAAAGTGCATCCGTCCATCATAAAAGTGCTTCTATCCATCATAAAAGTGCATCTGTCCATCATAAAAGTGCATCCGTCCATCATAAAAGTGCTTCTATCCATCATAAAAGTGCATCTGTCCATCATAAAAGTGCATCCGTCCATCATAAAAGTGCATATGTCCATCATAAAAGTGCATCCGTCCATCATAAAAGTGCATCCGTCCATCATAAAAGTGCATCTGTCCATCATAAAAGTGCATCCGTCCATCATAAAAGTGCTTCTATCCATCATAAAAGTGCATCTGTCCATCATAAAAGTTCATCTGTCCATCATAAAAGTGCATCTGTCCATCATAAAAGTGCATCCGTCCATCATAAAAGTGCATCCGTCCATCATAAAAGTGCATCCGTCCATCATAAAAGTGCTTCTATCCATCATAAAAGTGCATCTGTCCATCATAAAAGTTCATCTGTCCATCATAAAAGTGCATCTGTCCATCATAAAAGTGCATCTGTCCATCATAAAAGTGCTTCTGTCCATCATAAAAGTGCATCTGTCCATCATAAAAGTGCATCTGTCCATCATAAAAGTGCATCTGTCCATCATAAAAGTGCATCTGTCCATCATAAAAGTGCATTTGTCCATCATAAAAGTGCATTTGTCCATCATAAAAGTGCATCTGTCCATCATAAAAGTGCATCTGTCCATCATAAAAGTGCATCTATCCATCATAAAAGTGCATCTGTCCATCATAAAAGTGCATCTGTCCATCATAAAAGTGCATCTGTCCATCATAAAAGTGCATCTATCCATCATAAAAGTGCATCTATCATCATAAAAGTGCATCCGTCCATCATAAAAGTGCATCTATCCATCATAAAAGTGCATCTGTCCATCATAAAAGTGCATCTGTCCATCATAAAAGTGCATCTGTCCATCATAAAAGTGCATCTATCATCATAAAAGTGCATCTGTCCATCATAAAAGTGCATCTATCCATCATAAAAGTGCATCTGTCCATCATAAAAGTGCATCTGTCCATCATAAAAGTGCATCTGTCCATCATAAAAGTGCATCTATCATCATAAAAGTGCATCTATCCATCATAAAAGTGCATCTGTCCATCATAAAAGTGCATCTATCCATCATAAAAGTGCATCTGTCCATCATAAAAGTGCATCTATCATCATAAAAGTGCATCTATCATCATAAAAGTGCATCTGTCCATCATAAAAGTGAAAGCTTGGAAGAGCAGGGCATTTATTAATATAACTCAGATTGTGTTCGTCTGACAGAAGAGTGTCATGTTCACTAGGATGAGTTGAGGAGAGTAAATCATGGGCTAATGTTCATGTTTGTGTGAACGCTCCCTCTAACGGTTCTCATGTGTCCAGGTGGTCGGGTCGGAACCACAGGGAGAAGATCGGTGTCCACGTGGCTTTTGATCAGGTCCTGAATATTCAACCATACTGTTGCTCGGACGCCGCTCCGATGCCGCAGAGAGAAGCCTTCACCTATGACCTTTCTGCTGTAGTGATGCATCATGGGAAAGGCTTTGGCTCAGGGCACTACACGGCCTACTGTTATAACACTGAAGGAGGTGAGACACGGCTCTCGGCCAGCGAGTCTGCGCTTCACGTGGACTAAACTACAGGACTTTCACTTCAATGAAAGGAATTCACTGTTTTAGTTTGATAATGTTTTTTATTTGATATTCTGTATTTTATGGCTCTACATCATATTTGCGCTGTATTTATAATCCATTTCTTCGCATTTTGAGCGTAGACCTGAACATTACATTTCCAACTTTAACGGTCATAAATCTTGAATGCTTTAAAGCACAGACTGAAGTTTGATCTCTTGTTAAAGACGACACTTGGCAAATTTAAAATGACAGTTTAAAAAGGTGAACTTAAAAAAAAAAAGTTTCAGAATTTTACATTCATTTATGAAAAATGCTCAAAAATGCTATTTTAAAACTATATTTTCAAAAACGTGTTTTAATCTAAAACTACAAGAAAATCAAAGCCATAAATGTAAGCTAGTCGTGTTCCCGATGTGATCTTGATATGTCAGTGAATGATCTCTCAGTGAGATGTTGTTCGGCTGCAGTACCGAACGCTTCCACTAGAGGAAACTCTCTCGTCTCCAGTGCGCTAGTTCCTGACCGCGAGCGGCACAAGCGAGACTGTCTTATACAGGACCATTAAACCTGTTCAGATCATGTCCATGATTTATGTGTTCACACGCAACTCAACCTTTCCCAAGTTTCAGACCATTCTGATGAAGTAAAAACTAAACGTGTGTGTGTGTGTGTGTGTGTGTGTGTGTGTGTGTGTGTGTGTGTGTGTGTTTGTCTTGCAGGATTCTGGGTTCACTGTAACGACTCTGAGATGAACGTGTGCAGTGTGGAGGAGGTGTGCAGCACTCAGGCCTACATCTTGTTCTACACACAACGCTCCTCTTAAACCTGTCTGTCTGTCTCTCTATCTGTCTCTCTGTCTTCTCTATACCTGTCTCTCATTGGAGGTCTGTTCCTGACATCAGCAGTGAGACTCAGAGATTGATTGGTCTCTGCTGGCACAGTCACACTTTACCCAGGGCATTCAGGACCAAACTACTCACCTGCAGGGTCCAGAACAGCAGGGACACACACACACACACACTGACGTCCCTCTGCTGTCGAAGAGAGAGACAGACGGATCATCCTGGAGAGAAACATGCGTCAGCAATACGATCATCACACACTCTGAATCAGGAATTCTTCACCTTTGATACCGCGACTGTTTTCTACTCTCTTTCTATTCGGGATGAAAATCAGGAAAACAGAGAAAGCCTGTTCATTTACATCAGTGGTAAATGACTGAACAATCTTATGACGCTGAATGTCTTTAGTTGTGTGTGTGCGTGTATGTATGTATGTGTGTGTGTGGAAGGGTGTGACTGCTGACCTCTGACCCTTGACCTTTGTCCTGTATTGTGAGAGCACCTGTTATCAACTTTATTGATCTTGTGGGATCTTCCTGATGATAGTGAATAAAGAAAAAAATCATGAAACATGCTGTCTGCTTTATATTTGATGCGCATATCATTGCATGGATGGGTATAAAGGCAAAAAGGTTATTGAAATCTAAAATAATTTTAAACAATATCTTGATCGTGTGTAATAATATTTAGACTATTTTTGTTTAAACATTTTTCACTCTAAAATAATAAAAAAATCTTAAATCCAATTAACGCATGTGAACATTTTCTCTTATTCGAAGGTTCTCTAAACGATGGTTGATTTAAAAGCTAATAATACAAATATTAAATCACTCACTAAAAAGAATAAATCTTTGTTTACTTGAAATAAAGTAGAACTGTGAACATGCTAATTTAAGAATTTATTGAAATAAAGGTTCTGGGTACTTTTAGGCTAAAGGGGTTCAGAATGACAAAAGAAAGAAAGAAAAAAACATTTGGGAAAACACACGAATGTAATTTTAACCTTAAATCTAGTTTGTTAAATAAGGTCGTGGTTAAACACCCTGTGAAAGGTTGGAACAACACCAGCAATTGTGTATAATGTGGATTCTTAAATTACTCTGTTTTGCTCTATCACATTTACTCTTGTCTTGGTCATTAAAATTAATTAATGACACTCACAACATTTGTCAAATCAAATTGTGACAAGTTTATCTTCAGAAGTGATCATTGTAGTTGTCTAGCAATTGGTTCAAACTGCATGTTTCTTGTGTTTATTGCTTTAAACCTGTCAATCTGATCAATTTACCGTTATAAAAGCGCGCGCAATTTTAGCGCGTAGTGTAAATTACCTCAGACGGGCAGTAACGGTCGGTCGACTGGACTAAATGGTAAGTTTATGCCTACTAAATCTGAAAAGGATAGATTTATAGATATATTAAGCGTTTATCTAAGCGAACACACCCATTCTGTCCTCGTTCGTTTTTCCGGGCACAGTTTGTCAGATCAATCTGATTTGCATACTGTTAATTAAAGATAGTTGCTTCTCATTAGAAAGATAACGAGGCACCTATACCGACCGCTGTGTAACGCAAGATGGCGCCGTTGAACGCGTTTTAACATGTCGATCATGCCGTAAACCGAGCGATTTATTCATCATCATATCTGCTGATTTACAGAGGTTTGTGACGAACTCAGAATCATGAAAAGGAAAACGTATGTTATGTTGTGGATCATACGTGTATCAGGTTGTTGATTATCATCATTTTAGAGCCCGAAGCAGGTTCACGTGACTCAGTGTAATCCATCCTGGGATTAATGAATTTGATCTGGATTAAAATCAAATCTGCATCTGGATTGCAGCAGATTGTCGTCCAATGAGAAAATATGTTCACCCCAAAATAAGAAAAAGCTAATACAAATACAACGAGCAATTCCAATAGGATCATCGCTGCACAGGGCCTAATGAAAACAAAAGCCTATATTTGCAAATGTATTTATTAAGAATACAGTGGTGTTGAGATTTAGCAAACGGGTAGAAACATGATAAATGTGATCAAGCCAATGGAGCGTGTTACACTATTACTGTGTTTACAAAAATGTTCTGATGACGGATGTGGTTGATTCTTATTGATTCTTGACTACTGACGTTACGCTTCTGCCTTTTCACCCTAGTCAAATATCACTTAACAACACACAAAGTAAAATGACAATGTTTCGCTCTCCTCCGTAATGAGATATTTCATATACAACAGACACAGAGACAAAACAAACTAAACGCAACACTTTTTCCGAGACAGTTTTGGTGTCAAAAGCTCCAAAGAAGTTTGGATCTGAAATGTGAACGTGTGTTGGTTTTAAAGCCATGCATCAGCAGAAGACCATTCGCTGGACTCTCCGCTCTAAGAACCAGTTTTAACATTCATTAGTTAAAGGCTTAGTTCACCAAAAAATGAAAATTGGCCCATGATTTACTCTCCCTCAAGACATCCAAGGTGTATATGACATTCTTCTTTCAGACAAATACAAACAGAGTTATATAAAAAAAAATGTCCTGGCTCTTCCAAGCTTTATAATGGCAGTGAATGGCTGTTTCTGTTTTGAAGTCCATAAAAGTGCATCTATCCATCATAAAAGTGCATCTGTCCATCATAAAAGTGCATCTATCCATCATAAAAGTGCATCTGTCCATCATAAAAGTGCATCTATCCATCATAAAAGTGCTCCACAGGGTTAATAAAGGCCTTCTTGAAGTGAAGCTGTGCGTTTTTGTAAGAAAAATATCCATATTTAAACCTTTATCAACTAAAATAATTAGCTTCCAGACAAACGAACATACAGATTCGACTTAAGTCTAAGCGCAACTTATGCGAGTAATGTGATGCTCTGATGATAACTACGGTACGCCATGACGCACTACGCTACTTATGATGTCACAAGTTGCGTAAGTTGTGCTTTAGGCGCAAGTAGATTGAGTATGGCCGGAAGCTAGAATTTTACTTTGTAACGTGTTAAATATGGACAGTTTTCTTACAAAAACGCATCGCTTCAGAAGGCCTTATTAACCCGCGGAACCTGTGGAGAACTTTTATGATGGATGGATGCACATTTATCATGGATAGATGGACTTTTATGATGGATAGATGGACTTTTATGATGGACAGATGCACATTTATGATATGCACATTTATGATGGACAGATGCACTTTTATGATGGACAGATGCACTTTTATGATGGATAGATGGACTTTAATGATGGACAGATGCACTTTTATGATGGACAGATGCACTTTTATGATGGACAGATGCACATTTATGATGAACAGATGCACTTTTATGATGGATGGATGCACTTTTATGATGGATGGATGCACTTTTATGATGGACAGATGCACTTTTATGGACTTCAAAAAAGAAACAGCCATTCACTGCCATTATAAAGCTTGGAAGAGCCAGGATTTTTTTTTAAATATAACTCCGATTATTCTCCGTCTGAAAGAAGAATATCATATACCCCTAGGACGAGTAAATCATGGGCTAATTTTTTCATTTTTGGGTGAGCTATCCCTTTAAAGTAAAAATGAGCTCAGTGGTCGAAAACAGGAAAGAAACCCCATTCAGAAGGAAAAGACCGGGAATGTAGAGCCATGTAGACCGTGGTGTATCTCCTTACTGAATCTTTCTTATACATCCTTCAAGCTCTGGTACGATGGGAGGGATGCGTCACAGTTAGAATCTAAGTTCTGTGTATCTTGTTTGTCTCTTTCAGCTGGGCAGCAGACAGAGCTCGAGCCAATCCCAGTGTTTCCACAGTGTGACCAGGAAGAGCGCCAGGGCGAGGGTGGCGCCGACCCGGGCGCGTGTCTTCATGAGGGGCGTGATGAAGTTGGCCATGGTGGAGACGAACACCAGGAGCACCGCCATCAGGGCCAGGATGACGTTGATGAGCTTTCCCAGCAGGGCTCGAGCGTTTGCGTTCTCCACGCCCTCCAGCTGAACCACCTGCTGCTGTTGCTGCTGCAGCTCCAGTTTGGTAATGCGGGTGAGACACGACTCCACGGCCTCCTGCACACAAACACATGCACAGAACTTTGTCTAGTGTACAAGTTCAAAAGTCCCTCTGTGATTACAGATATGGCAATGTTAATGTATTTGGTCTTGGTGGGATAGATCTGCTACGCTGCTGCTGATTATTGTATGTCACTAGTAAAATAACCCCAGTAGCAGATCTATACAGGTGGAGCTGGGGAAGGGGGAGGGTTTCTGAAAGCACACTGCTAACAGCAAACACTACGTATTTGAATATTGAGCCACAGCTCATTGGCCGCTGATAAACAGCAAGCAATCAGCTGCGCTATGTGGATAACAATGTGATCGCCACCAAATTGAGTTAAGGACCTGCGCCATCTAAACTCTAGAGTTTCATATAAGAACTTGTTTTTCCCCCTCTATATCAGTGTCAGTGTTTCTGAACTCCTGAAACGCCTCCATTGTAGTCTTGAGTTTTCTTCCAGCAACAAACACGTTAGATTATTCCTCATTTAAATAACTCATACGCAGAATAAAGGGGCGGGGCCTGGTTGAGTTAGTAGTGTGTTGAAACTGGCGGTTATGGTAAGAGGCGGGACATTTCCCAAACACACTCGAAGCGCTCGACCAATCACAATACACTGATCCGCCGACCAATCAGAGCACAGTGTGCTTTTCAGAAGGAGGGGCGTCATAGAGACAGGAAGTAAACAGAGCGTTACTGACAGACTGGGAAGAGAGGAGCCGCAACAATAGAGAATATGAGGAAAATAATCAACAGGAAAACCTGTTCTAGTAGAGCCTAAATCAAAATGAAGCCTTGATCATTCTTTGTTATCGTTGCTCACCTGGATGTCTCGCGCTCTCTCGTACGATTGGTACGCCACCTTCTCCTCCATGCTGGCCAGCTCCTGCTTTAGATTGCTCATTTCGTTCTGGTGAAGTTCCGTCAGGTCATTCAGTTGCTCTTCCAGACGCTCGTATCTGGAGGAAAAATAGAGACACACACACCTGAACACCCAGCTCTGGAAAAATAGTGAGGTTCGATTCTTGAACAAAGAGTTTTTTAGCCAGTCGAGCCGTTTCACTGAGTCAAACTGAATCAAAAACTTTAGTTCCAGATTGATGATGCGCAGCACCAAATGAGCCTATAACCAAATGAGCCTATAACCAAATGAGCCTATAACCAAATGAGCCTATAACCAAATGAGCCTATAACCAAATGAGCCTATAACCAAATGAGCCTATAACCAAATGAGCCAATAACCAAATGAGCCTATAACCAAATGAGCCTATAACCAAATGAGCCAATAACCAAATGAGCCTATAACCAAATGAGCCAATAACCAAATGAGCCAATAACCAAATGAGCCTATAACCAAATGAGCCAATAACCAAATGAGCCAATAACCAACTGAGCCTATAACCAAATGAGCCTATAACCAAATGAGCCAATAACCAAATGAGCCTATAACCAAATGAGCCTATAACCAAATGAGCCAATAACCAAATGAGCCAATAACCAAATGAGCCTATAACCAAATGAGCCTATAATCAAATGAGCCTATAATCAAATGAGCCTATAATCAAATGAGCCTATAACCAGAGGAGCCAATAACCAAATGAGCATATAACCAAATGAGCCTATAACCAAATGAGCCTATAACCAGAGGAGCCAATAACCAAATGAGCCTAACCAAATGAGCCAATAACCAAATGAGCCAATAACCAACTGAGCCAATAACCAACTGAGCCAATAACCAACTGAGCCAATAACCAACTGAGCCTATAACCAACTGAGCCTATAACCAAATGAGCCTATAACCAAATGAGCCTATAACCAAATGAGCCTATAACCAAATGAGCCTATAACCAAAGGAGTCAATAACCAAATGAGCATATAACCAAAGGAGCCAATAACCAAATGAGCCTATAACCAAAGGAGCCAATAACCAAATGAGCATATAACCAAAGGAGCCAATAACCAAATGAGCCTATAACCAAATGAGCCTATAATCAAATGAGCCTATAACCAAAGGAGCCTATAACCAAAGGAGTCAATAACCAAATGAGCATATAACCAAATGAGCCAATAACCAAATGAGCCAATAACCAACTGAGCCTATAACCAAATGAGCCAATAACCAAATGAGCCTATAACCAAATGAGCCTATAATCAAATGAGCCTATAACCAAAGGAGCCTATAACCAAAGGAGCCAATAACCAAATGAGCCTATAACCAAATGAGCCAATAACCAACTGAGCCTATAACCAAATGAGCCAATAACCAAATGAGCCTATAACCAAATGAGCCTATAACCAAATGAGCCTATAACCAAATGAGCCTATAACCAAATGAGCCTATAACCAAATGAGCATATAACCAAATGAGCCTATAATCAAATGAGCCTATAACCAAATGAGCCAATAACCAAATGAGCCTATAACCAAATGAGCCTATAACCAACTGAGCCTATAACCAAATGAGCCTATAACCAAATGAGCATATAACCAAATGAGCCTATAACCAAATGAGCCTATAACCAAATGAGCCTATAATCAAATGAGCCTATAACCAAATGAGCCAATAACCAAATGAGCCTATAACCAAATGAGCCTATAACCAAATGAGCCAATAACCAAATGAGCCTATAACCAAATGAGCCTATAACCAAATGAGCCAATAACCAAATGAGCCTATAACCAAATGAGCCAATAACCAAATGAGCCTATAACCAAATGAGCCTATAACCAACTGAGCCAATAACCAAATGAGCCTATAACCAACTGAGCCTATAACCAAATGAGCCAATAACCAAATGAGCCAATAACCAAATGAGCATATAACCAAATGAGCCTATAACCAAATGAGCCTATAACCAAATGAGCCTATAATCAAATGAGCCTATAACCAAATGAGCCAATAACCAACTGAGCCAATAACCAAATGAGCCTATAACCAAATGAGCCAATAACCAAATGAGCCTATAACCAAATTGATCTATTACCGGATCTATTGAGGCGTCCTATAGATTATTTAGGCGTGCCGAAACTACACCACAGACACAGTGTAATCAACATGGGAAAATCTCACAGTAAAACAAGCACCTGTGAAAAACATGATACACCGGTGTTTTGCCAGATGAGAAGTTTATCTATGAATCATCTTTTTACTCTTTTAAATGTCATCTTTATATCTCTTTTAATGCCTTTTATAACTGTTTTAATTTTGTGATTATTATTTAATTCCTTTGTGTGTAAAGCACTTTGAATCACCATAGTGTTGTGTATGAAATGTGCTATTTAAATAAACTTGCCTAGCCTTGCTTTACAGCACCAAATGAGCCAATAACCAAATGGGTTATTGAACCAAAGACCCGGTTCAAAATTAATGAATCCCAAATAACCAACTCACAAATGAGCCAGTTCTAATTGTCAAAGTTATTTTTTAGCTGGACATGACCGAACCGGTTCTTGGGCTCGATTCTCCATCTCTAGATTGGTTCAGGTGCTCTGCAAGGAGCATGCATCTTGCGTTTTTAATGCAGAACCAAGGTTTGATTCAGTAAACCGTAGCGGTGTAACAATATATCACAATATAAAAATGCAACAATATGTATCATAGATAGTTCACCCAAAATGAAAATTACTGTGTGAGAAAAAATTATAAAAAACTTTACAGAGTTTTAGTGTCAGTACTACATTAAAGTACTATATATAATGTTGAATATAATGTACAATAATGCGATTGGGGAATATTTGTGGGTCTTGATAATAACAAATGTCTGATGTTACCAGTAAGAAGTCCTACATTATATTAAATATATCTAGTCAGAGACAGAGATCAAGCATATTCGTCTAAAATAATTCAGTATTTTCAGCTTCAGAATCATGAATATTGTTATTCTGGTGTCTCTATTGTCCTGTGCTTTGGGTTTCCAGCACCAAGTCCAAGAATATTCATTTACACACCCAATGAAATAACAAATTTAGCATTTTAATCAACAATACATTTTTTGTTGGCCTTTTCCCACATGGCAGTTTTACCTGTATCGCTCCTCTTGCAAACACTGCGTCATGTAGCCGTAGTCGCTTTGCAGCTGCGCTTTCATGTCCTCGATGGCGTCCTCCATGTGCACCTGGCCGACCTTAATCTCCTGCAGGCCTTCCAGCAGCGCATCCCACGAGGAAGACGACGAGTGGTGGTGGTGGTGGTGGTGGTGATGCCCGTCGAGCCGAGGGCTCCCCATGGCGGCTCCCATCCCAGACATCGGCCCACCGGCCCCACCGGAGTTACTCCCGGCCGGCGACCCGGACGTCGCACTCGAGCACTCGTCGTCGCTACCGTATTTGGGGCTGGAGACTAGCGTAGCGCTTCCGCTCAGAGCTCGCGGCGTCTCTTCCGGGTGCCCGTCCTCCAGGTTGTCCTTCATGTGGGCGATGTTATCAGCGCTCCCGAACTTGTTGCGGATGAGGCTGGCGAACTCTCGCGGTTTTGAGACGACCGCGGTGTGCGTAAGCGCCGAGACTCCGCCCTTCATTCCTTCGACCACGCCCCCTCCGAACCCGCTGATTCCCGCGCGCATGTTCGCGCCCACGTCCTTCAGACCCTGATGCATGTCCCGGAAGACGTCTTTGGGCTGCCGCGCCGGACCATTCTGCGGAAAAGCAAGATGTGATTACTCTGGAAAATTGCATGCTAGAGAACTAAGGCTGCAGGATTAATCGAAATGAAACCGCACACGATTTGGCAAAGGCTGCGGTTATTTTATGCGCAGCTTGTCAGTGAAGTACGGCTCTGTGATCGGTAGTAAACGCTGCTCCATCTGAACACCAGAGGGCGTCTCACACACACACAGACGCCCCGCAGAAGTACGCTAACACACATCACTCCAGGAAATCCCCATGGCCATCATACTAGTGAAGGCCTCCTTCCCTTTACCTCTGTGTACAGATAAAACGTTATCAAAATGATTCCAGTTCGCATGTATATCATATATATTCAAATGCGCACACCGATAGACTAAACGCATAATATGCATATGCGCCGTCACCGTTTTCACAGATTCACCTTTTTAAGTTACACAGATGAAAACCTTTTTCAAATTTTTTTAAACTCTTTCACAGTTTGCGCTCTCGAGTTCCAAACACTGTCAGGCAAATGAACGGCTAGAACGCATTAAAAGTTTCAGCTTTCAGTTAAACGGTGTCGTGTAAGCGGCCCATAAAATGAATAACTAATGATCTTTGCAACGGAAGTTAAAACTAACTTTACTTGGACAATAACTTTATTCTAGAGCTGCTGTAAAGCCTGAACACTGTTATTGTAATCTCCTATTATCACTGTAAAGCTGCTGTGAAACACTCTATGCTGTTAAAAGCGCTTGATATAAACCGAAAATTGAAATACTTTGATGTATTAAATGTTGTCTTTTGTTGGACAAGAGGTTCATAAATGCTTCTCATTTGGAAAGATGTTTGACGGGTGTTGCTTTTTCAAACGCACGTTATAAGCGACTCGAACTCGCAGTGCTTTCAGAGTGAGGCGCGTTTACTGAGCCGTACATCACTGACAAGCTGCACATAAAAAAAATAATCGCAGCCTTTGCGATTTCATA
>NC_136895.1:31964740-31984740 GCF_949152265.1 Phoxinus phoxinus | reverse complement strand
TCGCAATGTCTAGCGCTGCAAGCTTTAAAATACTAACTAATATATAAATATATAAACTAACACACGGTTTTAAAAGTAAGGATTTAAAAGTTTCCGCCAGGGGATTAAAATAATTCTCACAATTTAGTATTTTTTCCTCACAATTCTGAGTTTATAACTCACAATTTTGAGGAAAAGAGTCAGAATTCTGAAATGAAAATGCCCAATTACCTGTTTATATTTTGTGGTGGACGCAAGCTTCATATTCTGTAGTCAACATGACATTTCAACATTTCTGAAGTGAAAAGCACTTTATAAATTAATGTTCTACGTTATTCTAACAAAATACATACATTTCAGCACACTCTTAACTCCGCCTCCTTTTCGCATTTGGTGAATTTGAACTGATAGTCAAATATCTACTGTGTGTTGGCATTTTTAGGTCGCATTTTAAAGTCTAGCTAATAATTAATGCAATTTAATGGTAGTTAACGGTAATATAAATAAACTGCACTAAAGCAAATGTACGAAAAATTGCGTTCGCACTCAAAACTTTTGCGTTCCCTGAGAAACTGCGTTAGCTTGTAACACTTTCACGAGTTCACACTTGCATATAATTTGAGGGGGTAGAGTTGAATGCGTATTTGGCGTGCTGTCCGGGGGAGGGCCCGGACCCAGAGTACCCCCCCCCCCCCCCCCTGTGTAAGTGTTTAGGACTAGAAGCGTGGAGAAGGGGTGGTGGAGGGATGCTGATAAACTGTCAATGGGATGAGGTGAGACTGCTGAGTGTATATATACTCTTACCATTGATTGCTGAGTGCTCTCCACTTGCGTTAATTATCTGAACCTGCTCCTCCCGAACCTTGTTAATAAAACATCATTTAGCGTTCCCTGATAAACTGTTCGTTTGTAACAACTTTGCTTTAGCTTGGCACACTTTTGCGTTCCCTGAGAAACTGTGTTCGTTTGTAACACTTTTGCGTTCCCTGAGAAACTGCGTTAGTTTGTAACAACTTTGCGTTAGCTTGTAACACCTTCGCGTTAGCTTGTAACAACTTTGCGTTCCCTAATAAACTGTTCATTTGTAACACTTTTGCGTTCACTGAGAAACTGCGTTAGCTTGTAACAACTTTGTGTTAGCTTGTAACACCTTCGCGTTAGCTTGTAACAACTTTGCGTTCCCTAATAAACTGTTCATTTGCAACACTTTTGCGTTCCCTGAGAAACTGCGTTAGCTTGTAACACCTTCTCGTTAGCTTGTAACACCTTCGCGTTAGCTTGTAACAACTTTGCGTTCCCTAATAAACTGTTCATTTGTAACACTTTTGCGTTCACTGAGAAACTGCGTTAGCTTGTAACAACTTTGTGTTAGCTTGTAACAACTTTGCGTTCCCTAATAAACTGTTCGTTTGTAACACTTTTGCGTTCCCTGAGAAACTGCGTTAGCTTGTAACAACTTTGTGTTAGCTTGTAACACCTTCGCGTTAGCTTGTAACACTTTTGCGTTCCCTGAGAAACTGCGTTAGCTTGTAACAACTTTGCGTTAGCTTGTAACACCTTCGCGTTCCCTAATAAACTGTTCGTTTGTAACACTTTTGCGTTCCCTGAGAAACTGCGTTAGCTTGTAACAACTTTGCGTTCCCTAATAAACTGTTCGTTTGTAACACTTTTGCGTTCCCTGAGAAACTGCGTTAGCTTGTAACAACTTTGCGTTCCCTAATAAACTTAGTTTGTAACACTTTTGCGTTCCCTGAGAAACTGCATTAGCTTGTAACAACTTTGCGTTACCTAATAAACTGTTCGTTTGTAACACTTTTGCGTTCCCTGAGAAACTGCGTTAGCTTGTAACAACTTTGCGTTAGCTTGTAAAACCTTCGCGTTAGCTTGTAACAACTTTGCGTTCCCTAATAAACTCTTCGTTTGTAACGCCAAATAACCTGATAACACCACATGATGGAAGTTAAATGCACTTTCATGTCGACTTCAAACTTAACTTTGATTAAGTTAATTGACTTACCAGTCCAGAGAAAGGGCCGGTTTACACGAGGAACACCAGAAGTTCATCCACCTAGAAAAGTGGTTAACCTCAAACACTTCACAGCACAAAATACACATTTCTTTAGAATCAACAGCATGAATATTTTAAGTAGTGATTTATTCGTACAAATCAAATCGTACACCAGAGTTTCTCTTCATAAAGTTTTATTAAAATAACAATTACATGTCAATCTACAATACAACATTCAAGGTAAAATAAATATGGCATATATTCAGAGCTCTTTAACAATAACGCTACACAACACTACACAAAATAAGTGCAATTCGGAATCAACAGCGAATAATCCGGATATTAACAGAATATTTACCGACGGGTCGCAGGAATCCACAAGTTGGACCAGAGAAGAGCTAGAACAGATCTAATGAACGTTTGCTGGAATTCAAAACTTTTTATCTTAATTACTCAAATGTATAAAGTCTGGCGTTCACATTTCTCATTAAGATGATTTAGTTATCGCTCGATGTTACTTGTATTTCCATGGCAACAGGAAAACTGAGAGTGTTTGTAAATATGCTGTAGTTTCAGACGCCGCATCACAAAACACGAGCAGAACAAATCGCTGTTTTAGTAATATTTTGAATATACTTTCATGTTAATTATAGTAAAAAAAATATATAAATATATATTAATATTTAGTTTTCATTTATTTTTATTTCAGTTTTTTTTTTTTTTTCAGTGAATATTTTTAGCACTTAAAACTTATTTCAGTTTATTGCGAAGGCAATATTTCTAAGGTAATGTTCTAAGTTAAACCAGATTAAATTTAGTTTCTTTACAACTAAAATTTTTATTTTATCTATTTCGATTAACAGAAATATTTGTAACAGTTTTCGTTAAAGTTAACAATAATAACCCTGGAACAAATGTCTGTGTAAAACATTCATACGTTAATTTCGCAACATGATGTACGAATAAAACTGCAGCGATTCTGCTCGTGTTTCACGAACAACGCCATGAGTTTGTAAATAAAATTACGTTGCAATAATATATTCGCAGCTCAGTTACGAGAATGTGTGAGAACATACTGGCAGCTTAATTGAGGTTTACGTTTATAATAACAATAACTTTTACGTATCAAAAAAAAATTTTTTTGGCACCAAACATTAAAAAAATAGCAATTTTTAAAGTTAGCAACATGTTTTGTGCAATAAAGCAATACATTTTAATATGTGCACACTGACAATAATCAGTGTTTTATAATATGTCATTGTTCATAATGAAACCCTTTTTCGCAATTTCGTGATTCTGAAAGCTTCATACATGGACGTTTCGAATCTTTCCTCCATACATCAGATTTAAAGGGATTTTTTAAAGTAAAAGTTAACCCTTGACATGCAAACATAATATAAATAGGAAGTGCTCGAAGCGGAATGACAGATTCCCGAGCCACACGATGGAGGACAGAGAGCAGAGTTCAGGATGAAGGTAGAGCGGTGTAGAGAACAGAAGTTCACGTCAGTTACTCAAAGTCTTTACACGCATGAGATGTGAGTCTCACACACACACACACGCGAGGTCCCGAGTGTGTTATTGTCCTGATTTGCGGGGCGTGGCCACTTGCCTCTTCTTCGCCTGGTAGAAGTCTGTCGGGATAAAAGAGCGTCCATCATTAGTCAAGCTGTCACTCACACCCTCATTATCACTCCCACAGAAAACACTATTAGGATCGCTCATGATCATTCAACAGTTTATATACATATATATATATATATATATCGGTAAGATTTTTCATGTTTTTAAAAGAAGTCTCTTCTGCTCACTTTTTTTATTTAAAAAAACAAAAAAACAGTAATATTGTTAAATATTAGGACAATTTAAAATAACTTTTCTATTTTAAAATGTAATTTATTCCTGTAATTGTCAGCATCATTACTCCAGTCTTCAGTGTCACATGATCTTCAGAAATCAGTGTAATATGATGATCTGATGATCAAGACACATTTATGATTATTATCAGTGTTGAAAACAGTTATTAATGTTTATATTTAAGGATTATTTGATGAATAGAAAGTTGAAAAGAACAGCATTAATCTGGAATAGAAGCTCTTGTGACATTAAACACAAAGTTTTGGGGTCAGTAAGAATTTTGTTTTATTTTTTTGGGGGAGAAAGAAATTATTAATCAAGGATCAATTAAACTGATCAAAGGTTACAGTAAAGACATTTATAATGTTACAAAAGCTTTCCATTTCAAAATAAACGTTTTTTTTTTAACTTTCTATTAATCAAAGAATCCTGGAAAAAATATAAAAAACTGTTTTCAATATTAATAATAATCAATCAGATCCTCATATTATCCTGAAATTCAGCTTTGATCACAGGAATAAATTACACTTTACTATATATTCACATAGAAAACTGATGATTTACATTATAATACTATTTCACAATATTAAAATAAAAAACATTCAGAATCTTCCCTATCTTATGAGACCGGTAATAGTGTCTCTCTCACCGGTGATGTTCGTCTGCTTCCTCTTCATCTCTGCTCTCTTCTCCGGCGTTTTCTCCACGTCCTGCGGAACCGGACAGAACCTGTTCTCTTTCCCCGGTGATCCTCCGGGACTCCGTGCGTCCTCACAGCTCCGGTACAGCACCGGCACGCGCACGCCGGACACGCCCACCCAGCGGAAGTCTCCGCCCTCCAACGGCTTCTCCGCGACGAAGTCGAAGCTCCAGCGACGCGACGCGTCCTCCAGGTCTTTCCTCAGCGCGTCGCGATACTCGCGCTGGAGCTGCTCGCGATCCACCGGACCGAATAGGCTTCTTCTCGCCGGCCCGGTTCCGAGGCCTCGAAGGATCCGCTTGTGCGCCGACATTATCTGAAGATAAAGACACGAGAGTGACGGTTACTATAGTGATGAAACCAACCGTCTCGGAACATCACGTGGTGCGTTCAAGTCATCTCGTAAAGATCGTGTTTACGAGTTGAACGCCATCACAATGTCGTAAATACGAGTGGGAAGCTCGGGATTTTCTTTAAGGCCCGATATAGTAGTGGGCGTGTGCGTGAGAAACATAGCGGAACACCACAACACTTAAAGGTATTTGTGATATTGTCAGGCTACAGCGAAGCTTAACGCCTGCACAGAATATGATATATTTTGTGTAATGAATTAAGAGAAAGCACAACGCCATCTTACTCCGACTAAGTAACTTGAACACGAACTTCTCCCCGGGAGGACTCTTGCAGTGTCTGACTCGTGAGTGAGTGTCTCTGCTGTTCTGTGGTCAGCTTTTAAAGGCTGCGTTGAGTCATGAGACGCAGAGACATGTGCGGACATGTTCCTCTGGCTGCAGTGAGCGCGCCTGGCCAGCAGAGGGCCGCCATCTTACCGAACTACTCTATTCAATACACATCATATACATATTACAAGTTAATAAAATACTTTATATTTCCATCAAACATGAGGGACGTCTCACTAATTATAAAATTGAATGAATATTCATACAAACCCACTCAAATAATACCTTTGTGTTATAAAATAATACTAATAATATCAATCAATCAATCAATCAACATTTATTTATAAAGCCCTTTACAACACTCAAGGTGAACCAAAGTGCTTTCCAAAAATAAAAATATAAAACAAATAACAAAAGACAAAATTAATGCCAGAAAGAAAACACAAAATGCCACAACAACTGCTATGAATTAAAAGCCAGTATATAATAAAGTTATTATTCTAAAAGATTCTTAGGACTGACAAATCAACGTTTCACATTGAAGTGACAGAATCTCTTATATTCAATAAATAATCAATCATTTAATATGTAATTTCTTTTTAAAAAATGTAGCCCATCTTTTTTCTGAGAATTTGTTTTATTATGCAACTCATGAATTAACTAAAATTATACTTGTAGTAATATAATCAATATAAAATAGTAGATATTATGACTTAAAAGTCGAAAATATTACTAGTCAAAAATTGGCTTGCCATAATTGACTAAAAGTTGAAATTATGATAAAAGTCGAAATTATAACAGCCATAATTATGACATAAAAAGTACATTATGACAAAGAATTATTTTGTCATAAGAATGTTTTCAAAGATCTTAGATCTTTTTTTCCACGAGAATGTTTCTTAAAAAAATTATTTCAATTGCCTAATATTATTTAACTCAATAATTGACTATTATTAAACTAAAATAGGCTTAATACTTGTGATAATATAATAAATATAAAATAATCTTTTTTTGACATTCTTAATATGACAGGGCTGTCAAACCAGCCTAAATTTCACATCAAAGTGTCAGAATCTGACATTACATTTAATAAATATATAATAATAAAACATAATTGTGATGTATTCAGGCCATATATTTAAGGATTTTTTTTTTGTATTCATATTTTATTTAGAAAATATATGATGGATCATTCATGATGTCATGACATCACGTGTCATTGAGTCCTTACTGGTTTATGTGACGGAACATGCCGTTCATTGCGAAAATACATTCAAGACCGCGGCGGGAAACGGAGCGTCTGTTTGATTGGTCAGAAGTGACGCAGACACGCCCACTCTACGCTCTGGCTCCACGTGAACACAAATCTCGTGTAAACCGGTGGAAAGAAAACAGGTCGCGATTGTGACATGAGTTCACTTTACAATAACATTCAAACAGCGATAAATCAATCAGTCACGAGCCTGTTAATCTATATATCCCAGTGGCAGTGACAAGTTCTCAGTTAAAGTTCGTCTGAGTTGTTTATATTACTCAGATGTAGTTTAAAACAGCCAAGAGTTTTAGTTAACAGTTTGCATAACGTTCTTGTGTTCAATGATAACAACTTTAAACAAACACCACGAACATGAAAGACGATGAAAAACAAGCAACTTACATGTTCTGGCTTCTGCCGAGTGTTAAAGATCAGTAAAG
Organism: Phoxinus phoxinus; assembly: GCF_949152265.1. Classification (NCBI taxonomy): domain Eukaryota; kingdom Metazoa; phylum Chordata; class Actinopteri; order Cypriniformes; family Leuciscidae; genus Phoxinus; species Phoxinus phoxinus. The sequence continues at coordinate 31,977,821 of NC_136895.1, read as the reverse complement.
TCGCAGTGTGCCGAGTGATCTCGAGAGGTGACCGGTGTCCTGGACCGCGGAGTCGCGTGTAAACTGAGCTCCAGAAGCGTGTGTGGACACACTCAGTGCTGGGCGAGAGTAGCGGTGGTGACGAGATGTTCTTCTTCAGTGCTGGGGGACTTTCTGAACTTTTACAAACTCCGAAGGGCGTGTCTAGACTGTGGGCGGGGCCTAGTGAGCACAGCACGTGGACTGTGCCCGATAAACACGTGAGCGCGTGTGCAGCGTGAACGCGCCTTCACGGGAACATTCCTGTGCATCGGTCACAGAACAGAAGGTCCCGAACTGAGTGGATCCGCCCAATATTACACACACTATGTTTATTTATCTTTCTTGCATGAGCAGCTCAATTACAAAAAACAAAGTACATGCAAATAGCAAGCAAAAAATAAAATAAAAATTGAAAACGAATTCTTACTGTTAAAAACAATGTTTTTAATCTGTTATTTATCCCTGCTGCTGCTGAGCCAAACTTGCTGTTTTAACCCATCAAAAGAGCTTTTAAAAATGTTTTTTAGCCTGTAAACTTGATTTCTGTCTCATGTATAATTAATATAATTAGGAATGGAAACCCCAGAGGTTTGCAAGCAGTTGCTAGGGGGTTTGTAAAATATTTAGAATTGCAAACATGTACACTACATTTAATTCTGCTTTCTAAAGACTGACAGAAAACCATAAGATTAATTGTCGATATTTGATTCTTTTGACAGCCACAATGACGGAATTACATACAGAAAGTTAAAATTTGACATAAAAGTAGAAATTATGACTTAAAAAGTCTAAATATTGCATAAAATGTAATTCTTACTTAAAAATTAGTTCTTAAAAATTGAAATAATAAAAAGTTGGAATTCTGTCAAGTTATAATTATGACATAAAAATAAAAAATAAGACATTAATTTCGAAACAGACTTTAAAAAGTTAGGCTAATTTTTGACTAATTTTAAAAAGTCTGTGTTCTCCTCGCCCACATAGACTCCTTTTGTCAAAAAGCACATTTCATAAATAAAAAACTTTTCTACATGATTATTTCATCATTGTTACTTGTATCACACACAAATTAATAATGCAAAAAAGTATACTTTCAAAAAATATGATTCCCTCCATTTTAAAGTTAAAATAACACTTTTGTAAGTGTGAAGAAGTGTGAAATATTGGCATAGGTTTGATTTTGAAATTGGTGGGGACATCAATATATAAATATATTTTAAGTTTTGATCGCAATTATTGCTAGGGATTTATCAGTCTGGATATTAGTAGGAACATGTCCCGGCAACCTCCCCGTCCCGCTCTTGAAACCAAGCCACGGACACTACGTCCACCCGACGCGTGACTCATCATGACGTCACGGGGACGTGAGTAAAGCGCGGGAACGAGCGGGTGAGTTTGAGTTCCTGCATGTGTTCATTCATTCGTTCGGTTTAAAAGAACGTCTCCTCGCAGTCTGTGATGTTATTATTACCGTATTATGGCTGAACTCAAACTTCATTCGGCCGTATGAGCGCAAAAAACGTGGAATACTTTTAGAAATTAATTTGTCAAACCAGAAGAATACTGAGTGAACTGCTAAAAGTGATTTAAAATGGTGGAAAAGTAAACGGTTATTTCTGTAAACTAGCGAATGATAATCCATCATAACTCATTCTCTGTCAGCAGTTACAAAACATTTGAACATTTCAAGGACTTTGCCAGTCAGTCGCCAGCCTGAAGTCGAGCTAGTGGGAGGTTATCGAAGTTTGATCAGTGAATTTATGAAAGCTAGAATTATGGCGGCTGTTGGTTTTGTCTGAATCGTGACGTCATGCAGCAGAAGCGTGAATGAAGGATTTAATCCGCCGATTTATTTTTATTAACTACTACACCTCAAACCACAACCCATCTGCACTTATTCATGCATTTTAATATTTTTATGTACATAAAGACAATTAATACTGTGATGAACTATTATAAATGTGTAAAATATTTTGTTACATTACACTCCTTGTACTGCACTGTGTTCGGTCACTGTGTATTTTATTAATTTATAAAAATTATTTAAATAAATTTCATGTTTTTTAATCAACGTGATTAGTTACCGTTTAATCTCATGTTTTCACATTTTTCCCACTGCTTTTCAATTAAATCGTTAGTTTTACAAAAATGTATTTCAAACAAATTGTATTTATTTTTATCATACTTTTTATTTGTTTTATTTAATCCGTTTTATAAATTTTAAATGTTTTCTATTGTATTTATTTGCAGAATTTAAAAAAAAAATCAAATGTATTTGTAAATTAGTTTAATCTTATTTTTACTGATTTAGTCAAATGTACAGATCCTAGCTCTCTCTCGTGGCCCCAGTTCAAATTACCCAGAAAACCCCTGGATTCAAATAACCCAGAACGAAGCTGTTGAACAGTTAATATTAACCCAGCTGTATGAAATGTGCTAATTCAGAGGAACACTAAGCACAACGCTTAAAATATATATCCATCGTAGAGGCTCTAGTTTTAATGTAGTTTATGTGTGTATGTGGAGTTATTAATCTGCTTTAACACACACATGTGTAAGTTCATAAGTGGACAGCATTGCTGAGTATTTTCTGCTTAAAACTGCAGTGAACCAAAGACAGTCTCAAAAACACGGTTTGAAATCGCTGGTGTTTCTGACGTCACACACTACCTTGTAACCAATCAGATCAACGTGTGATCGTCCACCAGTGGATCTCTGAGTGAGGGAGTGAGTGGAGGAGGCGCTCATTTGCATATTCATAGAACCGCGCATACTAAATGAAGCAAGGGTGTTGGGTTACATTCAAGATATTTTAAGACATGAAGATTGTTTTTAAAAGAAAACTCAAATTTGTCATTTTGGTGATCAAAGAGGAGTTTTAAAGGATAACATATTCAGACAACCCTATAAAATGGCCAATTATTAAATTAATACACATACAACACTGTAAAAATTCACAGAGACAGGATATCTTTTGTAATGAGTTTTAATTCAAATCAACATTATAAACAGTACAAACACTACAAGGAAAAAAACAAACGAGAATGAAAGCTGTTCTTCATTCCACCCCCTGCTGGCGACTCAGTGTCGTTACATCTTCCCCCTCTGATCGCAAACAAACAAAGCAAAACGCTCTCGGTCGAGCTCAGGCGACAGGAAATGAGCTCATCGCAGCAGGACCGATCACACTCACCGGCAAAAACACAAATAAGTCTTAAAAGTGTGAGATGGAATGCCGTCGCATTAAAACTGCAGCTACAGAAGGAAACAGAACCGCTAAAATAATGTTCATAAAAAATAAAAAAAATAAATGGGGGACTTTGAGCAATAAAGTCTTTTCAAAGTTTTTGATCGACGATTTCCCGTCACGACGTTTTTCTCTGTGTCGTGGTTCATTTCCGGTCATTAGATCTGGAACGACTGTAAACGGGGGGGAGAAAACGAGATGTGAGCTCGGTGTTGGACGTCCATCCTGGCCGGACGATATAAAGTAGCGAAACTCTTACCTCCTCGATCGTGAGAAAGATCGCGAGGGCTTGTGGTTCCTGTCGCGGGACAGCGATCTCTCCCTCCTGCGCTCTCTGGAAAGAGATCTAGACGGAGTCCAGAACCAGGGTTATAATAGTCAACGTTCCTAACTTGTATATAGATTTCATATTTTAAAAAATGTAATTGTATTTTTGTGCAGTTTTCATAATAAACGTAAAATTATGTAAAAAAAATTAAGTTAACTTAACAACTTCTCACTTCAGCAATAATTTGCCAAAGGTCGTCTTTAAAAAGATCAAACGTAAATCTGCTTTAAAGCATTCACGATTTACGAAAGTTTAAGTTGGAAGTTTTCAGGTCAATGCTCAAAACTTGAGAAATTGATTATAAATAAAGCGTAAATATAATGTAGTACCATAAAATACAAAACATTATCAAACTAAAATATAGTACATTCCTTTTATTGAAGAAAAAAAAAAATTAACAAAAAAAACTGTAATTGACCACCACGTGAAGAGCACCAAAGGGTTAAACAATGTCCTAAAATAGACGGATTTAAAAATCAAAACAAAGTTACCATAAAATGAAAACATAAAACAATTAAAAATATTGCTAAACTATAATAGCATCTCAATGAAACTCAATGTAGATAGTGCTAGCGCCGTTTTCCAGCGCGTAAAGTTGCGCAAACTCTTACCTGCTACGACTGCGACTGAAGCTCCTCCTCCTGGGCGATCTGAAGAAGAGAAGAGAAGAGCGAGTGAGCGCGGTGGCGGTCGACACACGAAGGCACCTCAAAAGCCCTGAAACTCCAGCCTGCTAACAGTCACACACTCGTCACCGCCCTGATACAGGGGTGGAGTGGAGATCGCCACATGAGCGCTCGCTAAGAGCGTTACGCTCGAGTACAGACAGCTACACAGTAGAAAAACTCAACGCACTGCAAACATCCCCAACAGAATGAAGACACTGAAAGAAAGCAAGAGCATCTCTCAAAGCCCACGCTTCTTATGTAACCTGAACCTCCGCTTGGGCTCCCCATCAGTTTCTGCCTAATCTTAACGGAGTCAAGATACCAACCCTGTGTGTTTCAACTCAACAGGAGATTTCTCCTCATCTTATATCTGTATTCAGCATTAAACTGTATGAAGCAGGAAAAACTTACTAGTCTTTCGGTTTTCAACAAGCTAGAAAAGGCGAAGGGGTGGCGGCCGGGGAGCAGAATTGGCGGGAAAGTGCAGGCCAGATGCTGCTAGCTGATTAGCTGGCTTGCGGATGGGGGCTGGATGTAGTGGATTTTTCCTGCTTTTATTGGTTAGCCGAAGGCTGTTGCTGGTGGTTGGTAGTGTAGACATTGGGGAACGTAAAACGCTGATTGGTCAGGAATGTGAAGTGGGCCGCTGCCGATTGGGTGTTAAGGTTGGAGGAGGAGGAGGAGCTGACAACGGCATGCTCAGGAACCAATGGGCTGGTGCGACCTGATGACTGGCCACGCCTGGGTCATGTGACACCAACCCAGCCAGCTGATTGGGGCACGCTGGTCACATGATGCTGAAAGAGGACTAGTAGACTGACTCAGAGGGTGGTGAGGAGAGGCATGGTGGTGACTCTGCAACGGGGTTCATTTTTATTAATATAGAGATGATAAGATAAGAAAATAAAAACAACCTTTTCATGTAAAGTTAAGTCAACAAAAGATTGCATTCCAACCATTACTAGAGCCGAGCAGATTACTGAACACAAGCGACTGGGCTTTGGGCGGCCAATTCGCAAAGTTTGCATAGTCAACTTTAAATAACGCTGCACAAGAAGTGCGCGAAGTCGCATCCGGGTCCGATTTCAATCCGAAATAAAGCATATTTTTAGGAATTAAGGACAATTAAGAACATCCATCACTGCCAAAATTATCATAACAGTAAAAAAAAAAAAAAAAAAATTCACTTTACATTTTAAATTAAGTAAACAAATGTAATTAGCGCAATGACTTCATATTAGCATTAATGAGAATTTGGGTGGAAAAAAGGTGCTAAATTGTCAACGAAACATCACGATGCTAAAAGCAGTAACGCTTTACAATAAGCTCCCATTGGTTATGCAATACACATGTGACACTAACACCTAATAATAAAATACTTTTACTAATAAACACATTAGAAGTGTTTTTCATTGTTAGTTCATGTTGGCTAAGATTAACAAACAGAAGCTTACTGTAAAATGTTAGCTACACAACAAGCTATCAAAAAGCTTGTTTTTGTTGTTCCGACTTTTAATTTCGGCGTGAAACGCAACCCGGGCGCCGTCATGAGATTAGCCCAAATAATCACTCGCGGATCTGCATTTAAACAAAACTATCAGAATTTGAGAAGCCCAGTCAGATCATTGCTTAATGGTTATCAATGACAATGAAGATGGAGGAGCTAAAGATCTCCGTCAGATGCCCATCAGAACCGGGACACGTGGCACCAGCAGGGCAGGGGCATCCAGGACTGGCGAAGGGGGCAGAATCGCATTAGTTTCCTCTGAAACACAGTTTACAGAGAGACAGGTGAGCGGGAGAACGGGTTTACCTGCGCCTGGCGGGCGGGCTACGCCTTCGGTAGTCGTCGCGTGGACGTCGGCTCCAGGATGGAGGCGGACCCCGGTTACGAGTTCGCTTCTCGCCATTGGACAGCTCCACCCTCACTCGGCAACCGCAGAGAGTCCTGCGTGACCCGTCGATTAGACCAGAAGTCGTGAAGTAATTTGCTGATGATGATGATGATAACTAGCTTTATGATCCACACTCACCGTCCGTCTAGCTCTCTGACGGCGTCTGTGGCGTCACGAGGGTCTTCGAATTCGACGAACGCAAAACCAGGAGGGTTTCTGGCCACCCAGACGCTCCTCAAGGGCCCGTAGTAGCCGAACGCCCTCTCCAGTTCCGACTTGTTCCCATTATTCCCGAGATTCCCAACGTACACTTTGCAGTCCAGAGGGCAGTCGCGATGCATGGCTCAATCTGCACAACACAAGAGTACCAGATGTTACAGATGTTATTTTTTTATGTTACCCTGCACCACAAAACCAGTCACATGGGTACATTTTTTTAATTGAGACGAATATATAAGCTGAATAAATAATCTCTCCACTGATGTGTGGTTTGTTAGGATAGGACAATATTTGGTCGAGACAACTATTGAAAATCTGGAATCTGAGGAGCAAAAAATTTTAACATTGAGAAAATCTCCTTTAAAGTTGTGCATTTATGTTCACGATTGTGCTGCATTCACTCACAAAAATACATGTTTTATATATTTACGGTAGGACATTTACTAAATATCTTCATGGAACATGATCTTAATATCCTCATGATTTTTGGCATAAAAGAAAAAGCAATAATTTTGCCCCATACAGTGTATATTGCCACAGATATACCCGTGCGTCATGTGACTGGGTTTGTGATCCTGGGTCACATGTGAAATGTTGATTTTATCATGGAATTCAGTCAATAAATGTGCTTGAGTATCTACGTGCTGACAGTTGAAGCGATCATCTCTTCCTCTTCACAACAGCAGCAAATAAACATGAACATCAGAAGGAATGAAAGATTCAGAACAACGTACTAGGGCTGGGCGATAAAACGATAATTATCGCAATATTTTTTATAAAACGAGATCAAGCATTCGATAATGTTTATGCACCAAAAGCGGAACGAAACTCATTTGTACCGCACGTCACACGGACCGTTTATCCGCTCGGTGCAAACGGCAGCGCACTAGCGAACGCGTTTACTCTGATCGGTCTCGAGATCCAGTGAGAACCGCTTGAATCCAGCGAAGAACACACACGTCTCAGTGATTTACACCAGTGCAAAGGCAGATGAAGCGGCGCTGACCAACAGGAGAAACTGCGCAACGATAGTCAGAGGCTTTTCCGTCGACACATTCCCATCATTTACTGTAACGTTAGCCTAGTAATGTTAACTGCACCATGAAATGTGGGATATATATATTGAATTGTATTATATTATTAATGTAGACGATGTATTAAAGGACTAATGGAACATACAGAATTTAATAATGCATTTAGGCTACTGTTTTTTTTTTTTTTTTTTTATACAAATACCATAGAAACCATAAAGTAACATTATGCCATGATAGTGAGGTGCTGTAGGCTATGCCCAGTTTATCTGTGGTCATGATCTAAATGCTGGATGACCAATGCTTCATTTTCATAAAACTCAAAACAGTCAGAAACTCAGAATATTAAATTTTTTATAACAGATGTTACTGTTTTTTTAATGAACAAATTTAACATAGTAAATTTGCATCCTAACGTAAGCTAATTCTACCGTCAACTCACTGTCAAATATGGGTTTCAAGACAAAACATGTAATATTAATATTGCAGCCCGCACTGCAAACAGAGCTGAAGATGCGTGCCGTCACAACGCACGAGGCGACACAACCCCGTCTCAAGACAACATCCCACATTAGCACATCCAGACACTGAGAAATTAACTTTCCAATAAAGGAAAAATGTCAAATGTTTGAATGTTCTACCTGAGATTTGTGAATGTTCCCCTGTTTGACAAGTGTTTATCATGATATGTTCTGACAATAACTAGTTTAAAACCACAATTAACGCTCTGGTTTCTACAGCTTACACTTAGGAGCAAAAATCTGCCTTAAAACTTGGAAAAATAAAGATTTGACATTTATCGTAATAATTACAGATATCGACTGATATAAAACAATTATCGTGATCATTTTTTTTGGCCATATCGCCCAGCCCTACAACTTACTGAAATAAATCATGTCTCATGTAATCCATCAATTACACGACATGTTTCAAACAGAAAGAAGTCAATAAAACAACTCGTAAACAATAGTCACATTTACCTTAGAAAAGCCACTCAATGACCATAAACAACAGTTTGCTAGAAAAATAACTATAGAGATGAGCATTTTCATAAATATATGCATGTTACGTGTCAGAACGTAAATGTGGTTAACGAGAACTGTGAGTGTGTGCAGGTTTTCTTGTTGTGCTCTTTTCTTCTCTCTCTCTCTCTCTGTCGCTTTACGCTCGTTTGAGTGTAACAGGTGCAGCTGCTTAGATGGGCGGGGCTGACGGACTCGACGCGTGAATATAAGCTGTCTGGAAGGCTCGTTCATCGAGTTCCCCCTCCTGCTTCACGCTGTTGTTGAACGTGTGTTATTGTGAACGAGTTTTGCGCAACACTGTGGTGTTGAAAGCCGGTTGGCTGTCGTGTGTTTCTGTGATAGAATAACGCCTGTGAACGGCGTGCTGACTGTTAGCGGTATAGGCCGGTAAATGTGACGTCCTGCTTTCTTTATTAATACTGTTGAGAGGGTCAGAAGCGCTATTATCTTTTAACCTTGTTTTCTCCTGTTTACTGGCTAGCAGGGAGGTAAGAATTGTGTACTTTTGTTTATTTCTGAAATCCAGGGAAGATGAACTAAAATTTAGTTAGAAGACTCGTTTTGTTTGTTATTTTTGCGGCTGACTGAACCCTCTCCTTTTTGAGTATATTTCACCTCTCAAAACGAATGAATTCTTACCCCTACATGTAACAATAAATATTGACTTTTTTTTGGGTTACCATGTTTCATTGTGTGTTTTAATGGAGCAGGAGATGGAACTCCGGGCGGCACCTTTTAATAGGTTTCCGCTCTATATGTTAGTGCGCGTGGCACGTAACATAATGGGGGCTCGTCATCAAAATTCATAAATCCTCAATCTCAAAAAAACCGGAAGCTTCAAAAATTTGGTGAGTAAAATTTAAGTGTTTTTTTCTTTTCTTTTTGTCTAACGAGTTAATATAGCCTAGTGGTGGGGAAGGGAATATGGAGAGTGAGGTTGAAGCTTTTGTTAACTCTCCGTCGGTGGAGCAGTTGGATCGCTTTAATAAAAAAGAATTACTGCAAATTGCAGAGAGTTTTAAAATATCCGTTTCGCCTTCAGCAGTAAAAGCTGATATCAAAACCGAAATTTTGTCGGAGATGATCTCTCTTGGTATTGTGACCGAAAAATCAGGGGTGCCTGCCCCACGTGAATTTGATCCTGTTATGGCACTGAAATTAAAAGAACTAGAATTACAAATTAAGCGTCAAGAGCATGAAACACGTGTCCTAGCTTTTCAAGAGTTAGAGCTGATTCGTATAACTAAACGGGAGGAGCGAGAACAGCATCCCATTGATGTGTCACAGGGTTTCCGTGGGTCAAGTCAGTTTGATCCAACCCGGTACATGAAACTCGTTCCCCAATTTAGAGAGTCGGAGGTAGATGCCTACTTTACTGCTTTTGAGAGGGTAGCGGGAAAGCTGCGCTGGCCTAAAGATATGTGGGCGGTAATGTTACAGAGCAGCTTCGTGGGCAAGGCACAAGAGGTTTGTTCTGCCTTGCCCATTGAAGACTCTCTCGATTATGATGTAGTAAAAACAGCGGTTCTTCGAGCATATGAACTTGTGCCCGAAGCTTACAGGCAGAAATTCAGAAATCATGCTAAAGCAGCTAGACAGACTTTCGTAGAATTCGCGCATGATAAAAGAGCAATGTTAGAGAAGTGGTGTATTGCGTCTGATGCTACAACGTTTGAACGTCTCCAGGAGTTAATACTACTGGAGGATTTCAAAGGTTGTCTTCCTGAAAACTTAGTGTTGCACCTGAATGAACAAAAGGTTTCTTCGTTGTCGGAGGCTGCAGTGTTTGCTGATGAGTACGTGCTGACTCATCGAACCATTTTTCCCACGGCCCGTCAGAATCAAAACATTAGATCGTACGCTGAGAGGAATGCGGCGTTCGGGCGATCATCAAAGACAGACGCTCGTACGAGCGCGCCCGGGGGAAATTTTTCAAAACCCACAGAGTCTAAACGTGCGTGTTTCTTCTGTCTTGATCCCAGTCATTTAATTGCGGACTGCAAGGCGTGGAAACAAAAAAATGCGGCGGTTAAAGCGAAAAGCGTTGCACATGTGGTACTTGAACCGCAGGTAGGATCGGCTAAGTCGTTTTCGCCTGGGATGGAGTTGTTTAAACTTCCTGATGAGCGGTTCTGTTTCTATTTCTCCAGACAGTACGTCAAAACCTGTGTCTATGTTGCGCGACACTGGCGCTGCTCATTCATTTATTCGCGAAAATGTTCTTCCATTGTCCGCGGAGACGTATACAGGGACTGATATATTAGTTCGTGGAATTGAGCTAGGGTGCATTAAAATTCCTGTTCACTCTGTGTTTCTAAAATCCGAGCTAGTCTCGGGCATAGTAAACGTGGGAGTCTGTGTTAGACTACCAGTGGAAGGTATAGATTTCATCCTGGGTAACGATTTGGCTGGAGGCAATGTTTTTCCTTTTCCCGTAGTGTCCGAGTGTCCTGCGAAAGATTCGGTTTTGCTGCCTGTCTCTCCTTTGTTTCCAGCGTGTGCGGTGACACGCTCACAGTCACAGAAATTTGCAGACACCGTTGATTTATCTGATTCATTTCTGTTACGTTCAAAACCTACGGAGTTGTCATTGTCAGTGAATGACAATGTTTTAGAGACGAGCTCTGACGGGCGTACTCAGCGGCAAACACTTATCGGCCGTAAACAACTTAGTATGGCACAAAAGTCAGATTCGTCTTTGTTGCGGTGTGTTGAAACCGCAGTAAAGACAAAAGATGATCTCGCTCGTGTAAGGATAGGTTATTATTGGGATGGAGATGTCTTAATGCGCAAGTGGCTTCCAATGGTTGAGGACAAAACTGACTTAACCCATGCTTATCAAATTGTTGTACCTATGTGCTATCGTTCTGTAGTGCTTGAACTTGCCCACGATCATCTAATGGCAGGGCACTTTGGAGTCAATAAAACTTTTCAGCGTGTTACGAAATACTTTTATTGGCCCGGAGTGAAAGCAAGTGTCGTAAAATATTGCCGTTCTTGTCGTGCGTGTCAAATCGCGGGGAAGCCTAATCAGGTTGTGCGCCCCGCACCCTTACGCCCAATTCCCGTGGTGGGGGAGCCGTTCGAACGACTAATATTGGACTGTGTCGGACCGCTCCCAAGATCGAAAAGTGGACACCAATATATTCTCACGCTGATGTGCGCTGCCACTCGGTTCCCCGAGGCGATTCCCCTCCGCAACTTAAAAGCCAAAACCGTTGTAAAGGAACTGATCAAATTTTGCTCTCTTTTTGGCCTGCCGCATGTAATCCAAACAGACCGCGGAACTAATTTTACATCAAAGCTTTTCAAACAGGTGCTGACTAAAATTTCGGTTTCACATCAGATGTCCAGCGCATATCATCCGCAGTCGCAGGGAGCGTTGGAGCGGTTCCATCAAACGCTCAAAACCATGCTGCGTGTTTACTGCGTAGAAACGGGAAAAGAATGGGATGAGTGTTTGCCCTTATTACTTTTCGCCGTTCGTGAAACTGTGCAAGACTCTATAGGCTTCAGCCCAGCGCAGTTGGTGTTCGGTCATGCGGTTCGTGGCCCCCTTAAGCTTCTGAGTGAACAAATACTTGAGAATGAGGTTGCGCTTGTGCCTGTAACTGAGTATGTAGATTCACTCCGTAAGCGTTTGAAGCACGCTTGTGATCTCGCGAAGTCGAACCTAGCAGGCTCTCAAGCTACTATGAAGGATTATTACGATCGCAAAAGTGTTGCTCGTTCGTTTGATCCAGGTGAATCCGTGCTGGCCTTGTTACCAGTTCCTGGGTCATCTTTGCAGTCCCGATTTACTGGTCCTTATATTGTAGAAAAAAAAGTGAGTGAAACAAATTATGTACTGAGAACGCCAGATCGTAGGAAGAAGAGACGAAATTGTCATATTAACATGTTAAAGCCTTATCATGCAAGAGATCAAGTTGAAGCGTCAGTTAAAAGTGTGACATTGGTGGCCCCTACTCTCCAGTGCAACGTTGAGGATGAAGTTGGAGGGAATATCCCAGCGCTGGTAGGAAGCTTGCAAAACTCTAGCGTACTCAACAATTTGCATACCTTCCTTAGTCACTTATCAGATCATCAAAGAGGAAGTATCGTAAAATTGATTGACAGTTTTCCCAGTATTTTCTCTGATGTTCCATCTCGCACAAATGTGTTGTTTCATGACATCGACGTTGGAGATGCGGCTCCAATTAAACAACACCCGTATAGAGTGAATCCTCAAAAACGTAGTATCATGAAATCAGAGGTTGAATACATGTTACGAAACGGTTTAGCGAAACCAAGTCAGAGCGCGTGGAGTTCCCCCTGCCTGTTGGTACCTAAGGCCGATTCATCATCTCGTTTCTGTACTGACTACCGGAAAGTTAATTCCGTTACCAAACCTGACTGTTTTCCTTTACCAAGAATAGATGATTGCATCGATAGAGTCGGACCTGCAAAGTTCGTTTCGAAACTGGACCTGCTTAAGGGCTACTGGCAGGTGCCCCTTACTCCGCGCGCTGCTGAGATATCTGCATTTGTCACACCTGACTACTTCTGCCAATACTCTGTAATGGCGTTCGGGATGCGGAACGCCCCGTCCACGTTCCAGCGCCTAATGCAGTTGGTACTGTGTGATATACAAAATTGTACTGCGTATCT
>NC_136895.1:31942240-31957240 GCF_949152265.1 Phoxinus phoxinus | reverse complement strand
TTTTACTACATTTACTGTGATTTACCTCGTTTAGTACACGTCCAAACATTACCGTGGTGTATGTATAAAAAATACTATGGTGTTTTTGTTTTGTACGTGTTTTGTGAACTTATCAGCAGAGAATGTGTATGGGTTTCAAATATCTCCCTGTTATGATATTTATCTGTGTGTGGCTATAAACAGATCGTATTTTTGACTTATTATGTGTGTGTGTGATTAAAGATGCTTTTAAGTAAACCTAGCAGAACTCATGTCGACTGAAACCTCAAATATGCTGAAGAGAATATTATAAGTTGTAATACAAAAGAAGAACCGCACACCAAAACAATACATGTTTTATTCGTGTTTCTAACAGTGAAGATCGTTTCCCATTCAGTGTATTTATTTATTTATTTATTTATTGCTTGTCCAACTATTTCATATACAGCTGAGACCCAAGTTTAGTTTGCAGTGTATAAATACAAAACTCCTGAATCTGCATTTCACAGTGCTCAGTATGAATTTGTGAATATAAAATGATAAATAAAGTAATACTGAAGTTCCACTCAGCGAACAGAGAACGTTCTGACAAGGTTCTCTCAAAGTTAAAGACAAACGTTTTATTTCTGACACATACGTTTAATTGTTTCTAATAGTTTCAGAACGTTCAAAAGTACCGTTCACACACCGTTTGAAGAATGATGTTCCTCAACATTCACATAACCAAGAAAAAACATATAAAAACAACTAGATGTTTTGAACATTCAGAAATAAAGTGTTTTGTAACTTAATGGCAACATTGGCAAAACGTTCTCACAACATATTTTTGCTAGCAAAGTTCACAGGCTCAGAATATAAAACATGAATATGAATTATGTCACATCAAAGAAAAGTAAACAGATGAACAAAACGCAGTGATTTCATTCAAACATGAAACTAATTATTAAAAAGTATAAATCCCCTTCCTGCAGAAAACATACAGTAATCCGCCAGTCTGACCGGCTCGTGTGTCTCAGGCTCTCGTGCAGAAACCAGTCGTGTTAACCGTCTCTCACGTGAACGGGTTTCTCTCTCACACACACACACACACTCTTCTCTAGCGCTTCATTATCCTGCAAAACATAAAAACACGTGCTTTAATTAGCGAAACGAGAGTCTAAAATATATCAAACGTCACGAGAACATCTTGACCTAGAAGCTAAAGTGAGACGAGACCTGAATCCTCAAATGATCCCGATATATGAGCGTTTCTGGACACACTTCAGAGTAACACACTTCAGAGTAACACACTTCAGAGTAACACACTTCAGAGTAACACACTACGCTTCAGACAGATCTATATAATATTAGCATGCTGTTCCGAACACTGCTCATCTAAAAATGATGCTCCTCACAAAACAAGGCTTTCCCATCATTTATTGCGACTGTTTCCGGACGGCGAGGTATGTATTTGCAGTCATTACTGACAAATTAAAAACTATAATAATAATGCCATATTTTATTGCAATGTTACTGAGATCCCAGCGAACAGGAACGTTCTCTCAAAGTTATGAAAAAACGTTCTTCCAGTAACATTAATAGAAAGTTAGTTCAAAGTTATTTAGTCTTTAATAAAGTTAGCACAAAAACAATATTTTTACCTGAAATGTTTTAGTTGGATGTTCATCTAACAGTTTTTTTTTTAATGTAACTACTTGTTTCAGAGAACATTCTAATGTAACGTTCCATAATGTTTGAAGAATGATACAATGGAGTGTTCTCTTAACGTTCACATAACCAAGAAAGTTTTTAATGTCCAAGGTTATTTTTTTCTCTCATAACTTAATGGGAATGTTAGCAAAACATTCTTAAAAAGTATTTTGTTAGCTCAGCTACTATTATAGTTTTTATTAATATCTTAAATGTATTTGATTTCAGTCAATAGTTATTTTATTTCAAGTAACAAAAGTGTTTTTATGGTTTTAGTTTTCGTTAACTATATTAACCCTGCTTCGATGTCAATATTGGAGTGTGTGGAAATGAGTGTCGAAGAGCTGCGCGATTCTGGATAAACTGAGAATCACGATTGTTTTTTGTTTTAAAAGATCACGATTCGGAACAGACAACTAAACAAACTAGCATTTAATTTACTACAAGTTCTGACAAATGTTAATTGCTGCAGTCTATTAAAAATGTGAATGAATAAATGAATGATTCAATGACTCACTCATAAAGACTTCACTTGTTTCATTACAGGATGACTCAGTGTTTTTGAACGAATCTCTTGAATGAATGATTCAATGACTCACGCATAAAGACTTCACTTGTTTCATTACAGGATGACTCAGTGTTTTTGAACGAATCTCTTGAATGAATGATTCAATGACTCACTAATAAAGACTACACTTGTTTCATTACAGGATGACTCAGTGTTTTTGAACGAATCTCTTGAATGAATGATTCAATGACTCCCTAATAAACACGTCACTTGTTTCATTACTGGATGACTCAGTGTTTTTGAACAAATCTCTTGAATGAATGATTCAATGACTCACTAATAAAGACTACACTTGTTTCATTACTGGATGACTCAGTGTTTTTGAACAAATCTCTTGAATGAATGATTCAATGACTCACGCATAAAGACTTCACTTGTTTCATTACAGGATGACTCAGCGTTTTTGAACGAATCTCTTGAATGAATGATTCAATGACTCACTAATAAAGACTTCACTTTTTTCATTACAGGATGACTCAGTGTTTTTGAACGAATCTCTTGAATGAATGATTCAATGACTCCCTAATAAACACGTCACTTGTTTCATTACTGGATGACTCAGTGTTTTTGAACAAATCTCTTGAATGAATGATTCAATGACTCACTAATAAAGACTACACTTGTTTCATTACTGGATGACTCAGTGTTTTTGAACAAATCTCTTGAATGAATGATTCAATGACTCACGCATAAAGACTTCACTTGTTTCATTACAGGATGACTCAGCGTTTTTGAACGAATCTCTTGAATGAATGATTCAATGACTCACTAATAAAGACTTCACTTGTTTCATTACAGGATGACTCAGCGTTTTTGAACGAATCTCTTGAATGAATGATTCAATGACTCACTAATAAAGACTTCACTTTTTTCATTACAGGATGACTCAGTGTTTTTGAACGAATCTCTTGAATGAATGATTCAATGACTCGATACAATCGTTATTTGAAGCGTCAAGTTACTTTTAACAGGTGATTGAAAGTAACTTGACGCTTCAAATAATGATAGTATAGATTACATTGTTAGACACACCTAGCGTGTCGTATATTAATGATCTTACATCACTGCAGGATGTCGGCCAGTTTATCTTGATAGTACTCGTAGTTCTCCTGGCAGTCCTCCCACGGCGTGAACGGCTCCTCGTCGTTCTCCACGAACGTGTCCCAGGTGTAGGTGAAATCCAGCGGCTTCATCATGCGCAGTTTGCAGCCGGCGGCCGCTAGCGCCTTTAGCCCCGCCTGGATCTCAGGCTCCTCCCAATCGAAGAGCCGCGCGGAGAAGATCGCCAGACGAACGTTTTTCCTGGCCTTCAGGATCTCCGCTAGCTTCCCGGCGCAGGCCGCGCACGGGCTGGAGGACATGTACCAGGTGATGGTGTATTTGCAGGCTGGGTCGTAGTTGGGTAGCACCTGCTGGAAGAAGGCTTCCTCGGCGTGGGCGCCCGCGTGCTCGTCCTCCAGGTATCCGCGCAGGAGGCCGTCCGAGCCCGGGTCCACCAGGTAACACAAGAAGGTTTTGTTTCGGCCGGACGAGTACTCGACGTTCTTGAACTGGAACTTGTAGAAGAACGGGTCAATGCGATCCCTGTGGGCAGAGAAGCGGGTGAATTCAAGACCTGAGCACTGGAACCTCTTCACATCACAACGTGTATCGCTCAAATTACTCCCATGATTCTTGTGAAATCATTTAGTGGCTTGATTTTTGTGATATCAACTTCACATTTGGAACACAACTCGGTTAGACACACGTCTCTGATTTTCTGGTAATTTTAGAGACCAGGTCATTTTTCTTAAAATCTATATTTTCTGTAAAATACCACAAGTTCACACTCTAAAAAACCCAGTGTTTGTGTCACACAGATCCTGGGTCAGACGTAACAACCCAGTGTTTGGGTAGTTTTTGTGTTACACAGATCTTGGGTCAGACGTAACAACCCAGTGTTTGGGTAGTTTTTGTGTAACACAGATCCTGGGTCAGACGTAACAACCCAGTGTTTGGGTAGTTTTTGTGTAACACAGATCCTGGGTCAGACGTAACAACCCAGTGTTTGGGTAGTTTTTGTGTTACCCAGCTCCTGGGTCAGACGTAACAACCCAGTGTTTGGGTAGTTTTTGTGTTACCCAGCTCCTGGGTCAGACGTAACAACCCAGTGTTTGGGTAGTTTTTGTGTTACCCAGCTCCTGGGTCTGACGTAACAACCCAGTGTTTGGGTAGTTTTTGTGTTACCCAGATCCTGGGTCAGACGTAACAACCCAGTGTTTGGGTAGTTTTTGTGTAACACAGATCCCGGGTCAGACGTAACAACCCAGTGTTTGGGTAATTTTTGTGTTACACAGATCCTGGGTCAGACGTAATAACCCAGTGTTTGGGTAGTTTTTGTGTTACACAGATCCTGGGTCAGACGTAATAACCCAGTATTTGGGTAGTTTTTGTGTAACACAGATCCCGGGTCAGACGTAACAACCCAGTGTTTGGGTAGTTTTTGTGTCACACAGATCCCGGGTCAGACGTAATAACCCAGTATTTGGGTAGTTTTTGTGTAACACAGATCCCGGGTCAGACGTAACAACCCAGTGTTTGGGTAGTTTTTGTGTAACATAGATCCTGGGTCAGACGTAACAACCCAGTGTTTGGGTAGTTTTTGTGTTACACAGATCCTGGGTCAGACGTAATAACCCAGTATTTGGGTAGTTTTTGTGTAACACAGATCCCGGGTCAGACGTAACAACCCAGTGTTTGGGTAGTTTTTGTGTCACACAGATCCCGGGTCAGACGTAATAACCCAGTATTTGGGTAGTTTTTGTGTAACACAGATCCCGGGTCAGACGTAACAACCCAGTGTTTGGGTAGTTTTTGTGTAACACAGATCCCGGGTCAGACGTAACAACCCAGTGTTTGGGTAGTTTTTGTGTTACACAGATCCTGGGTCAGACGTAACAACCCAGTGTTTGGGTAGTTTTTGTGTTACCCAGCTCCTGGGTCAGACGTAACAACCCAGTGTTTGGGTAGTTTTTGTGTAACACAGATCCCGGGTCAGACGTAACAACCCAGTGTTTGGGTAGTTTTTGTGTTACACAGATCCTGGGTCAGACGTAACAACCCAGTGTTTGGGTAGTTTTTGTGTAACATAGATCCTGGGTCAGACGTAACAACCCAGTGTTTGGGTAGTTTTTGTGTTACACAGATCCTGGGTCAGACGTAATAACCCAGTATTTGGGTAGTTTTTGTGTAACACAGATCCCGGGTCAGACGTAACAACCCAGTGTTTGGGTAGTTTTTGTGTCACACAGATCCCGGGTCAGACGTAATAACCCAGTATTTGGGTAGTTTTTGTGTAACACAGATCCCGGGTCAGACGTAACAACCCAGTGTTTGGGTAGTTTTTGTGTAACACAGATCCCGGGTCAGACGTAACAACCCAGTGTTTGGGTAGTTTTTGTGTTACACAGATCCTGGGTCAGACGTAACAACCCAGTGTTTGGGTAGTTTTTGTGTTACCCAGCTCCTGGGTCAGACGTAACAACCCAGTGTTTGGGTAGTTTTTGTGTAACACAGATCCCGGGTCAGACGTAACAACCCAGTGTTTGGGTAGTTTTTGTGTTACACAGATCCTGGGTCAGACGTAACAACCCAGTGTTTGGGTAGTTTTTGTGTTACACAGATCCTGGGTCAGACGTAACAACCCAGTGTTTGGGTAGTTTTTGTGTCACACAGATCCCGGGTCAGACGTAATAACCCAGTATTTGGGTAGTTTTTGTGTAACACAGATCCCGGGTCAGACGTAACAACCCAGTGTTTGGGTAGTTTTTGTGTAACACAGATCCCGGGTCAGACGTAACAACCCAGTGTTTGGGTAGTTTTTGTGTTACACAGATCCTGGGTCAGACGTAACAACCTAGTGTTTGGGTAGTTTTTGTGTTACCCAGATCCTGGGTCAGACGTAACAACCTAGTGTTTGGGTAGTTTTTGTGTTACCCAGATCCTGGGTCAGACGTAACAACCCAGTGTTTGGGTAGTTTTTGTGTTACCCAGATCCTGGGTCAGACGTAACAACCTAGTGTTTGGGTAGTTTTTGTGTTACCCAGATCCTGGGTCAGACGTAACAACCTAGTGTTTGGGTAGTTTTTGTGTTACACAGATCCTGGGTCAGACGTAACAACCCAGTGTTTGGGTAATTTTTGTGTTACACAGATCCTGGGTCAGACGTAACAACCCAGTGTTTGGGTAGTTTTTGTGTTACACAGATCCTGGGTCAGACGTAACAACCCAGTGTTTGGGTAATTTTTGTGTAACATAGATCCCGGGTCAGACGTAATAACCCAGTGTTTGGGTAGTTTTTGTGTAACACAGATCCCGGGTCAGACGTAACAACCCAGTGTTTGGGTAGTTTTTGTGTTACCCAGCTCCTGGGTCAGACGTAACAACCCAGTGTTTGGGTAGTTTTTGTGTTACCCAGCTCCTGGGTCAGACGTAACAACCCAGTGTTTGGGTAGTTTTTGTGTTACACAGATCCTGGGTCAGACGTAACAACCCAGTGTTTGGGTAGTTTTTGTGTTACACAGATCCTGGGTCAGACGTAACAACCCAGTGTTTGGGTAGTTTTTGTGTTACACAGATCCTGGGTCAGACGTAACAACCCAGTGTTTGGGTAGTTTTTGTGTTACCCAGCTCCTGGGTCAGACGTAACAACCCAGTGTTTGGGTAGTTTTTGTGTTACCCAGCTCCTGGGTCAGACGTAACAACCCAGTGTTTGGGTAGTTTTTGTGTTACACAGATCCTGGGTCAGACGTAACAACCCAGTGTTTGGGTAGTTTTTGTGTAACACAGATCCTGGGTCAGACGTAACAACCCAGTGTTTGGGTAGTTTTTGTGTCACACAGATCCTGGGTCCGACATAACAACCCAGTGTTTGGGTAGTTTTTGTGTTACCCAGCTCCTGGGTCAGACGTAACAACCCAGTGTTTGGGTAGTTTTTGTGTTACCCAGCTCCTGGGTCAGACGTAAAAACCCAGTGTTTGGGTAGTTTTTGTGTTACACAGCTCCTGGGTCAGACGTCACAACCCAGTGTTTGGGTAGTTTTTGTGTTACCCAGATCCTGGGTCAGACGTAACAACCCAGTGTTTGGGTAGTTTTTGTGTAACACAGCTCCTGGGTCAGACGTCACAACCCAGTGTTTGGGTAGTTTTTGTGTTACCCAGATCCTGGGTCAGACGTAACAACCCAGTGTTTGGGTAGTTTTTGTGTTACACAGATCCTGGGTCAGACGTAACAACCCAGTGTTTGGGTAGTTTTTGTGTAACATTAATTAATGTATAAACTATAGTAAAACTTAATCAACCCAGGATGCTGGGTTAAATAAAGATCTCAAATTAACCCAACATGTGTTCTGTCCTATATTTACCCAGCCCTTGGGTTGAAAACGACCCAAATTGGGTTGTTTTTAACCCAGTGTTTTTTAGGGTGCAGTACATTTGCTTTACACTAAACTTAAACTTCTGTAACCTTTTTACAATTTAATTTTGTTTGACTTCTTCAATACTCTTCCGAGTGCCTCTTTAAACGGACCCAACCTTCAGTCTGTATCCAAAGCTTTCATGAATTACATTGACTGAAGAGGATTTGCAGTTAACAGGTTACATGTGCGTCTCGGTGCATTGTTTCCCAGTCTTCTGTGGGGGTTTACACAGCTCCTTCACAGGCTGACAGATGGAAGGGCTGTCGGGTTATAAATACCCTCAGCGGTGGCAGAACTTTATTCCTGGAGCCTGACCCATATACAGGACCGTGTGTGTCGTGAGACGCTTTGGTCTGGAGGCATTGTGTGTGTTTGCTGCCAGATGAACCTGGCTGATCTGTATTGAGCACCTGCTAGTAGATGATCCACAACAATTCACAGCTTTAATGTGTCGACAGAATCAAACTCATCAGCGTTATCAAACACGCTCGGATTCTTAAACGGATTCGGAAATGCAAATACCCATTTAACCCTTTAGAAATCCAGCAGTTATCTCTTAGATATCTCTAGATGCCAATAACACATCTTCAAGTGAGCACAATATGAATACTTACCAACATCCACCGACACATTTGGGTCTGTTTTTTTATTTCTCTTTGGGAATTTTAGGCTATTTTACACTAAATGAGATGTAATTGAGAACTAATTTAGAAAAAGGTTCTTCAGTGGTTCTTAAGGTTCACTCAAGAGTCATCATCATTAAAAGAACCAACTTAAGAACACTGCTGGTTTCAATGGGTCAAATATGGACAAACCCAGCCATTGGGTTAAATTTGAAATTAAATTACATTTTTAAGCCAACGTTTGGGGTTGTCCATATTTGACCCAGAATTGGGTTAAAACAACCTAGCATTTTTTAGGGTGGGCGCTTCAGGTTCTTCCGATTGGCGTTTTGGTTTCCGGATTCCTTAAAGCACCAGATGGATGCTCTAGCGTTATTTTTAAGAGTGTGTTCTTTAGATAACACTCAGCAGACAGCGGGACACATCACCGCCTGTCAGGATCGACCTTGGTGGGGGTTGGGTTGGGTTTACCAGCTCCACACAAGCGTTCGACCCAAACGTTCTCGCATTCCCCAGTAGATCCTCAGATACGCTCTGCAGAAACAGCTTTACTCCCCAAAGAAGCTCTCAGTGCTCCGTTCGTTTCCTTAATCATATAAATAACCCTTTCCCACTCTTTAACTTGTGCCATGGTTGTTAAAGGTTCTTCATCAATGCCAATAAAGAGTGTATTCCAAGTCTTCTGAAGTCACAGACCCATCCTTATTCATTAATCCCCCTGAACATCTCGTCATCTGCTGCCGTTGGTGTTTGTGTAGATTCAAACACTCCGCTAGAAGGCGGCATTGATCCCAAACACCATTGGTCCTCGCACATCACATGACCAATTGTGATTCAGCAAGTTTGTGAGCAAAAGTGTGACTTACATGTTGGCCTATTCCTCACACAAAACTATCATAAGACTTGAGAAGACTTACAAGTAGCATCGACTACTTTTACAAAACTTCCAAAAGTAATTTTTTGATGCCATAGAAGCACCGTCGTTGGTTCATTTACTAAAATGGTGCTTCTATGGCATTTTGGTCTTAAAAAGAAAACATTTTCATTTTCAGGTTTGGGATTTACAGGTTTTCTCCAGTTTCCAGACTCACCCGGTGATGATCTCGAACGGCGGCAGCTCCATCGGCTCCGGTTTCTCTCCGTTGGCTCCGTTCTCCACACCGGCACCGGCCTCTCCGTTCTCCACCGGCTCCTTCTTTCCATTCACCTCAGCTTTCTCTCCTTCTTTAGGAGGTTTCACTCCTTCTTTAGGAGGTTTCTCTCCTTCTTTAGGAGGTTTCACTCCTTCTTTAGGAGGTTTCACTCCTTCTTTAGGTTTCTCCTCTTTCTTTGCCTCATTTTCTGCTCTCTCTTTCCTCTTTACAGTCTGACGAGAGCCAACGCCACTGCTGCTCTTTCTGTCGGCCATCTTTGAAACTAAACACACACACACCTCAGTATTTATAACAGCACTAGAGTGTGTGTGTGTGTGTGTGTGTGTGCAGCTGTCGGTCTGTTCTATTAAAAGACCTCCTGGCCATAGAGATGATAAATAAACGAAATCTTACACAGGATATATAGCATCAAAAGTTGGGCACTTCTTTCTGGAATATCAGATGATATTATATATAATATCATATATTTTTGTTGTTGTTGCAGCGCATAGTGAAGTAAAAGCATCATGAAGTTGGTTGATTAATATCCAGAGCTCCAATATAAGCACATAAGAGCTCCAATATAACACTTTTGCTAGTGTTCCCATTAAGTTTTGGAAACATTATTTCTGACTGAACGTCAAAATCTTAATATTGTTGTTGGTTATGTGAACGTTGAGGGAACACTCCATTGTATCTTTCTTCAAACATTATGGGAACGTTACATTAGAATGTTCTCTGAACGTTCCGAAACAAGTAGTTAAAAAACATCAGACAAAACGTCCAACTGAAGCGCTTGAGGTAAACGTTCCACGAAGGATGTATAAATAATGTTTTTGTTTTGAGAACATTTTTAAAGACCAGATACATTTGTTCTATTAACGTTCTATTAATGTTACTGAACGAGCTTTTGTTCATAACGTTGAGAGAACCTTGACAGAACGTTCACTGTTAGCATGTTTTTATGCATAATTCTAACACACTGAAAATATGTCATTAGAACTACTTTAACTTGTAGTGTAACTCACAACGAATCATCTGGTATAAATATTATCTGTCCAATAACATCTGTCTGGTAACATCTGTCTGATAACATCTGCCCGATAACATCTGTCCGATAACATCTGTCCGATAACATCTGTCTGATAACATCTGTCAGATAACATCTGTCTGATAACATCTGTCTGATAACATCTGCCCGATAACATATGTACGATAACATCTGTCCGATAACATCTGTCTGATAACATCTGTCCGATAACATCTGTCTGATAACATCTGTCAGATAACATCTGTCTGATAACATTTGTCCGATAACATCTGTCCGGTCTGATAACATCTGTCTGATAACATCTGTCTGATAACATTTGTCCGATAACATCTGTCCGGTCTGATAACATCTGTCTGATGACATCTGTCCGATGACATCTGTCTGATAACATCTGTCCGATAACATCTGTCCGATAACATCTGCCCGGTAACATCTGTCCGATAACATCTGTCTGATAACATCTGTCTGATAACATCTGTCCGGTAACATCTGTCTGATAACATCTGTCCGGTAACATCTGTCCGGTAACATCTGTCCGATAACATCTGTCTGATAACATCTGTCCGATAACATCTGTCCGGTAACATCTGTCCGGTAACATCTTTCCGATAACATCTGTCTGATAACATCTGTCCGATAACATCTGTCTGATAACATCTGTCCGGTAACATCTGTCCGGTAACATCTGTCCGATAACATCTGTCCGATAACATCTGTCCGATTACATCTGTCCGATAACATCTGTCCGATAACATCTGTCCGATAACATCTGTCCGATAACATCTGTCTGATAACATCTGTCTGATAACATCTGTCCGATAACATCTGTCTGATAACATCTGTCCGATAACATCTGTCTGATAACATCTGTCTGATAATATCTGTCCGGTAACATCTGTCTGATAACATCTGTCTGATAACATCAGTCCGGTAACATCTGTCCGGTAACATCTGTCTGATAACATCTGTCCGGTAACATCTGTCCGATAACATCTGTCTGATAACATCAGTCCGGTAACATCTGTCCGGTAACATCTGTCTGATAACATCTGTCCGGTAACATCTGTCCGATAACATCTGTCCGGTAACATCTGTCCGATAACATCTGTCTGATAACATCTGTCTGAGGTGCAAAACCACATCAGGAATTTGTTATTGCTCAAACGTTCATTGCTAAAGAGATTTATGTTTGAAAGTATTAACTTTGCCTCGGATCAGGGATATTTTAGTATCATTGAGATCATTTTTTATTGATTTTAATTAGTTTTTATATTTTCCATTTTCATTTTTAGTGATTTTGTGCGCTTTTTATACCGTTTAAGTTATTTTAGTAAATTAAGTATGAGTTTTAAATATATATATAGGCCTATATTTTTTTTACAGCTAAAATTTAGCTTATTTTATTTTAAGTAATGAAGATATGAAGGGAAATATGAATATTAAATATGAAACATTTCAAGCAAAATCAGACTCAAACCTCGCTTTTTTCGGCGAATTGCGAGTTCAGTTGATGCACTGCAAAAAATTATATTTTATAACGACAAATTTAGTCTAATTTCCCAGAAAAACAACAACCTAGAAACAAGTTAAATTTACTTGACTCTGCATAAGGCTCGCTGTTTTCATTACTGTAGCTGGAGCAGTGTTGGGGAAATGCATTACAAGTAACTTGAGTTACGTAATCAGATTACTTTTTCAAGTAACTAGTAAAGTAACGCATTACTTTAAAAATTTACGACAAAATATCTGAGTTACTTTTTCAAATAAGTAACGCAAGCTACTTATTTGAAGTATTTTCCCATTTATTGACTGACAGCTCTCCTGTCCTCATGTTGAGACGTGTGTGTGTGTGTGTGTGAACATGATATTTTATTATTTATTTTATTATTTATTGATTTATTGTAGTTCTAGACTAAAAATGAGCATTTACTCATCTCACTTGCACAAAAAATTCTTCAATATTCCTCCAAATAAATAAAATCAGTGAATGCAGAATCAGAATACTATGCAAACCTTCAATAACTAAATATGTTAAATAAAATATACATTATTATGCATTTAATCTCACTTTATTGACCAATGTACTTGCTTCTGACCTTCGATGATTCAGTTTAATAAGCAGAAGTGACTCTAGATAGATATAAAGGTTTGCTGGTGTGCTTTCCTCTACTGTACACATGTCCTTCAGTCTGAGGATTATTATTTCACTTTTAGTGTGAACGGGTCTTTACATTTGCCCAAAAATACAACTTTTGTGTTATAAAAAAACAAGCTCAGCCCAGGTGGGGAAAAAAGTAACGCTAAAGTAACGTAACGCATTATTTTTCTAAAAAAAGTCACTAAGTAATGCAATTAGTTACTTTTTAAGGGAGTAACGCAATATTGTAATGCATTACTTTTAAAAGTAACTTTCCCCAACACTGATCTGGAACAGAAGTATATTTCGTACAGCAAATCGTACTCTATTGCTTAGTTCTGCTATAGCGTTTATCTCGCAGAAACGCCGCCAACCTCACGGCGTTATTTACAAAGGCCAGATCTACAGGCGCGCGCTTTACCTGACAA
Source organism: Phoxinus phoxinus (assembly GCF_949152265.1). Taxonomy (NCBI): domain Eukaryota; kingdom Metazoa; phylum Chordata; class Actinopteri; order Cypriniformes; family Leuciscidae; genus Phoxinus; species Phoxinus phoxinus. Next base: position 31,944,177 of record NC_136895.1, on the reverse strand, counting down.
ACTAAACTTCTGTCAATCATTCTTTTAAAAGCTGTAATTCTCTTCTCCTGGGGTGATGAAAACCGGCATTATACAGTGTGCTGTTGTAAACCAGACACGCTCCTGTCCTGCTGAAGTGTGTGTGTCGACGACAGCCGCGAGATCGCTATCGTGTTCATGGTCATGGCTTTCTGTAAACTGCTTCGAAACGGTTAGCGATTTTACCTCAGTTAACCGTTCTCATATGGTGTGTGTGTGTGTGTGTGTGTGTGTGTGTGTGTGTGTGTGTGTGTGTGTGTGTGAAATGGAATAGAATAAATTAAATTGTTAGGAAAACCAAAAACATTTTCTAAATAGCTCATTTTTACAGATAGCCATGTTAAACAAATTGGGTAATTATACGTAAAAACGCTGTATAATTACGCTGATCGTGTAGCCTATGGCTGTGGCACTGATAGGCCTATATACATTGATACCCAAATTCATGTATTTACATAGCTTTCCAGGGTTTTTTTTTCAATAATATCACGCTTAAAAAAAAAGGAGAAGAAAGGGGTCACGGTAATACTTCTGGTACTTTTGTGTAAAGTGAAAAAGTACCGAGGAGCAAGTCCAAAAATTCCTGGTGTTACGTTTTGTTGTTGTAGTTCCGGACGTGTCCAGAGGGTGGCAGGAGCTTCACACTGATTGAGTGTGAGTGTGTGTGAAGCTCTCACCTCCTTAACTAGCCGATCGATGGAGTTAATAACTGAAGGAATTCCTCTCGGCACACTGACCTTCATGTTGAACTCGATGTGGAGAATATATAACAGCTCAAGCTGAGCACAACACACACTTCCCAGCGGCACTCGGAGATCAGCAGGAGAACAGCCCGACGAGCCCTGTGTGGACAACTGTATGTGGAAATAAAGCAGTGCACCATATATATATATATGAAGTTAATCATAATGACTCCAGACCATTTATGAATCATCTTTTTTTCATTTGTTGTCAGTAAAGTGTAGCTTGAGCATCATGACCTCAGGAGATGAATTTAAATACATGCGTTAAATGTGACCTTTTAACATGTGACCTTTGTAATGCTGATCTAATTCTGTCTCTCTCTCTCCCACACACACACACACACACACACACACACACACACACACACACACACACACACACACACACACACACACACACACACACACACACATTTATTCATGATCTTATCTCGCCTTCTGTAGAAATCATCAACATCTTAAGTCTGGAAACAAAGAGCATCTTTATTTGATCACGTGTTCTCTGGAAACACGGATACACTCGGCCGGCCGAAAGCTTGAGATCGATAAGAATCTTAATGTTTTTAGCTCACCAAGCTTGCATTTATTTGATTTTTTAAAAAAAGATAAGAGTAATGTTGTTAAATATCATGACAATGTAGCTTTTCTAGCTAATGCTGTTCTTTTAAACTTTCTATTCATCAAAGAATCCTGAAATATAAACATTAATAACTGTTTTCAACACTGATAATAATCATAAATGTGTCTTGAGCATCAGATCATCATATTATCCTGATTTCTGGAGGATCATGTGACACTGAAGACTGGAGTAATGATGATAAACTCAGCTTTGATCACAGGAATAAATTACACTTTACTATATATTCACATAGAGAACTGATGATCTACATTATAATCATATTTCACTGTTTTACTGTATTTTTAATCAAATAAATGCAGCTTCGATAAGCAGCTTCTTTTAAAAACATTATATTAGAAGTTATATCAGTGAGGATCTTGTTTAAATAGTGAGAAGCTCTTAAGAAAGCTGAGGACATTGATGACTGATGGACGTTTTCACTCTTTCTCCATTGAGTTCTCAATCAACATGAGAGAGAGAGAGGGCGAGAGAGAGAGAGAGAGAGAGAGAGAGAGAGAGAGAGAGAGAGAGAGGGCGAGAGAGGAGAGAGAGAGAGG
>NC_136895.1:31927240-31939740 GCF_949152265.1 Phoxinus phoxinus | reverse complement strand
GAGAACCTAAAAGCCAGATATGGTGAGTGACTTGTTTAACCGAACCCTTTTTTTGGAAGTTGTACCCCTTGGGAATGCATTAACACCCTTGATTTGCTTGTATCTACAGCTAATGACTTGTCTGAGAACGCCGTTCTGAGTGAATCTGAATTAGATATACTGGAAAACATCCTTCAGGACTCGTTTCCCTTCATGCACGGCCCAAACCTCGGACCTCTGCTGGAAACCGTGGTGGTCCAAACCACAATCCCAACAGGTGAGTCCACTTTCTGACCTTTAAACTCAATCCATAGTGAGCAGTACCAACTTGCCCGAACTAGAAATAATAAAGTATTTCTGTTTCCGCAGACAATTCAGAGTCAAAATACAGTTACTTCGACGAGTACACCAACCAGCAGACTCCAGAGAGCGATCACGGATATGACTCCCTCACCGAGAGTTTCCAGAGTTCCCAAGCTGGTACGCATCTCCACTAAACTCGAATGAGCAATTAACTCTTCCAAACAACATCCTGAAGTCTAAACTCTTTGTTTTTGTCCTCTTCAGGCAGCTTTCTGAACCCGAGCTCACCCGAGTCCAGCAGCAGCAGCAGCGATTCAGACCCCGAATACTCAGAGAAACCTTTCTCCGTTAGCTCAAGTAAGTTCCTTCGAAGCTCAACCTCGCTCCTCAAGGCCTATCAACCTGCAGAGGCTAGTCAAACACACCTGAACCAGCTAATCAAGGTCTTCGGGATTACCTGACAATTAAAAACAGGTTGAAACTAAACTCTAAACTCTGCAGGAAGGTGGTTCTCGAGGAGCCATCGATAGCTGGGATTATGAAGTGACAGAACCCCGAATGATCCAAGAGGTAGTTGTCTAACATTTGAATGCTTCTTTTTCCACAGAGATCACTGTAAAACAAGAGCCTGGAAAGAACCAGAAGAGAGGCAGAGGACGCCCTCCAAAGCCCAGGGATAATGAGGGATACGAACACTTCATTCAGTCCAAAAAGAGCAAACATGGTAAGTACGCAAAACTCTATTTAAAGACGTATCCCAGCGAGCCGTTTTAAAAGGAGTCTAATAGCTGTCCAAACACAGCCCAGACGTCTAAAACAAGGCACAATTTAATAGACGTCTAAACCAAATCCCAAGATAGACTAATCATTTTATTTCTTTGTTATCTAATTGATGACTCTTATATTCTTGGGCTATGGTTTGGACGTCTATTAGATTTTCGCTGGCAGCCCACACTTTGCCTTGTTTTAGACGTCTGGCCTGTGTTTAGAGAGCTATTAGGCGTCTTTTAAAAGCAAAAGTGCTTGCTGGGACCTGATGCGGAGATCAAGCGTGACAAGAGTCTAACAGGACTTTAATTGCAGCTCCAAGAGGAACCCACCTTTGGGAGTTTATCCGAGATATCCTGATTCATCCGGAGCAGAACCAGGGTCTGATGAAGTGGGAGGACCGCAGGGATGGCATATTCAAGTTCCTCAAGTCCGAAGCCGTTGCTCAGCTTTGGGGGCAGAAGAAGAAGAACAGCAGCATGACGTACGAGAAGCTCAGTCGAGCCATGAGGTAAAGGACTCAATTCTGGGACCAAGGGTTTTGGGGAGCGTGGGATTTGTCTCTGTGTCTGGGATCGAGGAATAATTGAGACTCTTGCTCTTTCCTACAGGTATTACTACAAGCGAGAGATTCTGGAGAGGGTTGATGGACGTAGGCTCGTCTACAAGTTTGGGAAGAACTCCACCGGTTGGAGAGTGGAGGAGACCGGATACTAAGGAGAGTCGCTTCTAGTCAAACGTAGAGGTTTTGGTCTCCGGCTTAATGGGCTTGAAGATTGAAGATCCTCGCTTTAGAAACACACTCTTCCCAGAGGGAAAAGGTTTCACAGAAACTGTAAGCCAGTGTTTTGGCTAAAGTAGGTTTTATGAACCGGTATAAATTGTATAGTGGGGCTTGTCTGGTTGGATTGGCACGCGGGCGTGGCCTGGATCAGACGGTATCGCTACACCACTTAAAGACTCTGTAAACACATGTTCTACACAATGGTTGAACTGTGAGAGATTGTAAAGCTTTGTAAAGCGTATTTGGTATTGGGAAATGAAGTTGTATGCGTAACACTGTTTGTCAGAGCAGACTGGCCGAAGAACATGACGGTGGTTTGAAGTTTTGTAATGTTCACATTTGCTGTATATACACATGTATGTAAAAAGGACTATATATTCTTCATAATACTTGTCAATCGAGTACAAATCAGATATATTTCACTGAAGATTCTGCTCAATTTTTTTATGTGATTTGTTAAGTCACTGGATAATGTGTATGAGGATTCCCTCGCAGATTGTATACTATAACTATTATGTATGGCATATATTTGCTGTTTCTTTTGTATGAGCCTTTTCTAAAATAAAATTTCTGATGAAAACTCTCTCTTTGATGCGTTTATCTTGTAGTTGGTGCCTCACCCTCTTGAACTACGTTCCACTCAAACTTATTTCAACATTTACTTTATATTTGCTCAAGTCTTGTTATCAGAGATCACAGGTGTGAGGAAATAAGACACTTCTGTATGAATTTCAACACTAATATATGCAACAGCTCGCACAGAATATGGGACAAACGCTACTCGAGTTATTGCGCATCTCAACCGTCCAGCATAAACATGTTAAAAATGCGGGTCAAATTTCAATGCAAATCAAGATCTCACTTGCCGTATGATTCAGCAGATTATTTCTACTGCGAGGCTCCAAAACATCACGTATCTTCATGACGTTTGAAGTCTAAAAGAATGTTTGAATCAGGTGATTTTTAGTGCACGTATAAAAGCAGTTCAAGCAGGTGCAGAGAATCACATTAACCACCACTAACTCATCACAAACTAACCTAATACTGTCCCCAATTATCAAACTAGATGGGTTTTGGCATTTTAAATCGTGCAAACTTAAGAAATATTCTGTTATTTCAGTTTTAGGTGTGCAAATGTTTAGGATGACTTTACATTTTGTGTTATTGTTTGGTTTTCACGCCTAGAATTTCCAAACGACGCAATTGATGCAGTCGACCTTAGCTTGAACTGAATCGCATTTTTCATAGCAGGTTTAGTTTTGCATTTTAGAGCACAATGCGACTGTTTTTTAGAGGTCCGGCATTCAAATACACACACGTATATACGCCACATTGCATTTGAATTCTGGACCCACATGCAAATAGAGAAGCAAGAAAGAGAACCATCGTCCCAATTCAAAGCAGTAAATAGTATTTGAATTGGAAAATCTCATGTGTCTGTTATAAAACAGCATTTAATACCTGTGAGATCTGCACAAAACACTCAGAAAAGAGTTTTCATGCGCTCGAAAACACTTTAAACTACACTAGAATTACGGTTATTGGAGACAGCTAATCTGGTCGGGCTGAACCGGATTTATCTTACACTAGAATCCATCAAACCATCTCAGATAACTTGATCACTAGTTACTTAAAACAGAAGTTTCACTCTGGGATCTTTACACCATTGTCATGTGTTTAGTGTGTGTGAGCAGTCACCCGGAGATAATGAGCTCTTGCTTCCAATAACATGTGTGCATCACATAACCTCATTTCAAGGCGTGTTGTTCAGGTGAGCGCACTGTTATATTTTCATTTTTGAACAATACACAAAACTATGCAAACTGTAAACATCAGGTGGATTGTCAGTTTGAACCGTGACTATCATGACTAACATTCCCTGTACACTCCTGAACGAGCTGTTGTCTAAGCTGAAATTACCCACCATAATTATTCAGGTCAAGAATGTTTTTGATAAGCCGTGCCCGACAGAAAGGTGTAAACTTATATAGTCATTGCCCAGCTAACAGGTTCTCTCAAAGTTATGAGCAAACGTTGCTCCGGAAACGTTAATAGAACATTTGTTAAAAGTTATCTGGTCTTCAATAATATTCATAAAAAATGTTTGTGTACTACTTGTTTCAGAGAACGTTCAAAAGTAACGTTCCCATAATGTTTGAAGAATGATACAATGCAATGTTCCCTTAACGTTCACATAACCAAGATTTCTTTCTTTTTTTTAAACACTTACAATTACATGCATCGTCATTTCATAAAGTTGTCATTTAAATGCTTTATAGTTGCTTTCTACGGGCCGGTTACACCAAGAACAGAGCTATAAAGATAACGATAACTATATTAGCGTCCACACCAGCGGACGATAACTATAACGATAACTATATTAGCGTCCACACCAGCGGACGATAACTATAACGATAACTATATTAGCGTTCACACCAGCGGACGACAACTATATTAGTGTTCACACCAGCGGACGATAACTATAACGATAACTATATTAGCGTCCACACCAGCAGACGATAACTATAACGATAACTATATTAGCGTCCACACCAGCGGACGATAACTATAACGATAACTATATTAGCGTTCACACCAGCGGACGACAACTATATTAGTGTTCACACCAGCGGACGATAACTATAACGATAACTATATTAGCGTTCACACCAGCGTACGACAACTATAACGATAACTATATTAGCGTCCACACCAGCGGACGATAACTATAACGATAACGATAACTATATTAGTGTTCACACTAGCGGATGATAACTATAACGATAACTATATTAGCGTTCACACCAGCGTACGACAACTATAACGATAACCATATCAGCATCCACACCAGCGGACGATAACTATAACGATAACTATATTAGTGTTCACACCAGCGGACGATAACTAAAACGATAACTATATTAGTGTTCACACCAGCGGACGATAACTATATTAGTGTTCACACCAGCGGACGATAACTATATTAGTGTTCACACCAGCGGACGATAACTATATTAGTGTTCACACCAGCGGACGATAACTATATTAGTGTCCACACCAGCGGACGATAACTATATTAGTGTCCACACCAGCGGACGATAACTATATTAGTGTTCACACCAGCGGACGATAACTATATTAGTGTTCACACCAGCGGACGATAACTATATTAGTGTTCACACCAGCGGACGATAACTATATTAGTGTTCACACCAGCGGACGATAACTATATTAGTGTTCACACCAGCGGACGATAACTTAAACGATAACTATATTAGTGTCCACACCAGCGGACGATAACTATAACGATAACTATATTAGCTCCACACCAGTGGACGATAACTATATTAGTGTTCACACCAGCGGACGAAAACTAAAACGATAACTATATTAGTGTTCACACCAGCGGACGATAACTATATTAGTGTTCACACCAGCGGACGATAACTATATTAGTATTCACACCAGCGGACGATAACTATATTAGTGTTCACACCAGCGGACGATAACTAAAACGATAACTATATTAGTGTTCACACCAGCTGACGATAACTATATTAGTGTTCACACCAGCGGACGATAACTATATTAGTGTTCACACCAGCGGACGATAACTATATTAGTGTTCACACCAGTGGACGATAACTATATTAGTGTTCACACCAGCGGACGATAACTATATTAGTGTTCACACCAGCGGACGATAACTATATTAGTGTCCACACCAGCGGACGATAACTATAACTATATTAGCTCCACACCAGCGGACGATAACTATATTAGTGTTCACACCAGCGGACGATAACTTAAACGATAACTATATTAGTGTTCACACCAGCGGACGATAACTTAAACGATAACTATATTAGTGTTCACACCAGCGGACGATAACTATATTAGTGTTCACACCAGCGGACGATAACTATATTAGTGTTCACACCAGCGGACGATAACTATATTAGTGTTCACACCAGCGGACGATAACTATATTAGTGTTCACACCAGCGGACGATAACTATATTAGTGTTCACACCAGCGGACGATAACTATATTAGTGTCCACACCAGCGGACAATAACTATATTAGTGTTCACACCAGCGGACAATAACTATATTAGTGTTCACACCAGTGGACGATAACTATATTAGTGTTCACACCAGCGGACAATAACTATATTAGTGTTCACACCAGTGGACGATAACTATATTAGTGTTCACACCAGCGGACGATAACTATATTAGTGTTCACACCAGCGGACGATAACTATATTAGTGTCCACACCAGCGGACGATAACTATATTAGTGTCCACACCAGCGGACGATAACTATATTAGCTCCACACGCGCGGACGATAACTATATTAGTGTTCACACCAGCGGACAATAACTATATTAGTGTTCACACCAGCGGACGATAACTTAAACGATAACTATATTAGTGTTCACACCAGCGGACGATAACTATATTAGTGTTCACACCAGCGGACGATAACTATATTAGTGTTCACACCAGCGGACGATAACTATATTAGTGTTCACACCAGCGGACGATAACTATATTAGTGTTCACACCTGCGGACGATAACTATATTAGTGTTCACACCAGCGGACGATAACTATATTAGTGTTCACACCAGCGGACGATAACTTAAACGATAACTATATTAGTGTTCACACCAGCGGACGATAACTTAAACGATAACTATATTAGTGTTCACACCAGCGGACGATAACTATATTAGTGTTCACACCAGCGGACGATAACTATATTAGTGTTCACACCAGCGGACGATAACTATATTAGCTCCACACCAGCGGACGATAACTATAACGATAACTATATTAGTGTTCATACCAGCGGACGATAACTATATTAGTGTTCACACCAGCGGACGATAACTATATTAGTGTTCACACCAGCGGACGATAACTTAAACGATAACTATATTAGTGTTCACACCAGCGGACGATAACTTAAACGATAACTATATTAGTGTTCACACCAGCGGACGATAACTATATTAGTGTTCACACCAGCGGACGATAACTATATTAGTGTTCACACCAGCGGACGATAACTATATTAGTGTTCACACCAGCGGACGATAACTATATTAGTGTTCACACCAGCGGACGATAACTATATTAGTGTTCACACCAGCGGACGATAACTATATTAGTGTCCACACCAGCGGACAATAACTATATTAGTGTTCACACCAGCGGACAATAACTATATTAGTGTTCACACCAGTGGACGATAACTATATTAGTGTTCACACCAGCGGACAATAACTATATTAGTGTTCACACCAGTGGACGATAACTATATTAGTGTTCACACCAGCGGACGATAACTATATTAGTGTTCACACCAGCGGACGATAACTATATTAGTGTCCACACCAGCGGACGATAACTATATTAGTGTCCACACCAGCGGACGATAACTATATTAGCTCCACACGCGCGGACGATAACTATATTAGTGTTCACACCAGCGGACAATAACTATATTAGTGTTCACACCAGCGGACGATAACTTAAACGATAACTATATTAGTGTTCACACCAGCGGACGATAACTATATTAGTGTTCACACCAGCGGACGATAACTATATTAGTGTTCACACCAGCGGACGATAACTATATTAGTGTTCACACCAGCGGACGATAACTATATTAGTGTTCACACCTGCGGACGATAACTATATTAGTGTTCACACCAGCGGACGATAACTATATTAGTGTTCACACCAGCGGACGATAACTTAAACGATAACTATATTAGTGTTCACACCAGCGGACGATAACTTAAACGATAACTATATTAGTGTTCACACCAGCGGACGATAACTATATTAGTGTTCACACCAGCGGACGATAACTATATTAGTGTTCACACCAGCGGACGATAACTATATTAGCTCCACACCAGCGGACGATAACTATAACGATAACTATATTAGTGTTCATACCAGCGGACGATAACTATAACGATAACTATATTAGTGTTCACACCAGCGGACGATAACTATAACGATAACTATATTAGCTCCACACCAGCGGACGATAACTATAACGATAACTATATTAGTGTTCACACCAGCGGACGATAACTATAACGATAACTATATTAGCTCCACACCAGCGGACGATAACTATAACGATAACTATATTAGTGTTCACACCAGCGGACGATAACTATAACTATAACTATATTAGCTCCACACCAGCGGACGATGACTATAACGATAACTATATTAGTGTTCACACCAGCGGACGATGACTATAACTATATTAGTGTTCACACCAGCGGACGATAACTATAACGATAACTATATTAGCTCCACACCAGCGGACGATGACTATAACGATAACTATATTAGTGTTCACACCAGCTGACGATAACTATAACTATAACTATATTAGTGTTTACACCAGCGGACGATAACTATAACGATAACTATATTAGTGTTCACACCAGCGGACGATAACTATATTAGTGTTCACACCAGCGGACGATAACTATATTAGTGTTCACACCAGCGGACGATAACTATATTAGTGTCCACACCAGCGGACGATAACTATATTAGTGTTCACACCAGCGGACGATAACTATAACGATAACTATATTAGTGTTCACACCAGCGGACGATAACTATAACGATAACTATATTAGTGTTCACACCAGCGGACGATAACTATATTAGTGTTCACACCAGCTGACGATAACTATATTAGTGTTCACACCAGCGGACGATAACTATATTAGTGTTCACACCAGCGGACGATAACTATAACGATAACTATATTAGTGATTACACCAGCGGACGATAACTATAACTATATTAGTGTTCACACCAGCGGACGATAACTATAACGATAACTATATTAGTGATTACACCAGCGGACGATAACTATAACGATAACTATATTAGTGTTCACACCAGCGGACGATAACAATATTAGTGTTCACACCAGCGGACGATAACTATATTAGTGTTCACACCAGCGGACGATAACTATAACGATAACTATATTAGTGATTACACCAGCGGACGATAACTATAACGATAACTATATTAGTGATTACACCAGCGGACGATAACTATAACGATAACTATATTAGTGTTCACACCAGCGGACGATAACTATATTAGTGTTCACACCAGCTGACGATAACTATATTAGTGTTCACACCAGCGGACGATAACTATATTAGTGTTCACACCAGCGGACGATAACTATATTAGCTCCACACCAGCGGACGATAACTATAACGATAACTATATTAGTGTTCACACCAGTGGACGATAACTATAACGATAACTATATTAGTGTTCACACCAGCGGACGATAACTATAACGATAACTATATTAGTGTTCACACCAGCGGACGATAACTATAACGATAACTATATTAGTGTTCACAACAGCGGACGATAACTATAACGATAACTATATTAGCGTTCACACCAGCGGACGATAACTATAACGATAACTATATTAGCGTTCACACCAGCGGACGATAACTATAACGATAACTATATTAGCGTTCACACCAGCGGACGATAACTATAACGATAACTATATTAGCTCCACACCAGCGGACGATAACTATAACGATAACTATATTAGTGTTCACACCAGCGGACGATAACTATAACGATAACTATATTAGTGTTCACACCAGCGGACGATAACTATAACGATAACTATATTAGTGTTCACACCAGCGGACGATAACTATAACGATAACTATATTAGTGTTCACACCAGCGGACGATAACTGCTAATAAGGATTTTTGTTAATCTACCGAGTCAAACTTTCGTGTAAAAGCATAATTAGAATGGAAACTTTTAAGTTTGACCATATTTTCGTTTTCGGTCAAAATGCCTTTTGAATGGGAGAGCACGGGGCGCTTCTATGATAGCATCAAAATCGCTATTTTTAAAGGTGAACTATGCAGGTTTTTTACCTTAACCGAACAGCTTCGGAGTCGTCGGAATGGTTATATTACTTTTTCCAGGTTGAATGGTGGTCGTCTCGCCCCCACCCCACCTGAGCCGGCCGCGGCGTCAGGAAGTATCGCGTGATATCAGGACTCGCGATGTAAAGAATTGCTTTACGCCAAAAAGAAATCTGCTAAAATCCTGTAATTGCTGCGCTCCCTCACGCTGTCCGAACCCGGATGAAGACGACGCTGTGAAGAATGTCCGTCTGCTGTGATGTCGTTGATCTACTAGCCTCAGGTATCTGAGAGTCGCCAACGAGTTTTTCGACAGTGTTGTCAAATATCTATTCCGGCATTTTGTCAGTCAAAAGTAGTCGATCTCCGAATGCAGCGTAATGAACTGACTCCATACGAGGAAATGTCATGAACTTGTAATTCCAATGAAAAGCAGGATAACCTAGACACTCAGCTCATGGCGATATATATCGGACACAAGCTTTAGGAGCTGTCCATCTTTACTCTCCTCATGTTACGTTGGATTCGGAGATCGACTACTTTTGACTGACAAACGAGCCGCATTAAAAACAGAGATTTTGATGCTATCACAGTAGCGCTCCGTGCACTCCCATTCAACACGCATTTAGACCGAAAGCGAAATACGGTTTTACACGAAAGTTTGACTCGGGTAGATCAACAAAAATAGAGTTATCCTTTAAAGCAGGATGGATTCTGATTGGCTGTCAATGTTTTTATCATTCTTTAGCTGGAAAAAAAAAATATTCTGAAAGTGAATGTACCGATATCGTTCTCTGTGTCGTTAGTTGTGGCGTGAACTCGACTTTTGCTTTATGTTTCAAACTATTTTTAGAGCAAGAATTCATCGTGACAGTGCGCGTGTGAACGGGCGATCCGAGAGGACGATCATGTGAAGATGATTGATGATGACATGCATCAGATAAGAGCGCGTGTGTGTGTGTGTGTGTGTGTGTGTTTACTGCATTTCTCAAACTCCTGTCGAGTCTTGTTTCGTTTTTTCACCGCCAAATTCTTCCACAGTTCTCTAGAAGTGTGATGGTCAGTGTGAACCATGATTATGATGTTTATGCCAAGTGAAACTGGAGCATGTGTGTGTGTGTGTGTGTGTGTGTGTGTATATATGTGTGTGTGTGTGTGTGTATATATGTGTGTGTGTGTGTGTATATATGTGTGTGTGTGTGTGTGTGTGTGTGTATATATGTGTGTGTGTGTGTGTATATATGTGTGTGTATATATATATATGTGTGTGTGTGTGTGTGTATATATGTGTGAGTGTGTGTGTGTATATATATGTGTGTGTGTGTGTATATATGTGTGTGTGTGTGTGTGTGTGTGTGTGTGTGTGTGTGTGTGTGTGTGTGTGTGTGTGTGTGTGTGTGTGTGTGTGTGTGTGTGTGTGTGCGCACACTACCAGTTGAAAGTTTTGGATCAGTAAGATTTTTAATGTTTTTTAAAAGTCTCTTTAAGGCTGCATTTATTTGGTTAAAAATACAAAAACTGTGAAGTATAATTAGAATGTAAAACTGCTGTAAAGAGTGATTTGATGTAAACATTTATGATTATTATCAGTGTTGAAAACAGTTATTTGCATTTATGTTTCAGGATTCTTTGATGAATATGAAGTTCATAAGAACAGCATTAATCTGGAATAGAAGCTCTTCTAACATTAAACACTACCGTTCAACAGTTCGGGGTCGGTAAGAGTTTTATTTTATTTTCTGGGGGGAAATAAATAAAATAAATCAATACTTTTATTCATCAAGGGTTAAATAAATTGCTCAAAAGTGGCAGTAGACATTATAACCAGAGGCGGACAGAGTACACGGCTTCATTACTTGAGTAAAAGTACAGATATGCTAAACTTGCTAAATTTTACTCAAGTGCAAGTAAAAGTTCTACAGTCAGATGTCAGATGTTTACTCAAGTAAAAGTTCTACAGTCAGATGTCAGATGTCTACTCAAGTAAAAGTTCTACAGTCAGATGTCAGATGTCTACTCAAGTAAAAGTTCTACAGTCAGATGTCAGATGTCTACTCAAGTAAAAGTTCTACAGTCAGATGTCAGATGTTTACTCAAGTAAAAGTTCTACAGTCAGATGTCAGATGTTTACTCAAGTAAAAGTTCTACAGTCAGATGTCAGATGTCTACTCAAGTAAAAGTACTACAGTCAGATGTCTACTCAAGTAAAAGTACTGAAGTATCAAGAGTATATTTTCTAAATATTGCATTTCTACTGCCACAGTTCTTACATATATGTACAGAAACGTCCTACATGGAGTTATGGAAAATGTTAATACTTTGGAGAATGTAAAAGGAATTGAAAGTAAAATCAAGTCATTTTCATATTTTCACCACGTTTAGCATTAAATAAAGGCAATACACAATGGCAACGCTCTGACAAACCTCTGCTAGAGTTTTAATGGATCCACATTTGAACCGGACTGTGTTACACACACCGCATACTCAAGAACATCTCAGCAAACGCTCAGCTTACATTAATGTGGAATATCAGAAAAGCAGATTCCGCTAACAATTGTGTGTACATGTGAGTTTCTCTGTTCTTCATCAATCAAATCAATAAACCTAAACCAGCAAAGACGGCAATATAGATTTTTTTTTCAACAATAACATAAAACATAATAAAATAATCATAAATGTGTCTTGATCAC
>NC_136895.1:31914740-31917240 GCF_949152265.1 Phoxinus phoxinus | reverse complement strand
TTTGTGAGCGCATAAAAGCCTGAATAACTGCTTACATCTGCCAAAGTGTGTGTTGCAGAGCAGAGCGGAGCGGACTGTATCCCACAATGCAATGCTATTATTTGCTAAATATTTTGAGTTACTAGGAATAAACATGAAAAAACAACAATTAAACAAAACTGTAAAACTACTAATACTAACATTAGTCAAATCATAAAGTGGCATAATCATGTTGTTTAACAGTGCAAATATATTGCTCGTTAGTTACAGATAATTAATGCATTAAATAATGGTTCTTACTGTAAAGTGTTACTTTACAAATAATTAGAAAAATTCTTGAATTTTAATTATGAAGACAATATTAAAAGCGGCGTTATTTAGCAGATCTCCTTCACACAACTGAACATGTAAAATCATGGACAATAAAACAAAATGTAAATTTATGCTAAACGTTGTGTGGTTTATAATATTACAATATTAATGAAACAGAAATGTTAATATGTTGAATATTTGCGATTCATTAAAACGAATGTATTATAAGTTCTTGGGCAATTTAACTTTTGAATATATTTTCTGTACGTATTATTGCTTACAGTGTAGAATTAGGTTTTATTTATTTTAGTTTAAGTTTTAGTCATTTTCATTTGTTTTTTTATTATGACTATCATAGTTTTCATTAATACATTGAATTCTTCTTTCTTTGCTAAATAGTAGGCTAAATATTGTGCACAAAATATATATAAATGAAGCAATATATGAATTGTTCTATATTGTAAACTGTACTTCTATATTGTATATTTACAATTTATTTAAATAAATTCATTATAAGTTCAGTCTTAGTTGGCTATATATTATTAGATTTATTTTTGTTTTACATATAATGTTATACTAAACAATTAATATTTTTTTAAATATATTTTATGTCTAACATTTTGTTGATAGTTTTTGTCTTTTTTAGTCATTTTTTAATATGACCATTAGTTTTTATCTATATTTTTTATTATTTCTGTTTTCACTTTAATGAGTTTTTAAGTGTTTTTGTCATTTTTTATTAGTTTTTTTAATGTGTGCAATAAAGGTTTAAATTTAAATATTAGTATTTAGTATACTGTACTTCTTCTACATTATATATTTGCAATTAATTGAAACAAATTCATTAAGAGTTCAATCTTGGCCAACTTCACTTTTTAAATAGTTTGTTTTTACATGTAATATTTAGCGATTGAGATAACAGAGCTGGAGAATAAGGACTAAAGCTGCGTCTGCACGTGTTCTTCAGCTCGCCAGTTTACATCGTTACTCGCGCGCGAACACTAAAGTGAATTCTGCATCGCGTGTTCTTGCGCTTGAACCGACACACACATCTGCCGTCTGGCCGGTGTCTGGTCACGGAGTCTCAAGGGGACGTGAACCGTTGGGAAGCACAGGTGTGTATCAGTGTCTGGGATCCTCTTAAAGTGACAGCAGCCTAATATTCCCGCCGCCGCCTGTGTGTGTGTGTGTGTGTGTGTGTGTGTGTTAATCAAACAACACAAGACAAATAAATCACTCACTGTTCTTCACTGAATAACTTTGCTAACTTTGATAAGGATGAATCTATATTGACTTACAGAGTGAAGGACTTTCTGTACCTGAAAACTGCGAATCTCGAATCTACACACGCTGGAGAACACACCAGTGATCATCCCAACACACACCAGTGATCATCACGACACACACACCAGTGATCATCACAACACACACACCAGTGATCATCACAACACACACACCAGTGATCATCACAACACACACACCAGTGATCATCACGACACACACCAGTGATCATCACAACACACACACCAGTGATCATCACGACACACACACCAGTGATCATCACAACACACACACCAGTGATCATCACGACACACACACCAGTGATCATCCCAACACACACCAGTGATCATCACGACACACACACCAGTGATCATCACAACACACACACCAGTGATCATCACAACACACACACCAGTGATCATCACAACACACACACCAGTGATCATCACGACACACACCAGTGATCATCACAACACACACACCAGTGATCATCACGACACACACACCAGTGATCATCACAACACACACACCAGTGATCATCACGACACACACACCAGTGATCATCACAACACACACACCAGTGATCATCACGACACACACCAGTGATCATCACAACACACACCAGTGATCATCCCAACACACACACCAGTGATCATCACAACACACACCAGTGATCATCACAACACACACACCAGTGATCATCACAACACACACCAGTGATCATCACAACACACACCAGTGATCATCACGACACACACACCAGTGATCATCACAACACACACCAGTGATCATCACAACACACACACCAGTGATCATCCCAACACACACCAGTGATCATCACGACACACACACCAGTGATCATCACAACACACACACCAGTGATCATCCCAACACACACCAGTGATCATCACGACACACACACCAGTGA
>NC_136895.1:31902240-31907240 GCF_949152265.1 Phoxinus phoxinus | reverse complement strand
TATCAGGGACAAAATTATAACTATGCAACCGTCTAATACAGTATCGCATCAGGAAGTGCATTGTAGTCTCCCTGAGGGAAAATTTGATTCATTCATTGCTATAGGAGAGGAAGAATTTTGCAAACTCGTCAAATCATCTAAATCGACAACGTGCATGTTAGACCCTATACCGACTAAGCTGCTGAAAGAGATGCTTCCAGATGTCATAGATCCTCTTCTTAATATCATTAATTCATCTTTGTCTCTAGGATACGTACCAAAAACCTTTAAGCTAGCTATGATTAAACCGCTTGTTAAAAAACAGCAACTTGATCCTACAAAGCTAGTCAATTACAGGCCGATCTCTAATCTGCCATTTCTGTCAAAAATATTAGAAAAAGCAGTATCCTCACAACTGTGTTCCTTTCTTGAAAGAAATGATATCTGCGAGGATTTTCAGTCCGGATTTAGACCGTACCATAGTACCGAGACAGCTCTCGTTAGAGTCACAAATGATTTGCTCTTATCATCCGATCGTGGTTGTATCTCTCTATTAGTATTACTGGATCTTAGTGCTGCATTTGACACCATTGACCACAACATCCTTTTAAATAGACTCGAATATTATGTTGGCATTAGTGGAATTGCACTAGCATGGTTTAAATCATACTTATCTGACCGTTATCAGTTTGTAGCAATAAATGAAGATATGTCTTATCAATCACAAGTTCAGTATGGCGTACCACAAGGCTCAGTACTAGGACCGCTGCTGTTCACTCTGTATATGCTACCATTAGGAGATATCATTAGGAAACATGGAATTAGCTTTCACTGTTATGCCGACGATACTCAGCTGTATATTTCTTCAAAACCTAACGAAACCTACGAATTCACAAAATTAACGGAATGCATAGCCGATATAAAAAATTGGATGACTAGTAATTTCCTACTACTAAATTCAGAAAAAACAGAGATTCTAATTATTGGACAAAAAACTTCCACACGTAATAACCTAGAGTACTGTCTAACACTTGATGGCTGCTCTGTTAAGTCTTCGTCGTCGGTTAGGAACCTGGGTGTGCTCTTTGATACCAATCTTTCATTTGAAAGTCATGTGTCTAGTATCTGTAAAACCGCTTTCTTCCATCTTAAAAATATATCTAAATTACGTCATATGCTCTCAATGAATAATGCAGAACAATTAGTTCATGCGTTTATGACCTCAAGGCTAGATTATTGTAATGCTCTACTGGGTGGTTGCCCTGCACGCTTAATAAACAAACTACAGCTAGTTCAAAACGCAGCAGCTCGAGTTCTTACTAGAACCAGGAAGTATGACCATATTAGCCCTGTTCTGTCAACACTGCATTGGCTGCCTATTAAACATCGGATAAATTTTAAAATATTGCTGATCACTTACAAAGCACTAAATGGTTTAGCTCCGCAGTACTTGAGCGAGCTCTTAACGCATTATAGTCCTTCACGTCTACTGCGATCTCAAAATTCCGGTCAGTTAATAATACCTAGAATATCAAAATCGACTGCTGGCGGTAGATCCTTTTCCTATTTAGCACCAAAACTTTGGAACAGTCTTCCTACCATTGTCCGGGAAGCAGACACACTCTGTCAGTTCAAATCTAGACTAAAAACACATCTCTTCAGCCTAGCATACACATAACACATTATAGACTTATATAATTAGGCTGCATAGTTTAGAACAGCCGGGACCGGGAACACTTCCCGTAATCCTGATGTACTTGGTACATCATAAGAAGGACGGCGTCTACGCTAATATTAGTCTCTCTGTCTATCCCGAGGTTTACCGCTGTCCACTGGAACCAGGCCGTATCCAGATCTGATGAAGGACCAGCGCCAGGACACGACGACGACACCGCTGACCTGAAGTGTCAACCAGTCTCTCCTCCTCTCCACTCTGACTTCAAACAACCGGAACTGGACAAATACTCTGATTCATTCTGAACTTCATACACTGTTTACTCATTGGCCAGAGGAGAACTGGCCCCCGACTGAGCCTGGGTTCTCCCAAGGTTTTTTTCTCCCTTCTGTCACCTGATGGAGTTTTGGTTCCTTGCCGCTGTTGCCTTACCTTCTGGCTTGCTTAGTTGGGGACATTCAATATTCAACAATATTATAGATCTGCCTTAAAGGTGGATGATGATGAAATTATTTTTTGTATTATTTTCATGTTATCACTGTGAAGCTGCTTTGATACAATCTGTATTGTAAAAAGCGCTATATAAATAAAGATGACTTGACTTGACTTGACTAGAAACTGCATAAAAAACTATCGCTCAGATGCCCTAGTTACTGCATAGCAACATACTAATTACCACTTAAAATGCCTTTGTAACTGCATAGCAACTCCCTGGCAACCACTCAGACAAAGAAACATGGCAACGACATTGCAGAATTATCAACTGCATAGAAATGCCTTAGCAACCGCATTGCAACACAACAACAATCATTCAGAACACCTTAGCAATTGCATAGCAACACCCTGGCAACCACTCAAAATGCCTTAGCAAATGCAAGTCAACATACTTTGCAAGCACTCTGAATTAGACCCCGAAGCCATTTGTTTTGAGAATAATGGCTGGCTGATGAAGTTATTGGCTGGCTAGCCGGCTCAGCCAAAACCTAAATGGCTGCTGCAGCCGCCAAACTTTTCATAGCTGCAAATGGCTGAAGCTGCCACTTCGTGTCTACAGATGTCTACTGATTTACTAGATCTCAATATTTCCAAGCAATGCATGGCTTACACTATATTTATACAAAATGCAATACAATGTAATAAAGAAAACACCAGATCGCGGAGAAGTATGTTGATTAAGAATGCAAACTTTTGTTGAATTTATGAGAAATCTACAGACGCAAACAGACAAAGTGCAGTAAAATAAAGACCTAAATGTGTATTTCGCACTTTTTTTCACCACAAGTCTGAAAGAAGACATGTTATTGAAGACAAATATCCAAAAATCTCAAAATTGACCAGTAAAAAAAAAACGATGTTTTTGCCTGCCGTGTCTCGCCTTAATATAAACACACACTGTTATCAGTATTATTTTGGACAAAGTTTTGCACATTTCACTTCAATGTACACTGAAGCATGCGTCGTGAATTAGCAATGTGGAAACGGTGGTTTGTTACTGCAGTAATATCACGTTCAGTGCTATAAATCTCTCCGTTCCAGAATATTTGGTTCATAACATCAATCTTTGATTCAGGTGTTTGTGCAACCGTACCCTGAAGATTTAACAAAAGTCTGGGTAGGCCTAAGTTTAAAAAAAGTAAGTAGGAATCAGGAAAGTATGTGAGAAGGGAGGGAGATCAAAATTACCTTGCTTGCTTCTTTCCGCAATTTCACCTCAGTGCGAGAAAAAAATGCACTGCTTCTTCTGTACGGAAAACGAGCAATTTTAATTGGTCGTCAATTCACTGTGAGTCTGTGTATCGTAGCAACGAGCACAAGACTGTGCTGTTATGAATCCAGTGGGGAAATAGATATCGTGTATTGTTTTTATATTTCGTGTGTGTATGTCTCTATGTGATAGATTTATTATTTGATGCAAATAATACCGGCTCAGCCAAACTTTATCAGATGGCGGCTCAATTTGGCTTACGAAATTATTGGCTGGCGGCGGCTGAAATTCTAAATGGCGCAAATGGCGGCGCCTGGCGGCGGCTTCGGGGTCTACTCTGAATGCCCTAGCAACAACAAAGAAACATGGCAACCACTCAGCAGATTTAGCAAATGCATATCAACATGCTTAGTAGCTTTTAGAAGTCATAGTAACCGCATAGCAACATACTTCGCAAACATTTAGAATGCTTTAGCAACAACAACAAGAACCCGGCAACAGCTTGGCAACTGTGCAGAACTGCATAGCAACCAATCTAAAGACCTTAGTAAGAGCATTGTAATATCTTGGCGACCATTCAGACCACCCTCAACGATTAAGTCATTCAGAACACCTTAGCAACTGCATAGCAACGGTTTTGAATGCTGAACACAACTAATCCTGTAAATCTCTGATTTTGCTCAGTTCAGAATCACGGATTTTATTTTAGTTCTGAATGTAATGCAGTATTTCCTGACGGAGTGAGTCAGTGCATCATCAGATCTTCATCTTCATCATCAGATCTTCATCTTCATCATCAGATCTTCATCACACTGACCGTAAGCGCCTGATCTAATGCAAAGAAACTCAGAGAACCGGCGAGTCCGGTCAAACCGGAACTCAAGAATGAAAGCGGTTGGTTTGACAATAGCAGCTCGACACACACACACACACACACACACACACACACACACACACACACACACACTCCTGACAGTTTCACCACAGCTCTCGGTCTCAGGGTTATCGTGTTCTTCTGTCTGAGGCCCGTCGGGTCAGAAAGTTCAGGCCTGAAGTGATAAGAGAAACACTTTCTAAATCAAACCCGTCACTCACAGATTCCAGTCAGAGAAGAGAAGAGCCCGCGAACAGCAGACGCGTCGTCAGATGATGTTCAGAGTTCTGAGCTCCAGCTGATGCGCTACTGACCTCTAGTGGTGGCAAACAGAACCGCTGTTTCTGAAGCAGTGTAAGTTACCCACAGGGTATCATTTAAACTCATCTATTTAAACGTGTTTTCCCTGAAAAAAATTAAAATCGCTTGAATGTAACTCGACACCATTGCCTCATTTAGTATTCGCGGTTCTATGAATATGTAAATGAGCCGTCTAATTTAGAATTTACCAAGTTGATCTGATTGGTTACAAAGTAGTTTGTGACGTCAGAAACACCAGCGATTTCAGAAAATACTCAGCAATGCTGTCCACTTATGAACTTACACATGGTGTTTGTTAAAGCAGATTTATAACACCACATACACACATAAACTACATTAACAGCTGGATTTACACCACAGGGGGACTTTAAGATTTTCATATAATATTTGTATATTATTGCAGCTTTATTTCATGAGAAGGATTTGTAAAAGTCTGTCTTGTGCAC
>NC_136895.1:31882240-31892240 GCF_949152265.1 Phoxinus phoxinus | reverse complement strand
CAACGAGCTGACCAAGCGGAGACTGATGGGAGATCTGTCCTGCAGGATAGTGCCATATGTGGAGGTGTGTGAGCTAATGATCAATCAATCCATCAATCAATCAAATCAAATATGTGTTTATAAATCTAATGCACATGTTCCCAGACATACACGACCCGCTCCGAGCGGGATTCGAACCGCTGCATCTCTGTCACCCCGGTTCGAATCCCGCTCGGAGCAAGTCGAGTAGGACTGGTTCTATCTATCTATCTATCTATCTATCTATCTATCTATCTATCTATCTATCTATCTATCTATCTATCTGTTGAAATAACAAACTTTCTATCGGAAACCAAATTACGATGGTGCCTTACAAGTGCAGAAAACCACAGAAGTAAACAGACGCATTAATTTGAGCAGTGTGTGTGTGTGTGTGTGTGTGTCATTGTGCGGTAGTTTCTTGAGTTGATTTTCCAGCCTCCTCTTTGAAGCACCAGCTCTCCCTCTTGTCATGTAAATGAGAACTCCGGGTAATTAGCGGCACTAATTGGGCCCATTAACGTGTTGAATGAGTGTTTTGAGTGTTTTAAGGGCAGGATTGTCTGTTAGCGTGTCTGTTGACCCACTTCTGCAGCCCTAAAACATTCTTGGACAGGAAATTAACATATTAGATGAGATGCAAATCCACTCAAGATTCTGTATAATGGCGCTTTTCCATTACCAGTACCAGCTCGACTCGACTCAGCTCGTCTCAGCTCAGCTCGGCTCGGCTCGCGTTTCGCTCCGTTTTCCATTGCATAGTACTTCCACAATAGTACCTGGTGGTCGTCATAGCGACGCGACACACACCCGCTACCCACACACACAGGACAATGGAGGAAATCGAGTGTATGCTGTTTTACATAATATTAGTAATGGGTATATCACGCAATCTCTGGCAAAACTATTTAAAAATGCCGGGGTTATTCAGGATACTCCGTCTGGCGCGTGCAATGATGGCGCAGTGAATAGTGACGATTCTCGCTGACCAATCAGCAGTCTCCCGTGTGTCACGTCACGTTTTAGTATCGCCTCAGCTCGCCTCGGCTCGCTCAGAACCTCGCCGGAGGTGATACGAAAAAAAGTACCTGGAAGCATAGATATTATATAGAGACTAGATGCCCTATTGGCCGCTGGGCACTGAGAAATACGGCCGCCATCTTAAACCGGTCGTACTCCTAGTTTCGTTGCTTAGCAGCAGTTAGATTCCAGAGCACTGTGGAGCATTTTCCTGTTCTAATCGGGGGACCAGCGCAAATAGGGCCCGGGATTACTTTTCACAAGTAAATTTTAACATTACCGTACTTTTGGTTGTATTCTGTGAATAGAATATTACCAGATAATTGAGAAGGAGCAAGGATCTTTGATATTACTGGACTGAAATCGTAGCCAGCTAACGTTAACTAGGCTATGTTTACTGCACCACTCGGCAATGGCATGGAGAGGTTGGGTAAAGTAATAATTAAGTTAAGTTACAAGAGCGGAATGCTTGAATGCTTGTATCTCGGTTATCAGATACAAGCATTCAACGGCCCTGTATAAGCATATATAAATATAGGTTATTTGTGTTTGCGCACGTGATATCAGAAAGCAATGTAATAACGTTAACATTACCTGTGTAATTCACACATGACGGCGATGCGCAAATCGAGTGTGTTTGTGTGTGTGTGTGTGTGTGTGAGAGAGAGAGAGAGAGAGAGAGAGAGAGAGAGAGAGAGAGAGAGAGAGAGAGAGTGAGAGAGAGAGAGAGTAAGTAAGTGTGTGTGTGTGTGTCACAAATCATTATTGTTTCTTCAACTTATTAAAATATCTTACTTTACTGCAACTATCTGTTTCTGCTTCTTTATCATATTTATAGTGTGTAATTTATAAAATACCTTATATCCTACATCACATATTTTGATTTTGGACGTCTGGTCACTTTATATCTTATATCAGAATATTATATTACTGTTAAGCCTACTATGAATATTAAAATATGCCGAACCACGTGTCCTGTATCATAGCTACATGAATGACATTTGCAGAAAAAACCCCCACGTGAAAATCAGTTCGGTATTCAGTGAGATATGATTAATTAAATGCGCTGACAGCTCATTGCACCTGACACTGAGTGGAGCGGGTGACCGGTTTAAGATGGCGGCCCCACGGCTCGACCGCGCTAGTAGGCAGTAGCGGTCGATAGGGCGTCTATCTATATGATGTCTATGCCTGGAAGCAGGTACTGGTACAACTTTTACACAGTGGAAAACCAAACAAAGGCGAGTCGAGTCGAGGTGAGGCGAGCCAAGGCGAGCTGGTACTGTGCAGTGGAAAAGCGCCATAATAGTCAGTTGGGAAATCAACCCTTAGGGGGAATTCAGGGTGATTGGTCATCTCAATGGCAAATGTGTCCCAATCACTTTGAGTTTCATCCCTATTTTTATCACCCTTACTGACATCATGTACTAGATGGTAAAATCACGGTGCTTTAATATATACACACCGTAGTACTGAATAATTGCACATGGTACTATGGTTTTCCAAGGTACTTCAAAGATGTTAAAAAAACATGGTTTTACCATGGGGTACATGTAAAAAAAAAAAAAAAGGGTATCACCATGTTAGATGTCCAAAATACAGTTTTACCATAATGTGTGTCCAGAAACATAGTATCAGCATGGTAGATATCCACACAAGCGTGTTTTACCATGCTATGGGTCAAACCATGTTTAATTGCATGAATACCATGTTGTGAGTGGTGTTGTGGGACCATGATATCATGTTTTGGTGATTTTCCTGACGTGTGTTTTGCCGTCGTGTCTTCCAGGTGACGTCTCTCGGCGTGACCACGTTCACTCTGTGCGCGCTGAGCATCGACCGCTTCCACGCGGTCACTAGCGTTCAGGCGCGGCCGCCGCGGGTCGAGTCCTGCCAGTCCATCCTGGCCAAGCTGTCGGTGATCTGGGTCGGGTCTCTGGTTCTGGCGGCGCCGGAGCTGCTGCTGTGGCGTCTGGAGCAGCGAGTGTCTCCGCGGACGGGTCTGCCGGTGGACTCGTGTAGCCAGGAGCCGTCTGCGGCGTTGCCCGAGACGCTATACTCGCTAGTGCTAACGTACAGTGAGGCGCGGATGTGGTGGAGATTCGGGTGCTTTTTCTGCCTGCCGCTGTTGTTCACCGGCGCGTGTCAGTTGCTAACGCGACACGTCGCTGACGAGAAACGCCCGTCATCCGTGGCGTCGTCCGCGTCATCGTCTCCGAAGAAGCAGCGGTGGGAGCGTCAGCTAACACGTACGGTGGTGGCGTTAGCGTCCGTATACGCCGTGTGCAGTTTGCCGGAGAACGCTTGGAATATTGTGTTGGCGTCCGCGGGAGTGGAAGTGGGCGTGGCTACGCTGGCACTCCTCGCTCTGATTGGCCAGTTTTTGTTGTTCGTTCGTGCAGCGGCGACGCCCGTTTTGCTGCTCTGCGTCAGTCGTTCTCTCGGCCAGGCGTTCATGGACTGCTGCTGCTGCTGTTGCGACGAGTGTCTCCCGCCGGATTCTTCGTCCACGTCTTCGTCCACCAACGCAACCGCCGTCTCCTCGTCACTTTCATCGCCCGTGCAGGAGGAGAAGCTGAAGATCGTGTCGGGAACGTCGCCCGCGGAGTTCTTCGATAAAGTCAAGGACGCTCCGGTTGAGCTCATCATCGGAACGCCGTGTTGATCCGGAACGTGTTTTCTTAAAAACTGTGATAATCACTAACACTCTTGGGTCATTTTTGACTGAAAAATTTAACGTTTTTTATTTTTTTACTTCATCGGAATAGTATGAAACTTGTTAAAGGTTTTGGAACTTGCTATGTGAAGTTGAACACACATGATCTGAACAGGTTTAATGGTCCTGTATAAAACAGTCTCGCTTGTGCCGCTCGCGGTCAGAAACTAGCGCACTGGAGACGAGAGAGTTTCCTCTAGTGGAAGCGTTCGGTACTGCAGCCGAACAACATCTCACTGAGAGATCATTACTGAGATAAAGCTCACATTTAGAACACGACTAGTTTAGATTTATGCCTTTGATTTATCTCACAGTTTTAGAGTAAAACGTGTTTCTGAAAATATAGATTTCATATAAAAATGGAAAATAGTATTTTTGTGCATTTTTCATAACAATAAACGTCAAATTCTAGTGATGATGATTCACTTCAGCAATAATCTGCCAAATGTCGTCTTCAAACTTCAGTCTGTGCTTTAAAGCATTCGAGATTCAAGTTGGAAATTTAATTTTCAGGTCTATGCTCAGAACGTGAATAAGTGGATTATAAATACAGCGTAAATATAATGTAGTACCATAAAATCCCCTAAAAATACAAAATATTAAATAAAAAACATTATCGAACTAAAATATATCACATTCCTTTCATTGAAATAAGATTGGCTCAATTTTGACCGCCGCGTGAAGAGCACCAGAGGGTTAAAGGGACAGTTCACACACACACACACACACACACACACACACACACACACACACACACACACACACACACACACACACACACACACACATAAAGACGGATGCTGGATCAGGTGAAACTAGTTTCAGTCCAATTTCTATAAATACATTCAGTTCTACATACAATTCTAACCACCGGTGTTGTGTGTACACAGATGCTGTACTGCTGGATGGACATGATTTACGGCAAACTTGAACATTTTTATGCACTTATTTTTTTTGTTTATCTTTAAATTGCCTTTTGTTTTAGAACTAGAGAATGCAAATATGCCTTTTCAGCTGAAACTGGGGCAGCTTTAGTGTTTCAGCGTCTGATTCTCTGCCGGATCGAGACTCTATGGACTATATAAGAAAAGACTCTTTAACACGCTAGAAATGATGATAATTGCTGAACATATTGTTAGTGTCAAATCTTTCTGTACTGTTTTTGTACTTGGTTGCAGCCAATAAAGGTTTAAAAGAGTGTGAGTGCGTCACATAAGGCTTGCGGACTCCTTTGTTGTGCACACGTTGTGTGTTCGGATGAATCGACACACAGTGGAGCTGCTGGGTTTTCCTCCTACAGCAGATTCTCAGGAGGAGTCGCGGGGCCCATAAGGGCCGCATTGTTCCCGAGCCGCGGCCCCCGCGCTGAATATCAATAGCGAGTTGCTACGCGACTGTCACACGCCGGCTCTCGGCATTCAGACTCAAACATTAGCAGAGCAGAAACAGACTCCACATTCCCCGGCGCCTTTACTCTCGCCTTAGAGACTGATGTGGGCAACAAGCGATCCGGGGTGGATTAAGCGCTCTGCTGCCGCGAACCACACAAAACGAGGTCAAGAGTGTGTGTCGCGCCTCCAGGGACGGCGGCTCTGTGTCCTGCAGTTCTGGTGCAAGTGTTTGAGGTTTGTAGTCGTGTGGCGGTAACAAACGTCAGTGTTTGAGGGGTGACGTGCCATAAACCTGATGATACTCAGGTGCGCAATATCAACGTCAATGTTGCAACTCGGACAGAGCGAGAAAACTGGCCCAAAAACTGTTAATGTCAAAAGCAAATTAGCCTATATTAATGACTTTGTTTACAAAGTACAAAAATAATAATTGTTATACATTATGTATAAAATATGTTTTAGAAATACTCTATACAAGTTTTTGTTATTTAAAAAAACAACTAATAATTATAATTTAAAAATCATTGTTACATATCATTGTTTCATTTTCCAAGTAATTCCCCAAAATATTGATTTGAGAATGGCTACTGATTTTTTCCCACAAAAATATGCACAGCTAACTGTGAAAATCACGACTAACTACTCAAACACAGCTATTTTTAAACAAATCAAATGTCCCACATATCAATACAATAAAGCTGTCCTCATATCTGACTTCTGGGGACAGCTTGTCCTTAAACTGAAGCCCACACACACACACACAAACACACTGGCTCACTGAGGGGATTCATGAGGGAAACTGCACAACAACAGCGTCAAAATACTGTTCAAATACACAGCACTGTGGTGTTGAGTAATAACCATATTCAAATTCAATAGAGTTACAGTGTCCGATCATAACACGCATTTTAATTTGTCTGAGGTAAAAACACACAGGCCTATGGTTGTTAAAGTAAATAAGTGTGAACATCTCCTCAGAGACGCTATATGTGTTCATTATATATTAATGTAAGAGTTGTGTGTGTGTTTTGTGTGGGTTGACGGCTCTGAGACACTGTTTGTTTTGTTCCACTGAAGAAGATTGAGGCCCTGTGTGAGATCGCCGTGGAAACCCGATCAGTGCTGCGTTCCCCGAAGCCAACTGTCGTCGCAAGTTCCGTCGTTACCAATACAGTTCAATGGAATTCGCGATCACAGTTGGGCTCGGCGGAACCGACCGCTGGCATGACCATAGACATTATTAATAAGAAAAATAAAAAAAATGTATTATGTCTATGGGTGACACATCCGGAACGTCACGCTGTCACCGTCTCCATGACAACACTCTGGCCTCTGACCTTCTCACATCCTACCAGCTGAACAACAGAGCCAACCGGACCGGTCCAAAACCAACAGCAGCGAGGGGTCTGACGGGATGAATGAGCTCACACAATCCCAGTTAACTCACTAAAAGCAGCTTTTCATCCCGTCAGACCCCTCGCTGCTGTTG
Source organism: Phoxinus phoxinus (assembly GCF_949152265.1). Taxonomy (NCBI): domain Eukaryota; kingdom Metazoa; phylum Chordata; class Actinopteri; order Cypriniformes; family Leuciscidae; genus Phoxinus; species Phoxinus phoxinus. Next base: position 31,885,606 of record NC_136895.1, on the reverse strand, counting down.
GGTTCGGTCCGGTCCGTCTGGCTCGGCCTTTACGCGCTGCGTTTATGTTTATCCCTGGGAATATATAACGACCGTTTTAACAAAAATGTAATTTTATTGTGATGAATTATGCTAAATTGTGTTTATGTGATGGTCTTCTTAACCTCTTATATATCAGCCGCATGTATTTGTTGCTGTTTGTTCTAAATTATTATTTATTAAATAAAATATATAAAAAAGAGCGCGAAACTCGCCGATACCTTGCTACGGAGATTATCTGTGATATCGCCGTTTCAGTCTCAAATCAATTAATAAAAGCATTTCTTTAGGGACAAAATTAATTACTTTAAATTTAACAGGCAGGTTAATAATTACAGAAGGTTTGAATTAACAATTTGTATTATTGTCGTCACATCAATAAACGTTCGGTTAGTCTTCAGAGTAAAAAACAGCAGTCTTATTTAATTAACAATAAGAGAAATATTTGTGTGTATCGACTGACCTCTGCTGGTGACGTTGAAGACTCGCATTGTGCTGCTGTTTACTTCTCAAGTGTAATATACTGCAGTGCATACTTACACAAGGGTAGGTTGAGCACAATGCATTGTGGGATACAGTACAAGGTGTAGTGCAGTAGATCACTGAGTAGTGTGTGAGTAGACAAATTAAAAATGCTGCACAGTACATACTACATCCTGCAGAAATAGAGTCTGTTAGTATGCTTTTCTGAAGGCTAAACATCAACAGCGCAACAGAAAGTTTCAGAAAGCTGTTGAATTACATTTCTCATCCAGTATCATTAAACTAGACCCAAATTAAAATCCAATCAAACACATCTCGACTGAAAGAATGAGGAAACAGCAGTTCTGATAGGGAAATCATTTAATTTCATTTTTAAATAATCTGTAAATAACAAGAACGACATGTACAGTAATCACCGCGAGTACGAGAGAATAGAAAGATCCCAGATGAACAACTCGACTGATGGAGTCGTGTACAGAAACACTTGTTATGTGACTGACTGCTGTAAAAAGTTACTGTCTGGTCCATATAAAGAGGGGATAAAAGAATCACGCTCGGTCCAATCACAACTTGGTTTATACAGTAACCATGGCAACCTGCTCCATCCCATAATGAGCCGTGCAGCGGGACATCAGTGTAAAGTCACATGATTCCCCAGCAAACAAAAGAGCGACTCTGCTACAAACGACGACGTATCAAAAGAAACATTATGGCCACATTTAATTAAGACATGAAAAAATAATTAAATCAACACACATTCAGAAGATCATGAGAGTCCAGATGAACTGGTGACGGGAGAAAATATGAGCAGCAGGGAATCAAACCGAGTCGCGCAACACGACAAAAAGCCGCTATAATCCACGAAGCGCTCGCGACATTATAATCAACGTCAGAGTGACTATACAAGTGACCTTTACGAAGTCATTTACAGAATAGATAACGAACTTCATTAGGATGACTTCGTAAATGTTGTTATAATCAACAAAGTTGACTTCGTTAGCTTGACTTCGTACGTGAACTTCAACAAAGTCATTACGAACTTGGTGTTGCGTAATTTGTGTGCTTGCAAACCACTTCGCCACTCGACTATATTATGAATGTAACTTCGTTAGGTTGACTTCGCAAATGACTGTTATAATTAACAAAGCTGACTTTTAAAAAATCCACTAGAAAAAAAACGTGACTTTTTAAAGTCTACTTCGCTACATCGGCTTGCTTTATAATAAAGTTGTCTTTCATTAAATGCTTAAATAACTAAAATGCATGCTTTAAAAAAAAATAAAGTAAATTTCGACAGTCATTACGAAGTGAACTTCAATAGTCATTTATGAACTTCTTGTTGCGTAACCAAGTTGTGCGCTTGCTAACCACTTCACCGCTTGATTAAAACGTAACAATCGACAAAGTTATAATAAACAAAACAAGGCGACTTCTTAAAGACTCGGAATATTCAAATTCGTCACATCGTCTTTATCGTATTATAATACAGCAGTCTATGTCAGAAACGCACAACTTCATTAAATAACTACAAGTTGTAAAATGACTTTTAATACTGTTTACGTCACTTTTCGATGACAATGATGCTAATACCAAGTTAGCAGTTGTAGTGTAAAAATAACTTAAGCTAGCCGCTGTGCTAGCAGTTAGCTTTGTTGATTATCGGCGTTTTGTCGCATTGCGTCGTTCGCTCTCGTGTAGACAAGGTTTAGATGCACGCGCACCCTATGAAATCATAACAAATCAAAACATTAGCGGATATGAATAAAAAATGATTTGCAGGTGTGAAAAATCAACAGAATAAACTGGCTGCATTTATAAAGTAAATATTATTCTAGTGTACATGACAATCACTCACACACACTCACTCTCTCTCGCGCACGCACATGCTAACACACACACACACACACAGCTGTGAATATGAGTGGGGTCTTCTTGATTATTATGATTATGATTATGATCTCAGGAAGCTAATCACAACAGGACAACACCGGGAGATCTCATTTGGTTTAAGTTGCTATTTACATAATCCAGTTGAAAAACACTGTGAAAAAACATGAGTAAAAATATGGCAAAACAACCAAAAACAATGAAAAAAAATGTAAATTTACATATGTATAATCTACCGTCACGTTTATAAACCCCTACGATTTAGGCCAGAAACGTCCACACATGCGACAAAAAACGAAACGAAATAAAGCGATAAAACCTCCCCGGTACGAACAGCGCTGGACGCCAGCTGCACGATATTCGTCACATCTCCGCTGTTTTTATCTGCGCAATGATCTGCGGGTCTTTCCTAGAACTCGACGCAAAGGGAACGCAGTTGCCATGACAACCCACCGATGTCTTTGACACAACGCTGTCTTCACGGCGACTTGGAGGAAACGTATAAAACCTTCATCCGGACGCGTTAAAACTCTTCAGACGGATTTGTGTGCTTTCTGATAAAATGACATACTTCGTAACGTTACACGATCAGCGCAAACCTAGATGATGTCACAGCTGTACCTATGATGTCACATTCGTGGGAACGACTTCGTAAAGGACTCTGTCAAAGTCAACTTCGCTACATCAACTTCAAAACAATAAAGTCGCAAACGCACAACTTTGTGTTGAGTTGACTTCGTGAATGACTGTTAATGTCATAACAAAGCCGTTTACGTCACTTTTCCGACGATGTCACATTCGTAGCAGGTCACGCTAACAGGCTAATGATGCTAAAACAGTGAAAATTGGAGAATTCTCCCAGTGAACGTTCTCACGACGTTTAAACAAGATGGCGGCATAAACTGGACCTCCGCGAATCACGTGACCAGATGCTGTGGGCGTCGGTTAAGCTTTGATCAAGTCCCCGAGCAAAAAACA
>NC_136895.1:31852240-31877240 GCF_949152265.1 Phoxinus phoxinus | reverse complement strand
CCTGATGATGCTGAATCTGCTACATTGTGTCTGATCTGAGGATGTTGTGTCTGAAACATTGTATCTAACAAGCATGAATACGCTACATTGTGTCTGATTTGATCTGATGATGTGATGCATCATATCTAATAATGATCTAATAATGATGTATCTGATCTGATGCTGAATCTGACACTGTGTCTGATCTATTGTTTCTGATAGGGCACACTGTGTCTGATGATGCTGCATCTTTGCGTCTGATGATGTTGTATCTGATACATTGTATCTAACGAGCACAAATATGATACATTGATCTGATGATGTGATGTATCATATCTAATAAAGATGTATCTGATCTGATGATGTGATGTATCATATCTAATAAAGATGTATCTGATCTGATGAATCATATCTAATAAAGATGTATCTGATCTGATGATGTGATGTATCATATCTAATAAATATGTATCTGATCTGATGATGTGATGTATCATATCTAATAAAGATGTATCTGATCTGATGATGTGATGTATCTGATCTGATGATGTGATGTATCATATCTAATAAATATGTATCTGATCTGATGATGTGATGTATCATATCTAATAAAGATGTATCTGATCTGATGATGTGATGTATCATATCTAATAAATATGTATCTGATCTGATGATGTGATGTATCATATCTAATAAAGATGTATCTGATCTGATGATGTGATGTATCTGATCTGATGATGTGATGTATCATATCTAATAAAGATGTATCTGATCTGATGATGTGATGTATCATATCTATCTAATAAAGATGTATCTGATCTGATGATGTGATGTATCATATCTAATAAATATGTATCTGATCTGATGATGTGATGTATCATATCTAATAAAGATGTATCTGATCTGATGATGTGATGTATCATATCTAATAAATATGTATCTGATCTGATGATGTGATGTATCATATCTAATAAAGATGTATCTGATCTGATGATGTGATGTATCTGATCTGATGATGTGATGTATCATATCTAATAAAGATGTATCTGATCTGATGATGTGATGTATCATATCTAATAAAGATGTATCTGATCTGATGATGTGATGTATCATATCTAATAAATATGTATCTGATCTGATAATGTGATGTATCATATCTAATAAAGATGTATCTGATCTGATGATGTGATGTATCATATCTAATAAAGATGTATCTGATCTGATGATCTGATGTATCATATCTAATAAAGATGTATCTGATCTGATGATGTGATGTATCATATCTAATAAATATGTATCTGATCTGATGATGTGATGTATCATATCTAATAAAGATGTATCTGATCTGATGATGTGATGTATCATATCTAATAAATATGTATCTGATCTGATGATGTGATGTATCATATCTAATAAAGATGTATCTGATCTGATGATGTGATGTATCTGATCTGATGATGTGATGTATCATATCTAATAAAGATGTATCTGATCTGATGATGTGATGTATCATATCTAATAAAGATGTATCTGATCTGATGATGTGATGTATCATATCTAATAAATATGTATCTGATCTGATGATGTGATGTATCATATCTAATAAAGATGTATCTGATCTGATGATGTGATGTATCATATCTAATAAATATGTATCTGATCTGATGATGTGATGTATCATATCTAATAAAGATGTATCTGATCTGATGATGTGATGTATCTGATCTGATGATGTGATGTATCATATCTAATAAAGATGTATCTGATCTGATGATGTGATGTATCATATCTAATAAAGATGTATCTGATCTGATGATGTGATGTATCATATCTAATAAATATGTATCTGATCTGATAATGTGATGTATCATATCTAATAAAGATGTATCTGATCTGATGATGTGATGTATCATATCTAATAAAGATGTATCTGATCTGATGATCTGATGTATCATATCTAATAAAGATGTATCTGATCTGATGATGTGATGTATCATATCTAATAAATATGTATCTGATCTGATGATGTGATGTATCATATCTAATAAAGATGTATCTGATCTGATGATGTGATGTATCATATCTAATAAATATGTATCTGATCTGATGATGTGATGTATCATATCTAATAAAGATGTATCTGATCTGATAATGTGATGTATCATATCTAATAAAGATGTATCTGATCTGATGATCTGATGTATCATATCTAATAAAGATGTATCTGATCTGATGATGTGATGTATCATATCTAATAAAGATGTATCTGATCTGATGATGTGATGTATCATATCTAATAAAGATGTATCTGATCTGATAATGTGATGTATCATATCTAATAAAGATGTATCTGATCTGATGATCTGATGTATCATATCTAATAAAGATGTATCTGATCTGATGATCTGATGAATCATATCTAATAAAGATGTATCTGATCTAAAGCTACACACCATACGCAGGTATGATGTCTGATCTTCTATATTATGTCTGATGATGTATCTAACCTATTGTTTCTGATCGGACACATTGTATCTGATGATGCTGTATCTTCAACATTTTGTCTGATGTTGTTGATTCTGATCTGTGTCTGAAACACTGTCTCTAACGAGCATGAATGATACAGTGTGTCTGATTTGATCTGATAATGCACTGTCATGTGATGCATTATATCTAATAACGTTGCATCTGATCTGATGATGCTGCATTTGACACATTATATTTGATCTTCTGACGCTGAATCGATGTTATGTCGCCTGATGTTGAATCTGATGATGCTGCATCTGCTACATTGTGTCTGATGTTGTTGTTGTTGTATCTTCTATATGGTGTTGAATATTAAATCTGATCTATTGTGTCTCTGATGATCAGATGATGCACACAATGTACTTGACTATATCCGATAATGATGCTTTACCCAACACATATAGTCTGATTATTCTGTAAGTGATACATTAGTGATGTAGCATCTGCTCTACAGTATCGCGGTCTCTTCTACACTGTATAGACGCGATGACTGATCATCGCGCACATTATTATCATGATGATATTGAGTCCGATCTCGCTATAATCCGGAGCGCGCGTCAGTCACGCGACCCGTTCCTCGACCGAGGCCTGTAATGAAACGCTTGATTACCGCAATCACGTTGACGAAAGTGGTTTTCCCCGAGTACTGGAGTCCGACCAGCGTGAGCTCCATCTCCTCCTTCCAGAACAGGGCCTTGAACCAGTCCAGCAGCTTGTTGAAGAGCGCGATCATGGTGCGGGTTCGGCTGGGGTTCGGCTGCGGCTCGGGTCTGCTGCTCGCGGATCGTCTTCCTCATTGGGTGGGGTTTCAGATGATCCACGCACAGCTGATCCAAACAATGCGGGACACGGCGCATGCGCACTCACGCTCAACTCGCGCCTGCGCCCCCTGCTGGAGACACGCCGCTGACGTCATCGGTTGTTTTCGTCATACAGATGTCAGATATATAACAAAGCATTCTTATAAACTCGAGAAAATATAATAGAAAATATATCCCATAATTACCTATTCATGCATTGCATTATAATAACTGAAAAGTATATATACACATATCTTCCTTATATATAGTACTAACATTTGAAGTGGATAAAAAAAGTTAATCAAAGCTGTCCTCAGACAAGAACGGGTATTGTTCAAAATTCATGTATAACTTTGATGAAAGGTTTTGATCCACTTCAAATGACTACTGTGTGTGTGTGTGTGTGTGTGTGTGTGTGTGTGTGTGTGTACATTTATATATAAACATACATCAAATTTATAAAAATTGGTATTGTTGTCAAATAGACATAATAAAACAGCATAATATAAAATATAGTAATAATAATTGCTTCTACATAATAATAAATCAAATCATCACATACATTTTGAGTATATAAAAATATGAATTTGAGCCAAAATATGATCTTTGTCTGTAAGTGCTTTTTACAGTTTGATAAAATCCGCTGTTTTGAGTTAATATTTAGTCAGGTCAAGGTTTGGTAAGGTTAGAGTTTATGGAGTTAACCTCCTATTTGATCATTTACAGCGGCATGTTCGCTTCTTTTTACTATATATATAAAATATATATATATATTCAAACGAATAAACTATAAAATATTCCACAGTTAATTTTTATAGTTTATCGTATTGACTATTTAATTAAAATCAACGAAAATATCGCGAATGAAAGCGTTGTTGTCACGATGAGCGTGTTGAATCCGCTGTTGTGAACGCGCAACTGAGTAACGCTCGCGGATCAGACTCAGCGCGAGCAGTGTTAGCGTGAACGTGCGAGTGAAATAACTTACAAAAACTGAGGGAAATCATCAACAAATCAGCAATAAACCGACAGTAAGATGACCATTTGTCTTTATAGATGAGTGTTTGTGCGGACAGCGGAAGATAAAGACTGTAGTTGAGGGAGTTTGTGCGGCTCGCTGCGGAAGACTGTCATATGCGTGTGTGTTTATGAGTGTTTTGACACATAACTTGATATTATGTTTTACAGGGTTCGTCAATCATGAAGGGAAACGCTTTCTCCCGTGATTTAGGGTAGAAAGACAACATCTGTCAAACACAAACACACACACACACACACAGGACTCATCACCTGTCAATCAAACACCTCTTCACCTGATTGTGCTGCTGAAGATGATGAAGATGTTGATGATGATGCGGCCCTGACTAACACACACACACACACACACACACACACACACACACACACACTCGCCATCATGGGCTCGTCTCTCAGTGAACCCTGCATCTATGATAAGCTGTCGGAGAGCATCGAGATCCTCCGGCAGTCCGGCTACCGCTACGGGATGACCGAGCGAGAGATCGAGAAGTTCATCAAGCAGGTCCTGGAGACGAACGAGCCCCGCCGCGAGCCGCCGCAGTTCCCGGTGCTGAGGGCCGCCCTTAAGGTACGGGAGCACGTGACCGAACACGCGGAACATCGGGTCGAGATCCGGCCGGATTACGGGGTTTAGTCTTTTGCTGCGTCCCAATCCGCCTATTTATACTACGCCCTTAAAAGTATGTACTCTTTTTGTGAAGAAAGATTACATACTTCTGAGTGTGTCATCTTTAAAGTCCACATGATATCAAAATTGACCATATTTACTTTGTTTGCCTAAATTGATCGTTTTGTGGTGAACAATTCATCCATGCAAGTCAATCCACACACAAAAAATGTTTGGCTTCGTAATCTTTAATCAAAGTCTGAATATGCCCCTCCCCCTCTGCACTGGAGGACCTTCCCTGATGACGTCGGTTTGGTGTCTGCTTAACATGCGTAGCCACGCCCCTCCAACTGACAGCAGACCGGCGGAATGAAACGCTCACGGCGGTGATCCACTTGTCCGTGCAACACTTCTGTCGCGCTGCACTCCACTATATTCCTATGGGTGACGTCAAGCGACTTTGACGCGCTCGCAAAGCATTCCGGGAAGGCGGCGCTTCATTTGAAAAAATGCCGCACGTCAAAAAGCTGGCCGATGCCCATCTTTATGCAAATGAATTGCATTGAACGCGACGCTGCTATTCAATAGAAGCACGCACATGGAGACGGAGGGAAGTCTCTCGCGGGTCCTTTGTTTTTGACTGGCCGCTGGCTCAAAACCACGCCCATAGCGGTAAACTAGAAGAACGCCCATCAACGCTCACATGTGGGGAGGCGTCGCGACACCACACGACATTCGTGTCGGACAAGTGGATCAGTACCGTTACTTTTATAGATCCAATCAGGTGCTAGTTGGGAAAAAAAGCCACGCCCACTATTTTTCCTCATTTAGTATTCCGTTTCTCTCAGAAATACGTCACAACACTGAGATAAAGTCGGTTGCAACTTCCGGTTCACGCGTCGCTTAGTTACGTGCTGCCACTGTAAACTGTCAATCAAATCGTCACAGTTAAAATCCTCTATTCAATTGAATTTAATTTCCTACAGTTTCGGAGAGAAATGTTGCAGATCTGCAGTCGCGGGTGGCTAAACGTGTCTTTACAAAAGTTCACAATGCTGCTGCAGATGCAATATAATGTAGACAACATTAAATAAATACATGTTCGTCAGGTTAGATACTGATAATTAATCAGTTTTTTTTAAACACTTTTTACTCGGAAGTTTAATCTAATTTATTCTAACCGGAACAAGTAGGCCAGATCTTTGGAACACTCATTTCTACATACTACGATTTGGGACGTACTAATTATATTTTCAAATACCATTAGGATAGTATGCGAATTGGGACACACCGTATATATCTTTTTATAAACCGGTTTGTTCCAGTCCTTGGTTCTGATTGGTCAATATCAGCAGTGCTTTATTCACGATTAAACACCTACCGCTTCACCCAACGGTTCTATGTATCACTACACAACACCCTAGCAACCACTCTTTACTCTTAGCAACGTAAACACATGCTTGTTCTCATTGGTGTTGTTCAGTGAAGCGTATAGAGTATTGTGGGAGATCGGGTGTGCCGGCAGTCACAGTAATGCTAGATGTAGCGCTTCCTTCAGATCGGTCCTATAGTCATAATAAATACATCAGTTTGAATGTCCGCTGCGATATCTTGTCCTTTTAACAGTTGAGAAGTTTTCTCGTGGCCCGCGACACGCTAGTCATTGATCAGTTGCGTCTCGCTTCTCCGTGCTCAAGTTTCAGTCCTAAAAAATAATAATATTTTAGTCGTTTCAATATAAAAGTCTCATAAAGAGAGTCTCTGCCGCCATCTAACGGTGAGATAATGTAAACACTTCTGCTGCTGTTCACGGTCAGGGACTATTTCTTCCGGCGGAAGGAAGGCTTTTAGTGATTTAACTTCAGGAAAGTTGCACTAATACATATTTTTCGGCTTTTATATTTGCTTTGTGTGGTAACCGTTTAATAAAGGCAATAAGGCACGAGAGGCTAGTGCTGTATCGGGAATCTCATTCACAATGAGTGCGTGTGTGTGTGTGTGCAGTTCGCAGTGGCGCTGGGCGTGGTCCTGCTGGTGGCACTGCTGGTGTTCTCGTCTCCGCTGGGATCTCTCCGCGCCGCGGGACACAACAGCTCGTCTCCGCTCAGTCACGTGCGTCTGCTCGCGCTGCCCATCGCACAGAAGTACAACCTGCACGGTGAGAGCCGCTCACACACACCTTCCACATGCGTATCTGAACACGTGTGTGTGTGTCAGCTTCATCTATACAGCGCTTTAACAGTATAGAGAGTTTCACAGCAGCTGTACAGAGATCACAGGAGATTACAGTGTTCAGATCTAGAATAAAGTTATTGTCCAGACAAAGTTAGTTTTGACATCCATTGCAAAGATCATTAGTTATAAAACTTAGGGGCCGCTAACACGACACCGTTCTAACAGAAACCCTTAATGCGCTCCGGCTCATCCACACACAGTGTTTGAGCTCGAGAACGCAAACCATGAAACCGGTTCCGGTGTGAAAGCGGTGTAAATATCGTTATCATCTCTGTGTAAACTTCAAAAACGCAAATCTGTGTAAGTGCTGACGGCGTGCACATGCGTATTACGTGTTCAGTCCATAGGTGTGCGTGTTTGAATGTGTGTGTGTGTGTGTGTGTGTGTAGGGTTTCACCAGCGCTGGGTGTCTGGCGCTCCACACACGGCTCCGGTGAACTGCTCCGCCTGCGCAGACGTGACCGGCGTGATGGAGCTCACGGACGCACCGAGAGCGTCTGCGGGGAAGATCAGACTCACACAGCCACTGCTGCTCAAGGTACGCACACACACACACACACACACACACACTCCAGAGCTGCCGACTTTTCAGTTTAGCTTGGAGTGAGAGGGGGGGTGGGGTGATGTAAAAACAACAACTTGCTATTGTGATTGTCAGCTGGTATTACTAAAGGTTTCAAAATTAAATATAGGCCTAATGCGGTTTTTAATACAACAACTTTATAATATTTTAATGATATAAGTAAAACATATAATAAATATGTAATATAGCCTAGTGCAAATATTTAACAAAATGCTAATTTATACTAATACTAAACGTGCTGTGGTCATTAAATGGCTTCCTGAGGTGAATGTAACGTGAGTGTAGTCGACTCCCGCTGTGTATTTGAGCTCTTCCCGCGGTTGAAAAACACTGATTGGTGGATATTATGTATGAGGCATATACATGGCGGTAAGTTGTAGGCTACTGTATCTTTAAACACACGTTACACACATATTGATCATCCGTGTGTATTTACTGTTAACTCGGCTAGTAAGAGAGATGATGGATCACGTGCCGCTTGAACTGCGGCGCTACAGCGATCTGTCACATTTAACGGTAAAACGGTATATTGTTTGAATTTCGTAATAAAATTGACAGAATCTGAGAATTTGTTCCCTATCAAAAGTAACTTTCTCTGTCTAGTCTGTCGGTGTCGGTGTCCTGTTGCCTGCGCGATTGTGCTCTGCGTGAGAAAATGGATGTGTGTGTGAGAGCGTGTGGAAACTGTCAATGCGTGAGAGTTGGCAGCTCTGACACTGTCTCATACTGACACACACTCTCATACAGACACTCTCTCTCTCACTCACACACACACACACACACTCTCTCTCTATCTCTCGCACACACACTCTCTCTATCTCTCATGTCTGTGGCTGTTATCGTGTGTGTTTCAGGGTGGAGCGTCTCTGTCTCGGCGTGTGTCTCAGCTGGATCAGTTCTCCTCGTCTGACTCTCTCTCTCCGTCTCCTGCCAACTTCACTCTGCTCTGGTAATGACGCTTCACTCAGTCTGACACACACACACACAACATCGAATGCTCAACGTTTACAGCAGCTTCCCACAGAACTAAACCAGTGTGCTGTAACTGTGTTAGTGTGTGTGTGTGTGTGTGTCCGTCAGGAGTTTCTCGTCCAGTCCCAGAGAGATGGTCCTCGGCTGGCTGTTCCCTGACGCGGAGCTCTGCCCCCTGCTGGAGAACACGGGCACGACACTGCAGCGCTGCCAGCTGAGTGACATCACCAGCCCTCGTCACACGGTCCGTCACTCTCACGGCACCAGCACTAGTGCACGCCACACTCTCTATAGATGCGTTACGCTATAGATGCGTTACGCTATAGATGCGTTACACTATAGATGCGTTACGCTATAGATGCGTTACACTATAGATGCGTTACACTGTAGATGCGTTACACTGTAGATGCGTTACGCTATAGATGCGTTACACTATAGATGCGTTACACTATAGATGCGTTACACTGTAGATGCGTTACACTGTAGATGCGTTACACTGTAGATGCGTTACGCTATAGATGCGTTACACTATAGATGCGTTACACTATATGTATATGCGTTACACTGTAGATGCGTTACGCTATAGATGCGTTACACTATAGATGCGTTACACTATATATGCGTTACACTATAGATGCGTTACGCTATAGATGCGTTACACTATATATGCGTTACACTATATGTATATGCGTTACACTATATATGCGTTACACTATATGTATATGCGTTACACTGTAGATGCGTTACGCTATAGATGCGTTACACTATAGATGCGTTACACTATATATGCGTTACACTGTAGATGCGTTACACTGTAGATGCGTTACACTGTAGATGCGTTACACTATATGTATATGCGTTACACTGTAGATGCGTTACGCTATAGATGCGTTACACTATAGATGCGTTACACTATATATGCGTTACACTGTAGATGCGTTACACTGTAGATGCGTTACGCTATAGATGCGTTACACTATAGATGCGTTACACTATATATGCGTTACACTATAGATGCGTTACGCTATAGATGCGTTACACTATAGATGCGTTACGCTATATATGCGTTACACTATATATGCGTTACACTGTAGATGCGTTACACTGTAGATGCGTTACGCTGTAGATGCGTTACACTGTAGATGCGTTACACTGTAGATGCGTTACGCTGTAGATGCGTTACGCTGTAGATGCGTTACACTGTAGATGCGTTACACTGTAGATGTGTTACACTGTAGATGCGTTACACTGTAGATGCGTTACACTGTAGATGTGTTACACTGTAGATGCGTTACGCTGTAGATGCGTTACGCTGTAGATGCGTTACACTGTAGATGTGTTACACTGTAGATGCGTTACGCTGTAGATGCGTTACGCTGTAGATGCGTTACACTGTAGATGTGTTACACTGTAGATGCGTTACGCTGTAGATGCGTTACACTGTAGATGCGTTACACTGTAGATGCGTTACACTATAGATGCGTTACACTGTAGATGTGTTACACTGTAGATGCGTTACACTGTAGATGCGTTACACTGTAGATGCGTTACGCTGTAGATGCGTTACGCTGTATATGCGTTACACTATAGATGCGTTACGCTATAGATGCGTTACGCTATAGATGCGTTACACTGTAGATGCGTTACGCTATAGATGCGTTACGCTATAGATGCGTTACGCTATAGATGCGTTACGCTATAGATGCGTTACGCTATAGATGCGTTACGCTATAGATGCGTTACGCTATATATGCGTTACACTGTAGATGCGTTACACTGTAGATGCGTTACACTGTAGATGCGTTACGCTGTAGATGCGTTACGCTGTAGATGCGTTACACCATATATGCGTTACACTGTAGATGCGTTACACTGTAGATGCGTTACACTGTAGATGCGTTACACTGTAGATGCGTTACACTGTAGATGCGTTACGCTGTAGATGCGTTACGCTGTAGATGCGTTACACCATATATGCGTTACACTGTAGATGCGTTACACCATATATGCGTTACACCGTAGATGCGTTACACTGTAGATGCGTTACACTGTAGATGCGTTACACTGTAGATGCGTTACACTGTAGATGCGTTACGCTGTAGATGCGTTACGCTGTAGATGCGTTACACCATATATGCGTTACACTGTAGATGCGTTACACCATATATGCGTTACACCGTAGATGCGTTACACTGTAGATGCGTTACACTGTAGATGCGTTACACTGTAGATGCGTTACACCGTATATGCGTTACACCGTAGATGCGTTACACTGTAGATGCGTTACACTGTAGATGCGTTACACTGTAGATGCGTTACACTGTAGATGCGTTACACTGTAGATGCGTTACACTGTAGATGCGTTACACTATATATGCGTCACACTTACTCTCTGTATATGCGTGTTGTGTGTTGCAGAGAGTGCAGGTGTTGGGTTGGCTCGTGGTAGCTGAGGGTTCTCCGGCTGTTCATGTTCTTCCCGTCCAGCGATGCCAAAACCACTGCCGCTCCTTCAGACTGTGGCTGGAGCCGGGAGACATGGGTAAGACCCTCACATAATCCCATAGGCTCCCGGTCACGGAGCAGCGTCTCAGTGATGTGTGTGTGTGTGTGTGTGTGTGCAGTGATCGCCGACCCGCGCCACTGGCTGATGGAGCTTCTCCCGCACGGATCTCAGGACGTGATGTGTGACGGCCCGGTGCTCTGAGACCGGCTCCTCGTGCCAATACTGTGGACTCAATCCCGCCTCACAGAAGACCTTCACTCGCGGCGATCAGCGCCGGCTGCAGCGGCTGTACCGCTCAGAGATCAGATGCTAAATCCAGACGCATCGCGACCCTCGGATTGTGTTCAGGAAATGACATCATTATTTCTCTCATCCGTTGGTCTTCTCGTTGAGCTCTGGTGTTTTCTGTCCGCTGTCTGTCTGGATGAAACTCAGGAACATGTTTTCGGACGCAATTCATGCCGGAGTTTAAAAAATAAGTTTAGTTTTGTTCAAAGAAAATCACGTGTGTTTTAGGACTCTGATTATTTATGACATTATTTTCATGACAAATAAGCACTTTTAATCAACTCAAATTACTGAGATGCAAACCTCAAGCTTGTTACAGTATGCAAAAAAAAAAGAAGTAAATTACCGCAAATTATCTCATTACCGTAATGCAAGAATAAATAATATATTAAGTATTTTTACATCATGGTATTATATTTATATTAGGGTAATGATAATTTTTTTCTGTAATACAGTGATGGACACAAGGTGAGAATATTTTTTCCATATTATGGTAAATATATTTTTATATGACGGTAATGAGGATGATTTTTTTTTTTAGGTGAGAACCAGTATTTTTTGTTGAGAATATTTGTGATAATATAAGTGATAATTTTTTTTTGCATAACCGTGATGAGGAGGAGTATATATTTCATTACGGTAATGAGAACGATAATATTGTTAATTTATGGTGATGCGAACGACCTTTATCTGTGCATTACGGTGATGAGAATGAGAAGTTCGGCGTATTGTGGTAATAAAAAGTGAGAATGTATTTCATTATTGTAACCTAAGTGATGAGGAGGAGAATATATTGTTTTGTTACGGTAATGAAAACATGTTTTTGCATTACGGTAATGTGAACGTGTGTTTTATTGTCATGAATATAAGGTCACGATGCAGATTCCCCGTTTGTCTCTGAAGCTCTGCAGATCAGCCAATCAAAGCACTTTAAATGTTTGTCATCAGCTGATGATGTCACATCCTGATGAGTGTTGGGTGGAGTCTCGCCGCTCCTCTCCACCAATCAGAGACGACCGAATGTGATGACGTCATCGTCACGATCAGTTTGTGTGGATGGTGTTTGTGTGTCCGCCGGAGATTAATCACTGTAAATAATGAGAATAATATGAAGATTATGTGATTTACTAATGTGATTCAGAGATCTATGTTGATTGTGATTTTACACAGTAAACAAAAGCTGCTGTTCGTAACCCGTGGCGTGTGCTTTCAGTGTTTGTGTGCGACTGTTGAATTATGGGATTGTTCAGTTACTCAGCTCATTATTTTTCAACTTTATAACATCTAAAGCCAGAGTTGAATATGAAGAAAGTGTTTAAATACCAAAAACAGCTGATCAATATTAATTATATATTATTATTATTAACTATACAGTTCATTTTAACTGTGCATATATATATAAATGCACTAAAGTAATGAAATATGTTTAATTTTATATATATTTATCATTTAAATATACCATATTTCTTTATTATTCATATATATAAATTATAAATATAACATGAAAAATATTTCATTATAGTATATATATATATATATGTATATATATATATATATGCATTATTAAAATTATATTTGAATTAATATAGAGAAAATATTTAAAAAAATCATATTTGTATTGTTTTATGTATAATAATACATTAAACATATCAAGATATGTCAACATTTGCTTTGAAACAACAGTGTTAACATTAAAAATTAAATTGTGGGATATTGTTGAATTATTACTTGGATAAATAATGCTTGATTTTATTCTCCAAAACGACAAATGCAGTTTTTGCTGTTTACATTTGCTCAGTGAAAGCTGACATTTCCCGGTGTGATTACATTCTTCCGGTTCCGGGGTATTAAGAGCAGAGACACAAAGAAGCCGGAAGCTGGAGGAGGATGTGACGTAATTCTCACTGAGGACAGCAGGGGGCGCGCTTTGGCTCAAACATTGAATCCGTTATTTATACATTTCACTAGAATTATGTGCTAAATACTTCGGACTGAACATTCATCTTACATAAATCCTACAATTTATTATATTATTTGAAGTATAATATATTTTTAGTATTTATTATCTGTGGAAAAACTCCATATCCGTTAACAGAAATAGGAAAATAGTACATGAATCATTACAAAAACAATTGTTACAACACTTAAGAAACACATATTTATGATATTTAAAACCCTTTCCTACACTTAACTTTATTATTTTAATAAATACATTTATTTTATTTTTACTCTAGCGTCTGCAATACAAACCGCTTTGATATTGTGCGGTTTAGTGTACTTATTATTTTTTCAATACTATATTATTTTATCTTTTTCAATTTCTTTTTAATTGTATAAGTTTCTTGGAATAAGGTTAGAAAGTTATTTATCGAAATAAAATAATTTATAAACCGTATAATTATTTGTTTATCTTTTTTAAACGGGTTTGCGGAAGTGCAGCGCCGCCTGCCGGAGGACATACGCACTGCAGCCACCGTAGCACTGATCGCGCGGGCCGCGCTGCCGTGTGTCGCGGTGCATGTCGGGCCGCTGGCGGTGGTGAGTATCCCAGCCTGCGCTGCTGCTGCTCCAGAGAGAATGATGGGATAGTGGAGGACACAGCAGCGCTGCACACACACACTCAGACATTTTTTACATTATTCTGGCGCTCTAACCGTATATATGTGTGTTTACGCGCGTGTACGAGTGACTGTAAATGTGTGTAACACGAGGCCTGCGGCGGTGCGCGTGTCCGTGTTCAAGCGGACTATAAACACTTACAAAAGTACTGTAATAATAACAACATCTGATAAAATGCTGGACGCTTGAACCACAATACTGAATTATCACCGTATTCATATTCAAAGTTATTCACTTGGTGCACCGGGTTCCTCTAACACACCATGGTGTTACCATAGTACACGGCTTTTGTAGTGTTTTGTGCAGCAGCTCAAACATGGTTAAACATATTTTGGAAAAAATGCAAAATGTCTGCTTGAGTTATTGTAACAGCAAAAACAAAAAAAGTGTGTTCAACGCGACGAATTACAGCGCGGGGAACTCGCGACCACGTGAATTTCGCCCGCGAAAAAAGTCCCCCTGTAGTCAAATTTTTTTATCCCTTAAAACTCATATTTAATCACCTAAATTACATATTAAAAGTCTTTATGTCTTAAAATATCTAGAATTTAACTCGACACCCTTGCCTCATTTAGTATGCGCGGTGGTGTGAATATGAAAATGAGCCCCGCCTCCACTCACTCACTCAGAGATCCACTGGTGGACGATCACACGTTGATCTGATTGGTTACAAGGTAGTGTGTGACGTCAGAAACACCAGCGATTTCAAACCGTGTTTTTGAGACTGTCTTTGGTTCACTGCAGTTTTAAGCAGAAAATACTCAGCAATGCTGTCCACTTATGAACTTACACATGGTGTGTGTTAAAGCAGATTAATAACTCCACAAACAATATTAAACGATGTTTAAAGGGGGACTTTTAACTCTTACATAAGAACTGAGTAATGACACAGTAATGACACTGAATCAACATTTTTGACGCTGTTGTACGGAAGTGTGTTTCCGCACAGAAAAAAAAAATTATTACAACTGTTATCTCTCATTTTTTACTTTTTCTTCTCTCGCAATTAGAAGTTTATATCCTGCAATTCGGACTGTTTCTCCTCAGAATTTTGATATAAACTCACAATCGGCAGTTTTGAACTCTTTTGAAGTGGGAGAGTCACAATTACCATTTTTATTTTTTATTCCGTGGCGGAAACAGACTCCCCCAGTCTTATTGTCTTCTGTCCACAGACGTGCACGTGTTACAACCATAGATCTAATATAATAAAGGAAGGCTAGCTGTCTCGTCCGCGCTGCTGGCTAATGGAGGTCGGCGTCCGCACACGGCGGCCATCTTGTCACAGTCAGCTCGCTCACTCGTACATTGTGTTTTAATGGTGCATGTACTGTTTAAATAACCATAACTTGCTCAATTTTCTACCGATTTTCAAACGGGTTGGTTTGTTATAAACATTAGAGATGTAGGCTAGTTATGACAATGTACTTATGAATAATTATAATATTATATATTTCAACATGTTCAAGCAGCCAGAATTATAGCCACGTTAATAACGTTTGTAAGAAACCAAACCGTTTGTAAATCCGCCAAGATTTCGGCGAGATAAGAGTATTTGTGTTCGTGCGGATCACTCACCGTACAGAACGCTTGCCTGTGACAAGATGGCCGCCGGTGATGCCGTTCGAGACTCCGCCGTAAGACATCTAGCCTATGTATCTCTATGGTTACAACTGTCAATCAACCTTCGCTATAAACACACGAGTCCCATATAACACGAACTCTCCTGAGCCTAGCGCTGGCATCATCCGTTGCATTATTCACTCGCCTGTTCTGAACACGTGAGTGTGTGTGTGTGTGTGTGTGTGTGTGTGTGTGTGTGTGTGTGTGTAGGATGATGGAGGGTTTGGGGCTTCAGGCCGTGGCTCTGAGCGACGGCTCCACCGCGTACATACAGCAGTCCATCAGCGGTGAGTCTATATATATATATAGATCAATATATCACTTGCTCAGAGCCATCAGATGTGACGGAGTTGTGACACTATCTTCATTAATGTCTCATGATTAGCTAACATGAACTATAAGCATTATATTTTTTACAGAATTTACTTATTTGTTAATGATAGCTATCGTTATTTAGGATACATCAGTTATAACCAGTTGTAATATGATTATGATATATAATAGTTGTTCATGTTAGTTCGTAGTGTGTAACTCATTTTAACAGATGAAACTTCTGATTTTAAACGTGTGTTAGTGTACAGTTAACTAAATCGTTACCGGTTGTTTTGTAATTCGCAATATTGTCTATGCCTTCAAATTGTTTTACTACAATACAATAGTATTTATTAATATGTATTAATATTACAAAATTAAAAAAATATAATATTTATATTTAATTTAAAATATTAATATTTTATATTAGTAATTAGTAATTTTGTGTTTTTTTTCCGTTTTTTTATATATTTCTATTTAGCTTTAACTTATATTTATTTCAGTGACAGTTTTAGACACTTTAGTACTAAAATTACTGGGTGTAATTCTATTTTTTTTTCTATTCCATCTAATTTTATTACAGCAATAAAATTACGTTTTATTTTTTTTATTTTATTTTTTATTTAACCTTTATTTAACCAGGTAGGCACATAGAGGACTCATTCTCATTAAAAACGGCGACCTGGCCAAGATAAAGCGTCGTAGTGCAGACAACAATAAGTTACACATAAAAGACAAGACAATGTAGTACAGGTTACAAACAAGTGTTCAGTTGAAGCACATCATACAACAATAAATCAAAATACAATAACTAGACAATTCCTAGGAATCAGTGCTTAAGAACGTACTAGGTAAATAAACTATATGAAAGTAAAGTGCAGTTTGCATTATTAACAAGTAACAGTACAGAGAGAGAAAATGATAAATAATAATTGCTCTAGTTTACACAGGAGGAAAATGATAATGCTAACATGAACAATGGTGTGACAGTAGGTTAATTATCAATCGTTTGAAAGTGGATAACGGAACAATAGATTCAAGCCTTAAAGCCTTAAAGCTCAACCCTTATTATAATCAGTATAAGTTAAACCCAGTACAATAAATGATCATAACATACTTTACAATTTTTCACATTGCTTGAAAATCTGCTTGATTGTAATTAAAATAGTGTTGAAATGGGATTTTAATTAACCAAAAAAAAATCTATTTTTTGTTTTGATTCTGTGATCAACATTCCATAAGTTAGCTGGAAATATCTTAAAATTGTGGAAATCTTTTTACAATATGTAAAATTGCTGGAAATAACTTGAACTTGTTAGTTAGAAAATGGCTAAATCTGAAATATAAATCAGTTTCTTTATTTATTATGAATGAAAACTAATAATAAAAATGCTTTTCTTACTCAGTATTTCTCTTGTTTCCAGTCCAAATATCTAAAGCTTTTACTAGAGGAGTAAACCATTATTGTCTTGTTTTCAGAGAAAAAAAATTAAAATAAGATTATTACTTTACACACACACTCTCACACACACACACACACACACACACACACACACTAAGACACACTCACACACTAAGACTCACACACACACACTCTCACACACACACTCTCACACACACACACACACACACACACACACTCTCTCTCACACTCACACACACACACACACACACACACTAAGACATACTCACACACAGACACACACACACACACTTACAGATTATTTCGCTAAACTTTTTTCCGTATTTTTCTCTGAAAGCAAGAGAATAATGTTTACTCCTCTAGTAAATGCTTCTTGATTTAAGAACTTTTAGACATTTGGAAACAAGACAGAAATACTGAGTAAGAAAAGCATTGTAATGTCTAATGGTGTGTAACTGTGTGTGTGTTTGTGAGTGAGTGTGTGTAACTGTGTGTGTGTGTGTATGAGTAACTGAGTGTTTGTGAGTGTGTGTAACTGTGTGTAAGTGTGTATGAGTGAGTGTGTGTGTGTGTGTAACTGATTGTGTGTGTGTGTGTTTGTGAGTGTGTGTAACTGTGTGTGTGTGTAACTGTGTGTAAGTGTGTATGAGTGAGTGTGTGTGTGTGTGTGTAACTGATTGTGTGTGTGTGTGTAACTGTGTGTAAGTGTGTATGAGTGAGTGTGTGTGTGTGTGTGTAACTGATTGTGTGTGTGTGTGTGTAACTGATTGTGTGTGTGTGTGTGAGTGTGTGTGTGTAACTGAGTGTGTGTGTCTGCAGACGGGAGTCTGGTGGAGGGAAACACTGTTCAGCTGGAGGACGGCACCACCGCGTACATCCAACACGTCAGCGTTCAGCAGAAAGGTGTGTGTGTGTGTGTGTGTGTGACATGTTTATTTGATCATTTAGGAGACAAAGATGCAAAAGAAGTCTGCACTCTAAAGCTGTAGTGTTACAGACGAGAGGTGAAGTGGACACACGTACTCAGGACACACGTGATCACAGTAGTCAGGTCTGATGTAATATACAGAGATCTATTGGCTCGTTCGTAGAGCATTAGTGGATTTGAACAGGTTTGATTTTAAAATGGTAGTAGTAAAAAACCTGAACTAAATTGTTCTCAATATTGTCTATACCATAAAATAATTGACATACTATTTATTAGTATTTTATATTCGTGTTTAGTTTTAACATTGATTTTGTCATTTTTATTTTGAGATCATTTACTGACATATCAAGATCACATCGGGAACACGACTAGTTTAGATTTATGGCTTTGATTTATCTCACAGTTTTAGAGTAAAACGTGTTTCTGAAAATATATATTTCATATAAAAATAGTATAAAGTTTAGAACAATAAACATACATTTTTTCCTTTGTTCAGTTCAGTTTAATCTGCCACGTGTCGTCTCCAGTCTGTCGCTCTGCAGCGTTCAACATTTACCAGTTTAAGTTAATATAATGTAGTACCATAAAATCCTCTAAAAATACAAAATATTAAATTATTGAAAACATTATCAAACTAATATATAGTACATTAATTTCATAAAAAAAAAAAAATCGAATTAATTTTTGACCGACACACAAAGAGCAGAGGATTCATTTATATTTATTTCAGTTTTAGCCATTTTAGTACTTCAGCTGATGAACCCGTGTGTGTGTGTGTGTGTGTGTGTGTGTGTGTGTGTGTGTGTGTGTGTGTGTGTGTGTGTGTGTAGAGTCGCTGGCATTCGAGGACGGTCAGGCCGTACAGCTGGAGGACGGAAGCACGGCGTTTATTCACCACACACCTAAAGGTGCCGCACAAACCACTCGAGTACACGATCTCTGAACGCGTTTGACCTCTGACCTCGCTTGACCTCTGACCCCTGTGTGTGACAGAAGGGTTCGGGCCCGGCGCGGTGGAGGCGGTCCAGCTGGAGGACGGCAGCACCGCGTACATACACCACCAGATGAACACGGACCCCGACGCCATCGGCGCGCTGGAGAGCTACGCTAGCAAGGTCTGACGCCGACACCACACTCGCTACATCATACCGTCGTTTTAGATGTGCTTAACTGATGTTTGATTTGATGTGGCACAGCTGACGGGGTCAGAGGTCGAGGTCGATGAAAACACAGAGAACACAAACGGGGAGCAGACCAGCATACAGGTGCGACCATAGACGGTGTGTAAACTGGGCGTAGTGTGTGTGACGTCACCGTAGAGTGGGCGGAGCCGGCCGGCGCCATCTTGGCCGCGCGTAAAAAACGTATATGTGCAAAAAGTTAATGCACTTTAAAAAGTGAATCAAAGTTCATTAAAGGATGCGATGCTTGATCTGGTTTATATCTGCGCACTTGCGCCCTCTTGTGGACACAGGAGACAGTACAGCACTTTTCCACTGAATTTGGATATAATGCGAATTTTGCTAATATTTAAGCGAGAAATTCGAATTGAGCTTTTCAGCCATTTTGACTGGTGTGTGTGTGTGTGTGTCAGCTGATGTTCGAGGGGAAGGTGTGGAGCTCCAGTAAAGCTCCGCCGGTCGGAGAGAAGAGCTTCCGCTGTGCACACGCCGGCTGCGGACGCTTCTACACCACAGCTCACCACCTCAAGGTACAGCCTTCCCACAATGCACTCCTCATTATCATGCAGTTAGTATTCAAACAAATCTCTTCCATGTGATCATTTTACCAGGAAACCTCTGTTCTGTAGCACTTGTTTGCTAACAATGAAAGGGATTGTTTTATTTTCATTTGAATAAAAGATAAATTAATGTTTTTTGGCTTAATTTATTTACCAGAAAATTTTAAAAACACAACATTAAACATTTGAAATAAAAACTATTATTGTATTACAAATTATTAAATTAAGTTGTTTTTATTCATTCAATTTATTAGATATGTTTTTGATTAAACCATTAAAATGGAATAAAATGGAAAGCACAGAACTGGGTAAAAAATCTAATAAAAAAAAACATTAAGAATGTAATTTGCTGTTAAACTGAACAAGTTTCCTGATTTCAATTAATTACACGTGCTTTTTGATTAACCATTAATAAAAGAAAACCCGCTGTGGGGTTGATCGGTCTGTTTGAGCACTCAGACGTGTGTGTGTGTACGTGTGTGTGTGTGTGTGTGTGTGTGTGTGTGCAGGTGCACGAGCGCTCTCACACAGGCGATCGCCCGTACAGGTGTGAGGTGCCGTCCTGCGGGAAGGCGTTCGCCACGGGCTACGGGCTGAAGAGCCACTTGCGCACACACACCGGAGAGAAGCCCTACAAGTGCCCCGAGGACATGTGCTACAAGGCCTTCAAGACCTCCGGAGACCTGCAGAAGCACGTGCGCACACACACCGGTACGAGCCGCGCACACACACCGGTACGAGCCGCGCACACCAGGGTTATTATAGTTTTGCATTATTCATTAGTTTTTATTTTTATTTCGTTTTAACTTTGTGTTTTCAAATTCAGTTTAGTTTTAATTAGTTTCTAGCGTGGGTTTGCTAGTTTAGTTTAGTTTTTATTTTTTGAAAATGCTTAGTTTTAGTTTAGTTTTAGTATTAGTTTTAGTATTAGTTTTAGTATTTTTTGTAATCTGGGCTATTTGTCAGGGGCAAGATTCAAAAAGGTCAGAAAAAGTATTGTGTAATAATAACTCAACAAAAACATCATACAATCTACATTGGAATTCAACCAAGCCATGTAATAAGTAAGGGATAATGTAACGTTATAGCGAGGAGGTAGTTATTGAGAATACAACCCCGACAGGCTGCAATCGGGAGCCCGACGCGAAGCAGAGGGATCTTGAGCAGCCTGAAGGGGTTGTATTCCCAATAACTACCGACTCGCTATACATTATCCCGCTTATTACATGGCTACCTATCAAATAAATCACTACTTTGAAACAAAATATTGATCTAAAAAGGAGTTTATTGATAGTTTACGATTGTATTGCTTCCGCTAAGCTTCCGCCAAAGAAAATAGTGCGCTCCGTCTACGGTTAGAATTCTGTGAGTCCATATAGCAACGCTCTGTTTTTCATGGCAACGGTGTGTTATACTCCGCAGCGGTCAGTTATCAAGAAATAACAGACCGCATTCTACATTGGAATTCAACCAAGCCATGTAATAAAACAAAATATAAACTTAAAAAGGATGGGACAAATGGGCTGCCAATGTAGATCTGTGTGTGTGTGTCGCGCGCATGCATGCGAGTGACAGAGAGACGGAGGGAGAGCAGGGAAAAGAAACACAGCTGAGCGAATTCTCTGCGTGTTTTTAAAAAGCGTCGAAGGAAAGACAAAGACGAAAACTAAGGACATTTACTCTATAATTTTATTTTATTTTAGTTAGTTTTGTCAACCACACATTACAGTTTTATTTAGTTATCGTTTTTTTGTTTTGCCTCGTTTTTATTTTTATTTCAGTTAACGACAATGTTTTTTCCCATCTAGTTTTCGTTTTTTCGTTCGTTTTCGTTAACGATTATAACCCTGGCGCACACACACCGCTACGAGCCGCGCACACACACCGGTACGAGCCGCGCACACACACCGGTACGAGCCGCGCACACACACCGCTACGAGCCGCGCACACACCGCTACGAGCTGCCAGACACACCGCTACGAGCTGCCAGACACACCGCTACGAGCCGCACACACACCGCTACGAGCTGCGCACACACACCGCTACGAGCCGCGCACACACACCGCTACGAGCCGCGCACACACACCGCTACGAGCCGCGAACACACACCGCTACGAGCCGCGCACACACACCGCTACGAGCCGCGCACACACACCGCTACGAGCCGCGAACACACACCGCTACGAGCCGCGCACACACACCGCTACGAGCCGCCAGACACACCGCTACGAGCCGCGCACACACACCGCTACGAGCCGCGCACACACACCGCTACGAGCCGCGCACACACACCGGTACAAGCCGCACACACACACCGCTACGAGCTGCCAGACACACCGCTACGAGCCGCGCACACACACCGCTACGAGCCGCGCACACAATCCGCTACGAGCTGCGCGCACACACCGGTACGAGCCGCGCACACACACCGCTACGAGCCGCGCACACACACCGGTACGAGCCGCGCACACACACCGCTACGAGCCGCGCACACACACACCGCTACGAGCTGCACACACACACCGCTACGAGCTGCGCGCACACACCGGTACGAGCCGCACACACACACCGCTACGAGCTGCGCGCACACACCGCTACGAGCTGCGCGCACACACCGCTACGAGCTGCGCGCACACACCGGTACGAGCCGCGCACACACACCGGTACGAGCCGCGCACACACACCGCTACGAGCCGCGCACACACACCGGTACGAGCCGCACACACACACCGCTACGAGCTGCGCACACACACACCGCTACGAGCTGCCAGACACACCGCTACGAGCCGCACACACACACCGCTACGAGCTGCGCGCACACACCGGTACGAGCCGCACACACACACCGCTACGAGCTGCGCGCACACACCGGTACGAGCCGCACACACACACACCGCTACGAGCTGCCAGACACACCGCTACGAGCCGCGCACACACACCGGTACGAGCCGCAGAAACAAGCGTGCACACACACACCGGTACGAGCCGCAGAAACACGTGCGCAGGAAAGCTGGTGGAAAGCTTTGGCCGATCCCCAGCCCTGGAGTGAGTGAATACAGAGATCCTCAACTGTGGTCTCTCTCTCTCTCTCTCTCTCTCGTTCTCTCCCCCCCCTCTCTCTCTCAGGCGAGAAGCCCTTCAAATGCCCGTTCGAGGGCTGCGGACGCTCCTTCACCACGTCCAACATCCGCAAGGTCCACACGCGCACACACACGGGCGAGCGGCCGTACCTGTGTCCCGAGCCGTCCTGCGGGAGAGCGTTCGCCAGCGCCACCAACTACAAGAACCACATGAGGATCCACACAGGTGACACACACTCCTTCTCAGAGACCTTTTCCTTTACTCTTAGTCCTGTGTCAAATGCACTTTTGAGTTTTTATCATATTTTTATATTTATAACACGATACACGCTTCCTGAATACCATCACGATTGAAAACGTAAATTTGCGCAATTTCGCGAAAACATTCTCCACGCAGATTTGATCACTTAAACTATTAATTAAAATTAAAATTCATTAATTAAATCTTTCGATTTCTATTTTACGTGCATTCATATGATTATTTTAAACGTTTTTACCGATGTTCAGGTGAGAAGCCGTATCTGTGTACGGTTCCCGGCTGTGGGAAGAGTTTCACGGAGTATTCCAGCCTCTACAAGCATCACGTGGTCCACACACACTGCAAGCCGTACACCTGCAGCCACTGCGGGAAGACCTACCGCCAGACGTCGACGCTAGCCATGCACAAGCGCACCGCGCACGGAGACTTCGACACCGCCGAGGACGGTGAGAAACACTTTCTGCGTTCTCTCACTTCAGATTTCTGCCACTTTTTTGGGGGTGAAGAAGAAGTTTGCAAAGAACGGTTTTGTGTGTGTAGACGCAGAGGTTTTCGAGGCGTCCGAGCAGAACGAACGCGATGGCGAGGTTACCATGGAAACGGACGATATCCTCAGCTCACACCTGCAGGTCCTCGGCACGGCCGTCACCATGGTAACCCGGGACGGAACCACCATCGCCGTCCCTTCGCAACAGGGCCGCACCGGGCGGCACGTCACCATGGTTACAGACGGCAAAGAGATGCAGCAGGTGGGTATTATGGGATGGATACGGGTACTGCATGGTTATCGGAGCTTAAGTCATTCACTCGTCTTTGCGTTCGTCCTGCAGGTTGCCATAGTAACGTCAGACGGCATCATGACCGAAGGGAACTCGTCGCCGTACCAACAGGTGGCGCTGCTCGCAACGGAGAACGGCACTCAGATTGCAGTACAGGTCAATACGAAACATGGATAATTACAATTTGCCTTAATATACCTCAAACTAAATGTACATCAGTGGTTTTGAGTATGAATAAATGTCTTAAAATATCAACAATCAACTGTATGTTACAGTTAGAAGATCAGCAGACATTAGAAGAGGCTATCACCATGGCAACAGCAGCGATTCAGCACAACGGACTGACCTCAGATCAGTGACAGCTGAAAATCACAGACGCCTTTTTAATGTTTAGTTTTTATTTTTACCTGCTTTGAGCCAGTAGAAGTTAAACATGATGAAAATAAAGATGTATATTTGTTAATAAATAAGCTTTAAGCTGTAAGTCTTTGTGGAATGTGTTTTTTGAGCTGTTCAACTCATTAAACAATATTATTTTTATTAAAAATACATTGTCATTATGATAACGGAAGTACTTACTGTTTTTCTCTTGTATATTCGTGAACAGCTGTGCAGGATTGTATCAGCTGTCACAAAAATAATTAAGGCCATTTAATTAATTCCTCGTATTTTAATTTTGGTGTTTTAATGTGAGGACCATCCCAC
>NC_136895.1:31792240-31847240 GCF_949152265.1 Phoxinus phoxinus | reverse complement strand
AATCACTCACAGACAGAACAAAACAGCCAGAGACGCACAATAGCGGCGGCTCAGAGAGTTAGCGTTGCCTAGCCTACAGCTAAACCGTTCAGGCCGAAGCTCCTCGCGGGCAGAAGCTGTTGTGCAGAACACAAGTTACCACAGATCCGGCTAGTGCAACATTACAAGCTTGTAGCTGGAGTTTCATTCGCTTCAATAATGACATTAGCATGTTTACAGTTGATTTAGTTTGATGTTAGTGGGCAACTCGCCGACTGATCCCAATCATTTATAATATTAGTTTGTAGCTAAGTTTTCATTAATCCCAATAACTTGACATTAAAACGTTGCTCACAGTTGATTTCAGTAGTTTGATGTTAGCATGTTGCAAATGCACAAATCGCCTACTGATTATTACAACAGTTTAATAGTAGTTTGTAGCTAAAATTTCCTTCATTCCAATAACTTTTCATTAGCATGTTGTTCAGTTAATTTCAGTAGTTTGATGTTAGCATGTAGCTAAATGTACAAATCGCCGACTGATTACAATAGTTTATAATTAGTTTGTAGCTAAAATGTTTCTAGCTAATTTCTCAGTAGCACACAGTTGATTTCAATAGTTTGATGTTAGCATGTAGCTAAAATAATGATTCAACTCTTGAGTTTCCAAGCTTGATGTTAATATTTTGCTATGCTAATTCTCTAATAAAACACAAATATTGGGTTGAAGTCCATTTAAAAACAAATTCTTGAAATTTGGCAGTTAGTAACCTTCAGTTAAATGTTGTCTAATCAGGCGGCTCACAGTTAATCTCTTAGCACAGGCTGCCGATAAGACTATCTGACGTCTTTCAGTGTGTGTGTGTGTGTAGGAGAAAAACAAGCCCAGACGCATCCAGATAACACACACACACACACACCTGCCCACCGACCGCCTGAAGGACACACCTCAGAGAGCCAAAACCTCATTACAGCAGCACAATAACATCAGACCACAGAGAAGCGCTTCATTCACAAAAGGTTTATTGTAATAAAAACCGACTTAATGCACAAATGCATTTATAAAAGTGTACATTAAAAGCAACTCTGCTTCAAAATAGCTTACAAACTACATTGACTCTGTCTGAACCAGTAAACACGCTGCTCAGCAGCCCGAGAGAGACAGAATGCTTGCTGTGAGTCTCTGCTGGCGCTTCGGCCTGATACCAACCAACATACCACATGCAAAGCATTCTGGGTAAATACAACAATTTCCCCCAAATCCGCCCAAACTCATTTCATGCCATCACAAGAGGAAGTTATTGCCTGAATATTGCACAGTAAGACTAAAAGAGCCAGGCAGTGACGTTTATTAAGGGAGCGATGGCGCTGTGGTTAAGGCAGAGGGGATTATGGGAGTTCTTTTGTGTGGCGCCACACTCAATAGCAGCTCCTTTTAGGAATTATGAAAGTCCACAGCATTTTTAGGCCTGAAACATACTGTACGCAAGCATGCGAATTCAAATACGTTGTAAAACAATGTCACATTCTCAGAGTTGCCACAGGTGGCGCTATAACAAACTGAAACGCCGGTCGGTTTTTATTGTCGCATTCTCAGAGTTGCCAGAGGTGGCGCTAGCGCAAACTGAAGCATTAAACGCCAGTAGGTTTTATTGTCGCATTCTCAGAGTTGCCAGAGGTGGCGCTAGCGCAAACTGAAGCATTAAACGCCAGAAGGTTTTATTGTCATCATGGTTGTTTGAAAACATGCTTGTTAAACTTAAACCATTCGCGTGTTTGCGTAAAGTATGTTTCAGGCCCGTACTTGCTTTACATT
Organism: Phoxinus phoxinus; assembly: GCF_949152265.1. Lineage (NCBI taxonomy): Eukaryota > Metazoa > Chordata > Actinopteri > Cypriniformes > Leuciscidae > Phoxinus > Phoxinus phoxinus. The sequence goes on along the minus strand of NC_136895.1, from coordinate 31,845,445 downwards.
CTCGTAAGGTATCGTAGTTGCACTGACACTGTGCGTGAGCACCAGTGAAAACACCCCAAAACCTGCTTCGGGATGATCAAAATAAACGAGTCACACAGAACAGTGCTAATAGGTCTCCAGAGTCGGTGGTCCAGCAGCCGCGTAACAACCAGTGCTTTAACGTTCATCTTAAATAAAGGTTTACGAAGTGAAGTCACGGGAACAGCTCTTAACGTGGCAGTTGGTCGGTCAGGCGCGAGTGCGGGCAGAACCGGTCCCGTGCGCTCAGCCGGACACCATCATCAGGTAGTTTTTGGGCGGACTCGTGCGGCCGCCCAACATGAAGCGGTTCTTGCAGCTCGCCGTCTGGTCGTACGCTGAGATGCTAGGGGCGGGGCTTGAGACGGGAGGCTCCGTCTCGTAGAGAACGCAAATGGACCCGTCCTCGCCGATGCGGTAGGACACTTCGTACGGGTCCACCCAGAGCGTCAGCTCCCGCGGCAAGAGCGAGAAAAGCTGCCCGCTGGTCAGTCCGATACGGATGGCTGCTCGGCCAATCAGAGGGTCCATTTCGTGATTGATCCGTATGCAACGGTAACCGGAGCCCTTCTGCGGCCTGTCGGGGAACCAATGATTCTGGTAGTGTTCTAAAGAAAAAAAGGAAACACTTATGTTAAAATCCTGCATATTTTACCTCAGGAAGTATAATATCAGTTCCTTTCAGGATTTCGTGATATATTTTTGTGATTTTAGCGATCAAAATTAGTGATTTTGTGGTGGTAATTTCCACAAATGTGCAAATTTTGCAATGTTTTTTTTTTTTTTTACTAAGATACCACATGCACAATAGTCACGTGATAATAGAACAAACAAAAATGGACCAATCTTGTTTATTTTGATATCTAACTAAAAAGGCTAGTCCAGTAGTTTGCTATCTAGCGTTAATAACATGATCACTTAGGGTGGGGAAAAAAATTACCAAAATCTTACAAGTAAACCAAAGCAATAAGAAGTTGCCTAATAGAAGTAAAAAGTTCTCAAAATGCGACATTTTGTACGTGCTTAGAATAAACAGAATATCGTTATCTTTATAGTTATCGTTCTTGGTGTGAACGGGCCTTTACCGTAGTAAATAATAAAGAGATTTGATATACTGTTATTACTATGATGATACTTTACACCAAAGAGTTTAATGTACTTTTAATAATAACGAACATTGAACAAGATATTGCAGCTATAACGATAACGGAGATATCTTTGGAAACATTATGAGAACGATTTTATCCAGCTGATGAAGGACAGCCAATCAGAATCCACCCTGCTGTACCGAGCTTGAGTATTTAAAGTACGGTAATCAAAATAAACAGAACGATATTGACAAACGCTAGTTATCTTTTGTTCTTGGTGTGAACGGGCCTAGTACATAATAAAGAGCTACTGATATACTGCTAATACTATGGTATTACTACTTTATATAAACACAAAAGTATTTAACGTAACGTTACTTTCAATAACTAACATTGAACAAGCAGATTATTTTTCTGTAACTTAAGTTACTTGATAGGACGATAACCGATAATATTAACGATAACGGAGAAACGATATCTTTGGAAAAACTAACGATTTTATCCAACCATCGACAGCCAATGAGAATCCATCCAACGAGCTCGAGCATTTAAAGTGACAAATCAATAAACGCGAGTTATCGTTCTTACGGGCCTTACAAAAAAAGATCTTTGATATACTGGTATTACTTACACACCATAATATTTAAGATACTTTCAATAACTCATATTGAAGAGTAGTAGTGTTTTTCCGTACCTGATAGCGCCTGCGCGAGACAGTCCCTAAACACCTGGAGCTGCGCGTCACTCAAGCGTCCGCGGCCGCGCAAAAGCCTGCAAACAAACCCCGCGGCGGCCGAAACCTCCGGGACCATCTCTGCTCCGGAACCGTGGGTCATTGTGCTCCGTACAATAGAGTTCAGAATAAAAAATACAGTTGCTGAAAGTTAAAAACCACAACAGCCGGCGTCCGTTTAGGTTTGATGTCGGTGATTTAACGCAGCAAATTGAACGACGATGAAACTCTACACATTGATTCCCCGAGAGATGTTCGGTCCAGTCGGTTCCGCTGCTCTGGCCGCGCTCTGAAGTGTTGTGAGAGGGGAGATTCCGCCGATATATACACGCACACACACACAAAGCCATCGACGTCAGTCGTTCTGATCCTGAGTGACACGCCCAGCGTCCAATCAAACGAAGAGGCGGGCTCTCCAGGCGTCCTCGCTACACTGATTGGTTGTCAGGGTGGAAAACACTGCGTGTTGTGGTGACGCTCGCGTTCCGTCCGAGACCAAATATGGACATTGACGTCAAACGCAGGTTTTCATGACGACATTCGGGGGAAAAACAAAGACCGCGAGAACGCGCTTACCGTAAAGTTTCGGCGATAATTATAGAAGCGTGTGGCTTTACGGATCTGGTTTTCCTCTTTAATCGACACCTCGGCACATTAGAAACCTACACACGACCTAAAAATAAAAACACAAACCCCAATGCAAGAACACATAACGATCAAAACTTTTGAAGTCAGTTGTCAATCTTCTAATAACATGCATACAATCGTAATTAAATACACGTTTACCGGTATGAATGATATAACAGTGTTTTCAGTGCAAAGTAATATATATATATACAGATACACATTTTAAATATGATACATTCAGAAGCTGTATTTTAAGCATGATTTTAAGTGTAGCAGCGACATCTGGTGGCCAAGCGCATCACGCCAAACACTATGTTAAAACTGACATCGTTTATTCATCAAACATTTATTGATTTTACCCCCCGTTTAAATTTAGCCACATATATGGCTAGAATATGTTTGACTCTGTAAATGTCTGTGACTCGCAGAGCATCTCTGTCACTCCACATCCCTGAGTCAGTTACCATGGCGACCGCTCACATCCACAGCCTTTCCCAGCAGCTTTTCCCCGATAAAACACAAATCCTCCGCTGCACATTAACATTACAGCACTTCATTTGGGATATATCTGCTGTCTTGCTATTTTTAGTGTGTGTGTGTTTGTGTGTATATATATATATATATATATACGTATACACAGTATATCATAATTAAACTTATATACTTTCTAAATGCTATATATATGAAGTGAATGTACTACAGTGTGTTTGAGCACACAGATGGCAGGATCTGCTGTTGTGTTCTGTGAGTTTGTCATGTGGACTGACAGCAGGTTTGTCTATATTTGGCTGTAGTGTGTGTGTGTGTGTGTGTGTGTGTGTGTGTGTGTGTTGCAGAAGTTGATGAGGTTCATGTGAAGGGCTCTCACCATGGCAACACATGTGTCTTCCTGAGCGCTGACTGAGACACGATACATTGTTTATATGAATATGTCATATTGAGTAACACACACACACACACACACACACACACACACACACACACACACACACACACACACACACACACACACACACACACACACACACACACACACACACACACACACACACACACACACACACAGCCTGCAGTGCAACTGCTGTCTCCTCTGATCTGAGCTGACACGTCCCTCCAGCAGTGTGTGTGTGTGTGTGTGTGTGTGTGTGTAAGTGTGTAAGTGTGCGTGAGAGAGTGTGTGTGATGAGAGTGTGTGCGTGTGTCCTCATTCTTTTCTTAATCTACAACATCTCTTCCCAAATGAAATCTCTTTAATATCTCATTGATATTTAAGATTCTTCTGAGAAAAGACAGTAATATCTCCGAGATCGTAGCATGTCCTCATCCACCGGTCAGCTTTACACTCTCACTGGATGAAAACTACCGACTCATTTGAGTTTATTCCGCCTCAGGAACTACAGGAGAAACATCTAAACTAGTACTATAACAAGCTGAACGTTTAAAACATTGACAGCCAATCAGAATCCATCCTGCTTTAAAAAGGCCCCCCGAAATCAGAATGTGAGTTTGTTAGCTCTTAGCATGAATATGTTAGCATAAGGTTATGAATGAGCTGGTGTGTCCAAGACTGGGACAGAATTCGCATTTAGGAGATATAAGCATTCAAAACTTACAGTCTCTCACTTCTGCTAATATGGATCAGGAATTTTCATGACATCATCGTGACTTAAGCGTCTCATCACATCTTCTGTCCAATCAAATGCTCTCTAGAATCTGAAGCTCCGCCCCCTCTGCTATGAACGCCCCCTGGCCGAAGCGAGCGTAGCTGTACATGTGCATTAGGTAGTACATGCTCAGTGTCAGCTGCTCATCAGTTCTCATCTGTACACATTAAGAAGAACACTAATATAGTTATCGTTATAGTTATCGTCCGCTGGTGTGAACACTAATATAGTTATCGTTATAGTTATCGTCCGCTGGTGTGAACACTAATATAGTTATCGTTATAGTTATCGTCCGCTGGTGTGAACACTAATATAGTTATCGTCCGCTGGTGTGAACACTAATATAGTTATCGTCCGCTGGTGTGAACACTAATATAGTTATCGTCCGCTGGTGTGAACACTAATATAGTTATCGTCCGCTGGTGTGAACACTAATATAGTTATCGTCCGCTGGTGTGAACACTAATATAGTTATCGTCCGCTGGTGTGAACACTAATACAGTTATCGTCCGCTGGTGTGGACACTAATATAGTTATCGTCCGCTGGTGTAAACACTAATATAGTTATCGTCCGCTGGTGTGAACACTAATATAGTTATCGTCCGCTGGTGTGAACACTAATATAGTTATCGTCCGCTGGTGTAAACACTAATATAGTTATCGTCCGCTGGTGTGAACACTAATATAGTTATCGTCCGCTGGTGTGAACACTAATATAGTTATCGTCCGCCGGTGTGAACACTAATATAGTTATCGTCCGCTGGTGTGAACACTAATATAGTTATCGTCCGCTGGTGTGAACACTAATATAGTTATCGTCCGCTGGTGTGAACACTAATATAGTTATCGTCCGCTAGTGTGAACACTAATATAATTATCGTCCGCTGGTGTGAACACTAATGTAGTTATCGTCCGCTGGTGTGAACACTAATATAGTTATCGTCCGCTGGTGTGAACACGAATATAGTTATCGTCCGCTGGTGTGAACACTAATATAGTTATCGTCCGCTGGTGTGAACACTAATATAGTTATCGTTATAGTTATCGTCCGCTGGTGTGAACACTAATATAGTTATCGTCCGCTGGTGTGAACACTAATATAGTTATCGTCCGCTGGTGTGAACACTAATATAGTTATCGTCCGCTGGTGTGAACACTAATATAGTTATCGTCCGCTGGTGTGAACACTAATATAGTTATCGTCCGCTGGTGTGAACACTAATATAGTTATCGTACGCTGGTGTGAACACTAATATAGTTATCGTCCGCTGGTGTGAACACTAATATAGTTATCGTCCGCTGGTGTGAACGCTAATATAGTTATCGTCCGCTGGTGTGAAAGCTAATATAGTTATCGTCCGCTGGTGTGAAAGCTAATATAGTTATCGTCCGCTGGTGTGAACGCTAATATAGTTATCGTCCGCTGGTGTGAACGCTAATATAGTTATCGTCCGCTGGTGTGAACACTAATATAGTTATCGTACGCTGGTGTGAACACTAATATAGTTATCGTCCGCTGGTGTGAACACTAATATAGTTATCGTCCGCTGGTGTGAACACTAATATAGTTATCGTCCGCTGGTGTGAACACTAATATAGTTATCGTCCGCTGGTGTGAACACTAATATAGTTATCGTCCGCTGGTGTGAACGCTAATATAGTTATCGTCCGCTGGTGTGAACGCTAATATAGTTATCGTCCGCTGGTGTGAACGCTAATATAGTTATCGTCCGCTGGTGTGAACGCTAATATAGTTATCGTCCGCTGGTGTGAACGCTAATATAGTTATCGTCCGCTGGTGTGAACGCTAATATAGTTATCGTCCGCTGGTGTGAACGCTAATATAGTTATCGTCCGCTGGTGTGAACACTAATATAGTTATCGTCCGCTGGTGTGAACACTAATATAGTTATCGTCCGCTGGTGTGAACACTAATATAGTTATCGTCCGCTGGTGTGAACACTAATATAGTTATCGTCCGCTGGTGTGAACACTAATATAGTTATCGTCCGCTGGTGTGAACGCTAATATAGTTATCGTCCGCTGGTGTGAACGCTAATATAGTTATCGTCCGCTGGTGTGAACGCTAATATAGTTATCGTCCGCTGGTGTGAACGCTAATATAGTTATCGTCCGCTGGTGTGAACGCTAATATAGTTATCGTCCGCTGGTGTGAACGCTAATATAGTTATCGTCCGCTGGTGTGAACGCTAATATAGTTATCGTCCGCTGGTGTGAACGCTAATATAGTTATCGTCCGCTGGTGTGAACGCTAATATAGTTATCGTCCGCTGGTGTGAACGCTAATATAGTTATCGTCCGCTGGTGTGAACACTAATATAGTTATCGTCCGCTGGTGTGAACACTAATATAGTTATCGTCCGCTGGTGTGAACACTAATATAGTTATCGTCCGCCCCGCTGGTGTGAACACTAATATAGTTATCGTCCGCCCCGCTGGTGTGAACACTAATATAGTTATCGTCCGCTGGTGTGAACACTAATATAGTTATCGTCCGCTGGTGTGAACACTAATATAGTTATCGTCCGCTGGTGTGAACACTAATATAGTTATCGTCCGCTGGTGTGAACGCTAATATAGTTATCGTCCGCTGGTGTGAACGCTAATATAGTTATCGTCCGCTGGTGTGAACGCTAATATAGTTATCGTCCGCTGGTGTGAACGCTAATATAGTTATCGTCCGCTGGTGTGAACGCTAATATAGTTATCGTCCGCTGGTGTGAACACTAATATAGTTATCGTCCGCTGGTGTGAACACTAATATAGTTATCGTCCGCTGGTGTGAACACTAATATAGTTATCGTCCGCTGGTGTGAACACTAATATAGTTATCGTCCGCTGGTGTGAACACTAATATAGTTATCGTCCGCTGGTGTGAACACTAATATAGTTATCGTCCGCTGGTGTGAACACTAATATAGTTATCGTCCGCTGGTGTGAACACTAATATAGTTATCGTCCGCTGGTGTGAACGCTAATATAGTTATCGTCCGCTGGTGTGAACGCTAATATAGTTATCGTCCGCTGGTGTGAACGCTAATATAGTTATCGTCCGCTGGTGTGAACGCTAATATAGTTATCGTCCGCTGGTGTGAACGCTAATATAGTTATCGTCCGCTGGTGTGAACACTAATATAGTTATCGTCCGCTGGTGTGAACACTAATATAGTTATCGTCCGCTGGTGTGAACACTAATATAGTTATCGTCCGCTGGTGTGAACACTAATATAGTTATCGTCCGCTGGTGTGAACACTAATATAGTTATCGTCCGCTGGTGTGAACACTAATATAGTTATCGTCCGCTGGTGTGAACACTAATATAGTTATCGTCCGCTGGTGTGAACACTAATATAGTTATCGTCCGCTGGTGTGAACACTAATATAGTTATCGTCCGCTGGTGTGAACACTAATATAGTTATCGTCCGCTGGTGTGAACACTAATATAGTTATCGTCCGCTGGTGTGAACGCTAATATAGTTATCGTCCGCTGGTGTGAACGCTAATATAGTTATCGTCCGCTGGTGTGAACGCTAATATAGTTATCGTCCGCTGGTGTGAACGCTAATATAGTTATCGTCCGCTGGTGTGAACACTAATATAGTTATCGTCCGCTGGTGTGAACACTAATATAGTTATCGTCCACTGGTGTGAACACTAATATAGTTATCGTCCGCTGGTGTGAACACTAATATAGTTATCGTCCGCTGGTGTGAACACTAATATAGTTATCGTCCGCTGGTGTGAACACTAATATAGTTATCGTCCGCTGGTGTGAACACTAATATAGTTATCGTCCGCTGGTGTGAACACTAATATAGTTATCGTCCGCTGGTGTGAACACTAATATAGTTATCGTCCGCTGGTGTGAACACTAATATAGTTATCGTCCGCTGGTGTGAACACTAATATAGTTATCGTCCGCTGGTGTGAACACTAATATAGTTATCGTCCGCTGGTGTGAACACTAATATAGTTATCGTCCGCTGGTGTGAACACTAATATAGTTATCGTCCGCTGGTGTGAACACTAATATAGTTATCGTCCGCTGGTGTGAACACTAATATAGTTATCGTCCGCCGGTGTGAACACTAATATAGTTATCGTTATAGTTATCGTCCGCTGGTGTGAACACTAATATAGTTATCGTCCGCTGGTGTGAACACTAATATAGTTATCGTCCGCTGGTGTGAACACTAATATAGTTATCGTCCGCTGGTGTGAACACTAATATAGTTATCGTCCGCTGGTGTGAACACTAATATAGTTATCGTCCGCTGGTGTGAACACTAATATAGTTATCGTCCGCTGGTGTGAACACTAATATAGTTATCGTCCGCTGGTGTGAACACTAATATAGTTATCGTCCGCTGGTGTGAACACTAATATAGTTATCGTCCGCTGGTGTGAACACTAATATAGTTATCGTCCGCTGGTGTGAACACTAATATAGTTATCGTCCGCTGGTGTGAACACTAATATAGTTATCGTCCGCTGGTGTGAACACTAATATAGTTATCGTCCGCTGGTGTGAACACTAATATAGTTATCGTCCGCTGGTGTGAACACTAATATAGTTATCGTCCGCTGGTGTGAACACTAATATAGTTATCGTCCGCTGGTGTGAACGCTAATATAGTTATCGTCCGCTGGTGTGAATGTGCTTTAACTAACCCGACCCCGAATACGTGATTTGGCTCCAGTGCGAGTGTCTGACACGATTCTGTCACGTACTTTGGCCAGCGAACGTCTACCTCCCATAATCCTCCTCGCAGAACCCCGACTTTAAGGACAGCGGGTTTATTTATTCATGGCTTGCTTCTGGTTTACTGGAGCTTCTGATGCCTCGACACAGATTTGCACTTTCCTCTGGCGTGCGTTCGTGTGCCGCCCGCAGGAGAGACTCGCGCGTGTTTCCCTGACGGCTGTCAGATTCGCTCACGTCCCGAGTCTCCCACCAGTGAGTCCAGCATCCCAGAGTCCTTAAAAACCCAGAGGAAATCTGTGCACGCTTTCAGAAACTCTCAATACGAACTCAAACATTTGTCACCTAAATTATCCCAAGAACAGATGATCTCGGGTCCTGTGCGTAGGATCCTTACTAAAAGTGTATGTGCGCCTGAAAGCCAAAAATGGCGTACAGCAAAAAATATTCAGACGTATAAACCCGTGTGTACGCCAGAAGCTGCGCAGAATCCCCTTTATAACCCCAGTCAGAGGAAGATTGTGAACGTGCGTCTCCTCCCCGAAATAACCATATATGAGCTTACAACGCCTCCTTTTACTATGCATATCCTCATCTGCATATCATTTGCATATGCTTATTCATCTACGAGTTCCCATGTTTAACGGTACAAGGCATTAGGAGAATATGAGATACGGATGTGCGTCACATTACATTGAAAAAAAGAATTTAGTAGCCGACCCTTGCCTTGTTAGCAAACATTAAAACACAGCATGCCACAGGAAAAGTGTTTAAAAGCAGCGCATCCACAACACATATTTCAATTTTTGTAACTTCTTGTAATGATTTCATGTAATTTAAGCACTTAACTCTATTAATGTGAATGGTGTATTTAATCTAAATGTGTATATCAAATGTAAAACATAGTTCAAATCATTCTTTTATGTATGTAAGCGACGCATTGGTTATAAACAAGGCTCTGGTCTGCTATTTACATTTAAAGGGGTGGTTGATTATGATTTCACTTTTCTAACTTTAGTTAGTGTGTAATGTTGCTGTTTAATCATAAACAACATCTGCAAAGTTACAACGCTCAAAGTTTTTACAGAAATCGTTTTTTAAGGACTACAACAAACGGCTGGTAGGAACTACACGACACTATGATGTTAGTGACATCACAAACCCTAACATTTGCATAAACCCCGCCCCCGGGAACGCGTTTTATAGATTATCATAACAGAATATGCTAACCAATGACTAGAAGATAGTTAACTACACATCAGCAGCAGCTCATTTGCATTTAAAGGGACACACACAAAAACGGCGTGTTTTTGCTCACTCTCAAAAAGTGACAATTTTAACATGCGATATAATATCTGTGGGGTCTTTGGAGCTAAAACCACACACACACACACACACACACACACACACACACACACACACACACACACACACACACACACACACACACACACACACACAAACACACACACACACACACACACCAGCCCTTTAATGTTTTAATGTCCTTAAAGTCCTTTGAATAAATCAAGAATCAAAATTGCTGGTTGCACACATTCTTAACTTTAACACTAGGACTGTTGATAATGAGTGAGTTAATTAATTCTTCTCATTAATTAAATGCATATTTATGTCTTCACAGCTCCGGAATCTGATCGAATGCTGGACACGAGCGTCTAACGAGGGTAGACCCCTGCCAGCCAATCAGCTCTCGCGCTTAGCTGACAGGCGCAGCTGCTTGACCAATCACAGCAGAGATGTGCCAGAGGGGGGCGGGGCTTGAGTGCTGGAGTGGCAGTGTTCGGTGTCGACCGCTCAGAGAGAGAGAGAGAGAGAGGAGACAGCGCTCTGTTCGTCCGATACTCCTGCGCGTCTCTCTCACTGCAGCTCTGTATGCGAGTGTGTGTGTGTGTGTGTGTGTGTGTGTGAGAGCGTATATGTGTGTGTGTTCATGTATGCCAGCAGCAGCTGCATCGCTCCTTCATCCTCTTCATCTTCATCTTGTGTTCGGAGTGAATTCACAGCATTGGCGCACGATCCTGCTCATCTGTTGCCTTGGTGATGGGCTGTCGACTGTCAGGGCCGTGGATGGGCGACGGGATGGGGGTGAGTCCAGTGTGTGTGTGTGTGTGTGTGTGTAAATGTTCACGATTGTGTGCTGATGGTGATTTGGAGTGACAATGATGCTGGTTTAAACACACACACATACACACGTGTGCCGTCTCTCTCATGACTCATCCAGTGATGTGTGTCGGTATGAAGATGCAGCGTGATTTCCGTCATGTGTGTGAGTGTGTGTGTGTGTGTGTGAGGTATGAATCCGGTCAGCTGTGCTGCTGAGTGAGGAACATGTTCACACAGCTGCGCTTCAGTCAGCCTATAGTAGCGATAAACCGAATCAGGATAAATAGAGCGCACGCTAAACGGCTGAACGCGCGAGATCCTGACTGGAAATAATTCGTTCTTCTGTTGATTTGTCTGTCGTTCAGGTTCACGGTCAGGATTTGACGCACCTGCAGAAGCGAGAGGCCTTCCGTATCCTGGCCAGCTACGAGCAGCCAATCACGCTCCAGATCGAGGGGAGGGGGCGGAGCCTGCAGTATAACCGAACGACGGACTGCAGCACGCAAACGGAGCGACCGTGGGATCCTCTCCGCCCGCACTCGTGTTCCCTGCCTCGCCTCCCGCCCTCCGACAGGTGCGACACACCTGTAGCTCACCGCCGCCCCCTGCAGGACAAACACAGACATGCCACCGTTAACCAAAAGTTGCTCATTTTAATTATGCCTGAGAAGCACTGACCAATGAGAACGTCCAGCTATGCCTCTCAGAACACACGCGTTCCCATCCGCCACGCTCCGCCAGCCTTCTCCAGCATGTGAATGGCCGTAAGGCACAGTCATGCTAGGTTTTGCATCCATGCGCATGTGAACGCGGGAGAATGTGCATGCGAGCATTTGTTATCCTGCGCCGCATTCTGAAGCGTCATCATGTGTGGTGAATGCTCACCTCTGGAGTTTATACGGCGAAAAGACGTTTGATCAATTGAGATCTTTTCCAGTTTAGAAGGATAAACATCAAGCATGCAGTGGCTCCGGACTAAAAACATGATTAGAGAGCAATTAGCTTCTAAAATTAAATCTCTAGGAGCTAAATTACATTTTAATTGCCAAATTCGCCAATTGAGAAGAAAGACTGAGTGCGTAGCTTCTTACTTTAGCTTAGAAGTCAAAGTTGTGTGTTGTCATTAAAGGTTCACTAGAGTTAAACAGTTTTACCATTTTCGAATCCGTTCAGCCGATCTCCGGGTCTGGCGGTAGCACTTTTAGCATCGCTTAGCATAGATAATTGAAGCATAGTTAGCATCTCTCTCAAAAAAATTACCAAAGAGTTTCAATATTTTTCCTATTTAAAACTTGACTCATCTGTACATTGTGTACTAACACCGACGGGAAATGAAAAGTTGTGATTTTCTAGGCCAATATGAGGTCATGTTTTTGAGAGAGATGCTAACGGTCTAATCACATTCAATGATCTATGCTAAGCTATGCTAAAAGTGCTACGAAAACGGCAAAACTTTAACTCTCGGGGAGCTGGAGAATGAGTGCTCCTTTAAGGGACATTTTAGATTTTAGTATTTTGAGTATTAAAATAAGTTTAAATTTGATGCTGGCACTGAATATGTCCCATATAATTATTAAAAAAATATGGTAAGAACATTTCTGTTTGAAGAAGTTACATGTATTATTGTTCCAAACATGTAATCCACTTTTCTGCTTACTCCCACAGAAAGTTTCCCTTCAGCCTCTCAGTGCTGCTAAACCATAACTAATCATATCTTTGTAAAAACAACAACAAAAAAACGTAAATATTCAGAATATTTATTTAATTACACATGGTTAAATGATCAAACAGTCAGTAAATAGATTATTATAAATCTCACTAACCCGAAGTTAGTCCGTTTATATATATATATATAGCATTTAGTGGTGTTTAATAGGAAAAATATTATTATTACTATAATCATAAACTACCTATTGCTGTTAATATTACTATATGTAATATTAACAGTCCATATAAGCATCATACTCTTAGTAGGCGTCTTTATGCTGCGGCTGGTCTTTATAGCAGAATGAGGTCAGATCTTTATAGACACAATAACAGCATCTTATATGAAGGGGGCGTGGCCTATAGCTGGAGCGAGGGGGCGTGTCCTATAGCTGGAGCGAGGGGGCGTGTCCTATAGCTGGAGCGAGGGGGCGTGTCCTATAGCTAGAGCGGGGGGGCGTGTCCTATAGCTGGAGCGGGGGGGCGTGTCCTATAGCTGGAGTGAGGGGGCGTGTCCTATAGCTGGAGCGAGGGGGCGTGTCCTATAGCTGGAGCGAGGGGGCGTGTCCTATAGCTGGAGCGGGGGGGCGTGTCCTATAGCTGGAGTGAGGGGGCGTGTCCTATAGCTGGAGCGAGGGGGCGTGTCCTATAGCTGGAGCAAGGGGGCGTGGCTTGTGTGATCAGCCTTTAACATTCACACAGATATATTTGAGTGTAATATATGAGTTTTCTGTGCTCGTCTTCTCAGGATGTACTACAATCACATGACCCTGCCCGTGAACCGCAGAGAGGGGAGCAGGTACGAGTATCTGCCGAACGCGCCCAGAGACCTGGAGCACAGGCAGCGCCTGGCCTACAACGTGAGTTACTACCATAACCACACCGTGATGATTATCAGCCGTTAATATTCATGAGGAGGTGCATACAGTTATTGATTAACCCTTTATGTGGAGAAGAACGGTGTGACCTCCAGTGTCTGATATGTGCCACACAAGCTCATGCAAACAATAATTTAGGTTGAATATCGAGTATTTCTTTCCAAATCCATTCCGCAATGGATTCAACGAGTGTTTAAAAGCAGTTGTTTCATGCTTCTTGTGTGTGTGTGTGTGTGTGTGTGTATGCATGTGTGTATGAGTGTGTGCGTAAGTGAGTGTGTGTGCGTGTGTGTACGTGAGTGTGTGTGTGTTTGCAATTTGCATGTGTGTATGCATGTGAGTGTGATTGTAAGTGAGTGTGTGTATATGCGTGAGTGAGTGTGTGTATGTGTAAGTGTGTGCGAGTGAGTGAGTGTGTGTGTGAGAGAGTGTGTATGAATGTGAGTGTGTTTTAGTATGTGAGTGTGTGTGTGTGTAAGTGAGTGAGTGTGTGTATGCGTGTGTGTGAGTGTGTGTATGCGCGTGAGTATGTATGTTTAAGTTTGAGCGAGTGTATGAGTGAGTGTGTGCGAGTGAGAGTGTTTTAGTGTGTAAGTGAGTGTGTGTGCATGTGTATGCGTGTGTGTATGTATGTGTAAGTGTGTGAGTGAGTGTGTGCGAGTGAGTGTATGAGTGTGTTTTAGTGTGTAAGTGAGTGTGTGCGTGTGTGTATGTATGTCTAAATGTGTGCGAGTGAGAGTGTTTTAGTGTGTAAGTGAGTGTGTGTGCATGTGTATGCGTGTGTGTATGTATGTGTAAGTGTGTGAGTGAGTGTGTGCGAGTGAGTGTATGAGTGTGTTTTAGTGTGTAAGTGAGTGTGTGCGTGTGTGTATGTATGTGTAAATGTGTGCGAGTGAGAGTGTATGAGTGTGTTTTAGTGTGTAAGTGAGTGTTTGTGCGTGTGTATGCGTGTGTATGTATGTGTAAATGTGTGTATGAGTGTGTGTGTGTGCGAGTGAGAGTGTATAAGTGTGTTTTAGTGTGTAAGTGAGTGTGTGTGCGTGTGTGTATGTGTGTGTGTATGTGCGAGTGAGTGAGTGTATGTATGTGTGCGAGTGTGTGTGAGAGAGTGTGTATGAGTGTGAGAGTGTGTTTTAGTGTGTGTGTGTGTATGTCCTGTTCTCCAAACAAACGCGTTTTTCAAAATGGAGCTGCTCTCTTATGCACTGGAATTATTCATGCATTTAGCTACGCTTGGGAATTCACACACACACACACACACACACACACACACACACACACACACACACACACACACACACACGTGTGATGCGCAGGAGGGAACAGCCCTTAATAAAGAAGCTGAAGGAGAGACAGACAGACGTTTACTGTTCAGTGGTGTAAAATAATCACTCTTCCGCATCACAGCCTCATTATGCTAATAATCCGTCGGGAAGCTTCGGAAGTGCTGGGATGTTCTTCTCACACACTGACCGTTACAATCCCATATGAACTTATCTCTGGACTGGTTTAATGGTTTCAGGAGCAGGAGTTCTCCAGTGGCGTTTCTCAGGGACAGAACTGTCTGATCGGCTGCTGCAAAACCAACTTCGAGGAGCCCAGAAGTTTCCAGAGTCAGGTGAGAGTCACATGACCAGGACTGGCGGAATAATGGACGAAAACGCTGAATTATTGAGTATCCAGCGTGGGGTTGTGAATATAGTCAAAAAAATGTGACAAAGACTATAGAACCGCAGCGGCGTGTTGTTGTTGTTCTGGTTCTCGTGTGCGTCTCTTCATCCGTCACGGCCCGAGAGGCGAGGAGTCACATGTTATGTAAGTTATGTGTTACCAGGCAACTAGCGATCATAAATATGGTGAAGATCCTGAGCCACCGGAGCGACTCTTGAGCCGTTCAGTCAACGGAATTCATGTGGAATTTAAAGGAGTAGCTCACTTCAGAATTAACATTTCCTGATCATTTACTCTCCCGCACTTTACTCTGTCTCTCTTCAGTGGAACAGAAATGCAGGTGTGTGAGGAACACACTCCAGATGTTCTCCATATAGTGACTTCAATGGTCCAGCGGGTCGAAGGTCCAGATGTGAGTTGCAGCTTCAAAGTCTCTCACGATCCAGCCGAGGAATAAGAGTCTCATCTAGACAAACCAGCCGACATTTTATATAGAAATACACATTTATATACTTTTAACCACAAATGCTGGTCTAGCACGAGCTGTGATGCGCCACAGGTTGAAAGGTCAAGCGTGATGTAGGCGGAAGAAACGACCTAGTGTTTACAAAGTGAACGTGCAAAGACTTGATCAAACTTGGAATAACTTGTGTTCCGGTTCAGAAATGTAGGGTCGGGCGAAAAACTCAATCACATTTTCTCCTCCAACTTCAAAATCGTCCGACATCACGCTTGACCTTCCAACCTGATGACGTAACGTGTGGCGCATCACAGCGAGTGCAAGACCAGCATTTGTGGTTAAAAGGGTTTATTTTGTTATAAAATGGCCGCTGGTTTGTCTAGATGAGACTCTTATTCCTCGGCTGGATCGTGTCGAGACTGAAGCTGAAACTCACATCTGGACCTTCGACCCGTTGGACCATTGAAGTCACTATATTGAGAACATCTTACTAGGGCAAAATCACTGTAACTCATCGCCTCGAGTTGCTTATTGCTCTAATGTCTTAATATGTGTGTTTGTGCCAGACTGATGAGGATGACTACCTGATGGAGAAGCCCCTGGGTTACCTGCCTCTTCACCACGAGCTGGACAGTGGCCTCGGCTGGACTGACGGGAGTTTCCACCAGGGGGAGCTGTCGGGGCTGGAGACGGAGGAGGGGGTGGAGGAGTGCCACGCCCGCGGAGGAAGAGGAGGCTCGCCCTCGTCAGAGTCCTTCATCTCGTCAGAACTCAGCGACTCTGGCTTCTACAGCGTCAGCACTGGCGAGTTCCTGCGTTTCCAGCGTCTTCTAGAGAAGCGCATGCGCCATTACAACGCCCGACTGCACCACCAGGGGGAGCCGTGTTCCCGCGAGCGGCGTGACAGCCAGATTAAACACCCGCTGGAAGCCATCCCGGAAACGCTGACGGTACAACCTCAAAACGTTTGCGTGGGGTCGCGAGGATTGTCGCGGGTGTCGTCGGTGCAGTATCGCAAGGCGGAGCGGCCATCTTTGAACAGGCATAGCTCTAGCAGCGGCTCACTGTTTAATCCCGCGGTGCACTCCACGTGTAGTACACCGTCCGGCCAGCGGCGGGCGTTGCCACATCCGAGCTCTGTGGGGATGCTAAGGAGGAGCCGGACGCTTCATAACCGCCCTACGCCTATGGAGTACCGCAGACGCGCTAGTCACCCGGCCTCGCCTAATTATAGCAGCGCTACACTGCATCCCTGCAGCCACGGAGCCAACCTTCCCATAAATCTCCCTGAGGAGCCAGACTTGCCACTGGTTAGTCACCCCGCACTCCCTACGCGGACTGCACACGCTATGCATGCGATGAGCCAACCATCCCTGATCTCTCCCGCGGAGGAGCTCAGCTACATGCCTCCGAATCTCCATGAGCGCAGGATGCTAGCATCCACCAATCCCGTGATGGAGCAGCCGCCTAGTCAGCAACGGTTCCACACGCTAAGCCACACGCCCAGTCAGGATGCTAACGATACCTGGCCGAAACCCGCTAACCGCGCGGGCTCGTGTGGAGGAGGTGGACTCTATAGCACCTTGGAGGGACACGTTCCAACCGCGGCCGCTAGGAAAACGCCGAGCGGGAACTTGCGTGCGATGCGGAACCAGATGCTACGGGACAGAGCGTCCCGACTAGCGGATGAGCGTAGCGGCATGAGCACGGATGAGGAGAGTCATAGCGAGGTACGCATGGGTCGCTACTGGAGCCGGACCGAGCGACGCGAACATATGCTACAGAAACAGCAACAGCTGCAGGCTAGAGGGGGCGTGGCTACAACTGGATTGGTGCACGGGGTCATGGGAGGAGCCAACGTAGATAGTTATAATACAGTTCTCGAGATGAGCCAGAGGAAACTAAGTCGCCTGAGGAACCGGAAGCTACTGGACGACTGGACCACCGTAGAGGAACTCCTGACGCACGGATCGCGCCTGAGCGAAGACGCCCGCCAGCTGCCCACGTCGTTGCTAACCGTCACAACTGTATAGCGACACCCGCCGAGTGTGTGTGTTCAGATGTGCGTGTATGTGTTTGTGTGTGTGTTGGACCGCCCGCACTACACAAAGCTACCTCCTGAAATTGAGGTTTACTGTAGATACAGATGTTTCCAAAAAACACCGTAGTAAATTGATTTTTAAATGTTATATTTGGAGTATCTTGTTTTGCATTGTGTTGTAAAAAAAGATGTTTTGTTAATATGGAGCGAAATCACAGTTTTGCAGTTTTGATTCGAACGCATGAAGCAATACAAAGACGCCAGACAAAACCGAATTTCATTTTGGTGCCAAGAAAAGTTTACGTTACGGATCAATTTAAGGTGGTGCTAACCGTGAGATTTAATTTAATTTCAGATTATTCGCAACTATAGCCTATAAACGACATCCGGATTACGTCACTTTTGCACAAAATGGAAAATTCCCTCTCAGACCGTCTTCCGCTAGCCGAGTGAATTTGTGGCGTTAGCACAGCCCCACCTTTCAATCGTGAATCTGATTCTCTGGGAATAACATCGGATGATCTAACGGGCAGGTCGTGAGTCAGATGATTGGGTGTTCAGGGTCATGCTGGAGATCAGGCGGCGGAAAACATGAGTGTGTGTGCGGGTTCTTGCACTATAACTGTAGTTCTGTAGAGTATTTTTAAAAGCTATTTTTCTTGTGCTCTTCACAATTGATGTCACTAAAAGGAACAAAGAACTTTTATAAAGACTCAATCGAGAATTATAAGTGGTGTCAACAGCAGTACAACAATTTGGTAGTTTTGTTCAGTGCAGAATTATATTTTCACCGCACTTTTCCGCAAACCAGGGGGATTACATTTTACAAAGGGCATCATGAAACACGAGCAGAAATGAATTTAGCACAAATTGCGGTGAATATGCAACAATTGACAAAGATTTTCTAAATGATTAAAGGTTATTCACACCAAAGACGACAACTAACGATAAAGAATTCTAATTTTAAATAATATATGCCCACAGAGGAATGAAATCACTCTTGTTAAGCCACTTTTTCCAGCTAATGAACGATAAAAACATTAACAGCCAATCAGAATCTATCGTGCTTTAAAGAGCTCCAGCCTTTAAAACGGCTGATAAAACTTCAGTGCCCGCTTATAATAAACATAACGTTGGTGTGGACAGTAATATCGTTATAGTTATCATTATAGTTTTTGGTGTGAACAGGCCTTTACACAAATTCGTCCTGCTCCCGTTTCATGAGTGAGGCCTAATTATTTTCCAAAGTAGAAGTATTTTCAGAGTCACCTGTCATCGTGGGATGTTTGCGGATCTTTGTTTTGAGCAGAAAATCAGGATCTTTCCCACCTGCACTATTTTTGGTGCACGAGCACTGGAGTGTTTACAATTTTTTCCTCACAACTGTGACTCTCTGAGACGCATCTCGCTCTCCCGCCCTTTCTGAGGTGAAATCACGTGACGTCCTTTTCACCGTGAGTCAAACGCTGTGAATAATGGATTTGAACGGATGAGACGTGCGCTATTAACGGACCTCTGCCTCTCTCTCTCATTGGATTTTGCTCGTTTCCACTTTTAGAAACCATTTCTTGGAATATGATGTACATGTGGTTGTAATAAAGATGAGATTTTAATTAGCTACTTCAAGTGTTTTTTTGGTCCTTATTGAAGTTGGCGTTCATAAGTGAAGTCTGTCAACAAAACTAATTATTCTCTGAACTGAGCAAATTGCGCTAGTGTTCCCACACGCTTTGACCAACGAATTTCCCATTCGTTCAGGAATATTACATCATTTTATAACGAATACACTCTCGAAGAGAAATTAGGCCTACTAGATGATATATTCTAGTATGATTATGAAAGTGTATAATGAAGACGGACTTTTTTTTATGTTTTCAGGCAACCATTAGGATTATAATTTTTTTTAATAGTTTTTTCCCCAAGATTATTTGACAAATATTATCCTAATTCATATTTATCCCAATTTAGATACAATTTCCAAATGTAAATTTGATGTTTTTGCGTTTCAATGGGAATCTGAACCGTGATTACCAGTCAGGTGACGATGAGGAGGATGATTCTTCACTGGTGAAGTTGAGCTTGTCTTGGATCTCCACTGACATTATATTTTTAATCTGACCACTTCAAATGTTTAAGAATAAACCACAAAATGGAATCCAACAGTAGAAAAGCACAAAATGGAACCGAATAACAGAAAAATGTCTTTCTTGCTCCCTCTCTTTCACACACGCACCACTGCCGCCACCTGCTGGATGGACGCGGTTAGTGCAGAAAAACAAAATGGAGGCGGTTATTCACCTCATGATCTGTAGAAATCATGGTAGAAATGCGAACAAGGTTGATTTAGGTTCTTGATTCCTCTGAAAACATTTGTATTTAATAAACCTATAAATGATATTTATATAATTTAGATAACGAATCTCTAAATTATATAAGGGGGGGGGGGGGGGGGGGGGGGGGATAACGAACATTTTTTGTGAATGTTAAAATAAACTAGATTAAACACAAGCACATTTGAGATATTTACAAAAATGTGTAAATGTTACAATAAACTAGATTAAACAATGTGAAAAAACATTTGAAATTATGTATTAAAAACAAAGTAAAAGTTTGTGAAATATATTCAAAAAAAAGTATTTTTTGCAAGTGTCAAAATAAAATTGATTAAAAAATGTGAACAGACCAAAACGAACAAAACTTCTGAAACTAAATAAAAAAAATAATGCACTTTTTTTTTTTTTTTTTTTTGACAAATTTCGCGAAATGCGACCAAGGTTGATATATGTTCTTGATTCCTCTGAAAACATTTGTATAAAAAAACATCATACACAGAAACCACAGTCTCAAAAAACAAACTGGTTTAATATGTATATATATATAAAAAAAAACACGACCAGTCTAAGGATCTCACAGAAAAAAAACAAAAACAAATATATCCGACTGAGTATATGACCCAACTAGTGCTTAAACACAGAGACAGATCGGTCTACTCTAAATAAAAATACATGCTTCCCTCTTCTTATCACTCTCTCAGGAAGCAGACGGGCTTCGAGCGGTGGCGCTGTTGAGCTGTGACGTCCTTCTGTACCGATGACACTCAAGGCCAGTCCGTAGAGTTCATATAAAAGAGCGGCCTCATTCATCCACACAGACAGGGGGCGCCGGTGTCCAATCAGTCCAATCCCTGCACCTCATGCGGCTTGTACACCGACGAAACCAGATTTCCTGAAAGAACAGCATTTGTTTGGTTCAATTTAACATCGAAACGTGTCGAGTTAATAAACTTTTATTAATAAAAACGCATTGTTAAAATCCTTCAGGTCAACGTAAAAAGAGCGAAGCGACAAAGCAATGCAAAACTGCACCAACACTAAAGCTCATATGGATCCATTTATGGGGGAAATTTGCATATATTTAAATCGCAAGCGAATCGTTCATGTGCTACAAGATACAATCTGAACAATAAAAAATGCTTAGTTAAAATAAAGCTGAAATAAAATATAAATATTAGATGGAAAACTTTTTTTTTGTTGAAATTAAAGCTAAATAGAAAAAGGGAAAAAAAAACTAAATGAAAAAAATAAATAAAAGCTATTAATAAATACTATATTAGTATATAAATAATGCTAAAATATCATTGCTGCATGATCTAGTTCACACACGCATGACTCCTTTGAACTGATTCTTTGAAAACGACTCATGAATCATTCGGTCAAAGATTCACATCCAAAGCACATTTTCGTAGCGATAAAAACAACGTTACAAATAAAAGAATAAATAAAATATTGTTTCATGGGAATGATCCGTTCTGTGGCTGTGAAAATTCAAGCAGAAGAGATTCAACAATATGAACAAATAAAAGCGATATTAATATGAAAATGCGAAATTTCGCAAAGAACATTTAAAATTTATATTGCGAATGTCAAAATAAACACAATTAATTTAATTAATTAAATATTAATATTAATTAAATGCACAAACAAAAATGGACATTTAAATACACATTTTAAACGGTATGATAATATTTAAAATAATGTGAAATTATAGGATGAGGTAAAAAAATGTATTTAGCAAAATTATTAAAACTATTATTATTAAAAATAAGGTAAAATCTCGTAAAGACTCACATTTTTACAGCTAAAATATTTATCGTTCAAAACGAGTTTCCGTAGTAATATCAATAACAGGTTTTTGTTTAGCATCTAGTTTGGACGAATTATTACGCGAGTAGTGTTGCATCATGGGAAAGATCGGGTCTGTCGCAGAGGAAGTAGACCTGAAGCATTCGAGCGCACACACATGTAAACAGCACAGGGGTCAGAGCAGGAAGGACAGGAAGGCAAGCAGGAAGTAGATGCGGCCAATCACAGCTGAGCTCAAGCCGTGGGTCAAAGGTCGCAGCGGGTCTTACCTGGCGTCCCCAGCCCCTCTGCTCTGTCCCGGCAGACTTTGGGTCTGAACGGAGAGTCTTTGTCTTTACCTTTAGATCCCTTGGGTCGGCCCGCCGCCTTCTTCTTCGACTTACTGTCGCCCTTCACGCCCAGTAGGGGATGCACCTCTGAGAGAAACACAGAGGTCAGAGGTCAGAGGCGTGGACTGATGGAGAGCAGGCGCAGAGGATCTGACGCTCACTAGTGCGAATGACCAAACAATTATATCACGTATTCTTCTAAATTATAGCGGTTTCACAGTGTTTTTACTGTGTTTAGCACATGTTCTACTGAGTGAGAGAGGACACACTGCAGTGGACGGATTCAGAACGCCATACTTTACTGTCATGAGTGAATATTGTAGGAAATCCCACACTAGTGTAATACAGGTTTACAGTGTTTATACAGAGCATCAGCAGGAGGCGCTGTAGGAGCACCAGAAACACTGGTTTCCTCGGTAACAGCTGAACGCAAAGCGGTTTCCACGGTAACGGCTGTAAACAAAGCGGTTTCCGCGTTAACGGCTGAACACAAAGCGGTTTCCTCGGTAACGGCTGAACACAAAGCGGTTTCCACGGTAACGGCTGAACACAAAGTGGTTTCCACGGTAACGGCTGAACACAAAGTGGTTTCCACGGTAACGGCTGAGCACAAAGCGGTTTCCACGGTAACGGCTGAACACAAAGCGGTTTCCTCGGTAACGGCTGAACACAAAGCGGTTTCCACGGTAACGGCTGAACACAAAGCGGTTTCCACGGTAACAGCTGAGCACAAAGCGGTTTCCACGGTAACGGCTGAACACAAAGCGGTTTCCTCGATAACGGCTGAGCACAAAGCGGTTTCCATGGTAACGGCTGAGCACAAAACGGTTTCCACGGTAACAGCTGAGCACAAAGCGGTTTCCACGGTAACGGCTGAGCACAAAGCGGTTTCCACGGTAACGGCTGAGCACAAAGCGGTTTCTACTAGGGCTGTGAAACGATTAATCGCATCCAAAATAAAAGTTTGTGTTTACATAATAAATGCGTGTACTGTGTATAATTATTTTATATATATAAATACAAACACATGCTTGTATATATTTAGGAATATTTGCATGTATATACTGTATATAGATTTATATATAATTTATTTTATATATAAATAACACATTTTTCTTAAATATATACATGCACGTGTGTGTATTTATATATACAAAATAATTATACACAATACACACACATTTATTATGTAAACACAAACATTTATTTTGGATGCGAACAATCGTTTCACAGCCCTAGTTTCTATGGTAACTGCTGCACACAAATTGGTTTCCACGGTAACGGCTGTACACAAACCAGCAGCGCAAAATAACAAAAATAAACGCTGGTATTCGGTGTGAACCAGAATACCGCGCAGCGCTTGCACTCACCGTCGCTCGGGACGCCCTGCAGCTCGATGGTGGTAGTGCGGATCTTCTTCTTGGGCGGCGCTCCGTCCGCCGACGGCTGCCGTTGTTTCTTGTCCGCGGGGCCGGTGTGCGCGGAGCCGTCGTCAGGCGTAGCGGTCTGACCCGCGGCTTCGGGAGGAGGGCCGAACGGGTTCTCCTCGGGGTCCTCGACCTCCGGAGCGATGGGCAGGTACAGCAGCGCTTTATAGTCCTCCAGCTCCTCGTCACTGCAGACACGGGCAGCAGGCGCCGTTAAACACCGCTAGTGAGGCTAACCCACGACGCGGACATTACAGTTCAGGTGGACTATACTGCGAGAAACAGTGGCGGTCAAAAACTATTACATTACAAATAACGCAAAATTTATTTTGTAAATATTAAAACTTAATTATACATAATGAACAAACAAAAAAACATTTGTAACAATAATATTAAAAATAACGTTAAGTGTAGCGAATTACAATTTACATTTTTTATTTTGTAAATAATATAAAAAAATAATAAACTATTAAATAATGAACAAACAAAAACATCAATATTTAAAAAGTATTTTGTGAGTGTCAAAATAAACTTGATTAAAACAAACTAAATGTCAAAACAAAAAAAAATGAACAAAACATCTGAAATTATTTTAAAAAATAATGCGAAATTTTGCGAACTTAACATGCATTTTGTGAAAGTTAAAATATACTGGATTTAACAACATGGACAAAAATTTTTTAACTAAAAAACAAACAAAAACATTTGAAAGTAATAATATTAATAATAACGTAAAATTCTGAAAAATTATATTTACAATGAATTTTGCGAATGTTAAAATAAACGAAACAAAATGAACATACGTCAAACGTAATTTTTTTTTATAATTTAATAAACCATTTGATAATATAAAAAAATGTGGACAATTATATTTAAAAAGTATTTTGAGGAACTAGATTAATCAATATACAAAAACACGAAGTCAAAAACATTTGAAACTATGCTAATATAAAAACGTTTTTTTTGGTACAATTTTGTGAATTATATTTAAGAAGTATTTTTACGTACAAAAGGTCAAAACTAAAATAACTATCAACAAAAACACATTAATAACTATAATATAGCTAAATTTAGCTAATTGCATATTAAGGAATTAAGGAATATGAATACAGTTAAACTCTTCCCTGTAGAGTTTAGCATCATTAACTAGTGTGCGGTGTGTTTCCTGTCCTCACAGAACTCATGTTTAGCATACAGCTGTGAGGGGCGGGGTTTAGCCTCGCGGTGGGCGGAGCTTGATATAGAAGGAAACAGTCGCACACTGAATCACAGATTGCTTTAGCTTTAGTGAGAGTTTCTGACCTGCTGCAGAAAGCCTGGATGGGGTCGACCGACGTGACGTCCACCTCCTCATCCTCTGCGGCGTCGGCTCCTGACACACACACACACACACGGTCAGTGTCATGTTCATCAGTGTGTGAGTGTGTGTGTGTGTGTGTGTGTGTGTGTGTTTACCTGTCTGTTCCGGTTCACTCTTGTCCTCATCCTCGATGTCAAACTCAGACTCTCTCTCCTCATACTCCACGTTCTCGTCCAGCTCTTTAAAGTCCGGTGCAAACGCGCTCCAGTTCTCCTGCACACACACACACACACACACACACACACACACACAGTCAGCTTCCTACTGTCGACACAGGCTGCACCCTAACAAGTGTGTGAGTTTAGATCGTTCGTGTACTAGTGGTCAGCTGATACATCACCCGAGCATTTTTTTTAATGATGATACATTTTCTGTTTTCGGCAGCAGGACTTTTATTTTGACGCACAGGAGCTCTCCATCTTCAGTAGTTTAGTCTGTCTAAATGAATCCTGTGCATTTGCACGGAGGCGCTGTCAAAATAAAAGTCTTGCCGCTGTCAAAATAAAAATGTCAATGAAAGTCCAAACGCTGTCAAAATAAAAATGTCAATAAAAGTCCAAACGCTGTCAAAATAAAAGTCTGTCCACTGTCAAAATATAAATCCTAACATTGTCAAAATAAAAGTCCAGGCGCTGTCATCATTTCTAATTCAGTAAATATGTCAAATAAATACAAATGTAATTGCAACAATTGTTAGGCATGTGTTATTTACTATATTTAAATTAAATTGCATGATTTCACATATAAAAACAAAAACAATCAAACCTCTATGGTAATATTAAAAAACAATGCACAATTTTCCTAACTATATACAGTATTTAAAATGTATTTTGCGAACATTAAAATAAACTGGATTAATCAATATGAAAAAAAGCGAAAATTAAAGAAAAAATAAACATTTCAAACTCTGATAATACTAAAAAAAAAACTGCGAAATTTAGCACATTATATTTAACATTTATTTTGCAGATGTCAAAATAAATGGATTATTCAATATGAATAAATAAAAATGCCCCAAAAACATTTTAAACTCTTTGATAATATTAAAAATAATGTGAAATTAAGCTAATTATATATACATTTTATCTGGCGAATATCAAAATAAACTGGATTAATCACTATGAACAAAGAAAAACATCAAAACGAAAAAAGACGAACAACAAAAACACATTTGAAACTGTATGATAAACAATAATGCAGAATTTAACCAATCATGTTTAACCAGAAGTGAAAAGCGAAGAGTGATTCCTCACCACTTGGTTCTGAGCCCATATGGACACCACACCGCTGGAGATGGAGGCGATGATGGGCCGCACGGGGTGCCACTGCAAACACACACACACACACACACACACACACACACACACACACTGTTCAGTGTCGTCTCACAGTTCTAGGAACGAGCCAGGATGCTTCCCCGAGAACTAATGGTTCGCTGGTTTAATTCGCAGCGCCAGCAGGAACTCTGAGTGACGTGAGACACACTTGTTGCTGTGACTTTTATTTTGACGGCGCTGAGAACGACTGAACACACACTGCTCACATTCTCCATGTTCATTAGTTTACGATCTGTCTAAAAGTCCTGAATACGTTATTAGAACTGTTATACATAGACAGTAGACAGTAATGAAGAGTAGACCGACTGGAGTAGGAGTAAATGATGTGTCTCACCGCCACGTCCAGCAGCAGTTCTCCGCGCGTGCCGTGCAGGATCTTCACCAGGTTCCCGATGCTCTTCTCCCAGATGTAGAGCGCGTGCTGACGGGCCGATCCCGCCACGATGTACTCGCCGTCGCCAGAGAAGCAGCAGCGCTTCCACGGAGTCCTGGGGGCAGAGAGAGACGTCAGCGCTCACACACACTCACACACACGCACGCTCACACACACGCACACACACACACGCACACGCACACGCTCACACACACACACACCTGTTGACGAGGTCCTGCAGCTTCTGCATGGGCTCGGGTTCTCCGTCGCGTCCGCAGGTCAGGATCTCGCGGCCGTCGTACACGCGGATGATGCGGTCCGCCGTGTTGATGAGGAAACAGCTGTTACAAAAATACAAAATACAGAAAACAATTCCAAAAATTTCACTAATATAATCAACTACAATAATGGTCAAAAAAATATTATTTAGTATTTTAAATCATCTTATTATAAATGAATAGCTTGGAATCATTGTTTATTATTACTACTTATTCTATATGTTATGTATTTTAATTACTCTTTTTTTAAATGACTAACAAACAATACAATTATAATTAACTAATATAATAATAAAAATTATATTGTTTATATTATCTATTTTAAACTTTTATTAATATAAATAAATATTTTTGCATAATTTATAATTAGTATTATTATAATATAATGTTTTATTATTAGTTTCATATGATAATGAATGTACCTTCCTGTGAATTTGCACAGAGGAGCTGTCAAAATAAAAGTCTGTAAGCTGTCAATCTTCACACAGTTAGTACACTGATATTATTTATACACTACAGGTTTTGAGAGCTGTGAGTGTGTGACCTCTGACCTGCCCTTGCGTGCGAACTCGATGGATTTGATGGCGGTGGTGTTGCTGGTTCCCGTCGTCACCCGGAACGAGGCCACCAGATCCTGTGTGTCAGTGTTGAGCACCAGTATCTGCAACAGGACAAACACGTGAAGCTCTTACACACACACACACACACTCACACACTCACACTCACACTCACTCACTCTCACACTCACTCACTCTCACACTCACTCACTCTCACACTCACTCACTCTCACTCACTCTCACACTCACTCACTCTCACACTCACTCACTCTCACACTCACTCACTCTCACACTCACTCACTCTCACACTCACTCACTCTCTCACTCTCACACACTCACTCTCACACACTCACTCTCACACACTCACTCTCACACACTCACTCTCACACACTCACTCTCACACACTCACTCTCACACACTCACTCTCACACACTCACTCTCACACACTCA
Organism: Phoxinus phoxinus; assembly: GCF_949152265.1. Taxonomy (NCBI): domain Eukaryota; kingdom Metazoa; phylum Chordata; class Actinopteri; order Cypriniformes; family Leuciscidae; genus Phoxinus; species Phoxinus phoxinus. The sequence goes on along the minus strand of NC_136895.1, from coordinate 31,817,459 downwards.
CTCACACACTCACTCTCACACACTCACTCTCACACTCACTGTCACACTCACGCTCACTCTCACACTCACTCTCACACTCACTCTCACACTCACTCTCACACTCACACTCACTCTCACACTCACTCTCACACTCACTCTCACACTCACTGTCACACTCTCTCACTCTCACGCTCACTCTCACTCTCACTCTCACGCTCACTCTCACACTCACTCTCACACTCACACTCACACTCACTCTCACACTCACTCTCACTCTCACTCTCACTCTCACGCTCACTCTCACGCTCACTCTCACGCTCACTCTCACACTCACTCTCACACTCACTCTCACACTCACTCTCACACTCACTCTCACACTCACTCTCACACTCACTCTCACACTCACTCTCACACTCACTCTCACACTCACTGTCACTCTCACACTCACGCTCACTCACTCTCACTCTCACACTCACTGTCACACTCACGCTCACTCTCACTCTCACACTCACTCTCACACTCACTCTCACACTCACTCTCACACTCACTGTCACACTCACGCTCACTCTCACTCTCACACTCACTCTCACACTCACTCTCACACTCACTCTCACACTCACGCTCACTCACTGTCACACTCACTCTCACACTCACGCTCACTCTCTCTCACTCTCACTCTCACTCTCACGCTCACTCTCACACTCACTCTCACACTCACTCTCACACTCACTCTCACACTCACTCTCACACTCACTGTCACACTCACTGTCACACTCACTGTCACACTCACTGTCACACTCACTGTCACACTCACTGTCACACTCACTGTCACACTCACTCTCACTCTCACACTCACTCTCACGCTCACTCTGTCACACTCACTCTCACTCTCACGCTCACTCTGTCACACTCACTCTCACGCTCACTCTGTCACACTCACTCTCACTCTCACACTCACTCTCACACTCACACTCACTCTCACTCACTCTCACACTCACTCTCACACTCACTCTCACACTCACTCTCACACTCACTCTCACACTCACTCTCACACTCACTCTCACACTCACTCTCACACTCACTCTCACACTCACTCTCACACTCACTCTCTCACTCACTCACTCTCACACTCACTCTCACACTCACTCTCACACTCACTCTCACACTCACTCTCACACACTCACTCTCACTCTCACACACTCACTCTCACTCTCACACACTCACTCTCACACTCACTCTCACACTCAATCTCACACTCACTCTCACACTCACTCTCACACTCACTCTCACACTCACTCTCACACTCACTCTCACACTCACTCTCACACTCACTGTCACACTCACTGTCACTCTCACACTCACTCTCACACTCACTCTCACTCTCACACTCACTCTCACACTCACTCTCACACTCACTCTCACACTCACTCTCACACTCACTCACTCTCACACTCACACTCACTCTCACTCTCACTCTCACACTCACTCTCACACTCACTCTCACACTCACTCACTCTCACACTCACACTCACTCACACTCACACTCACTCTCACACTCACTCTCACACTCACTCTCACACTCACACTCACTCTCACACTCACTCTCACTCTCACACTCACTCTCACACTCACTCTCACACTCACTCTCACACTCACTCTCACACTCACTCTCACACTCACTCTCACACTCACGCTCACTCTCACGCTCACTCTCACTCTCACTCTCACACACTCACTCTCACACTCACTCACTCTCACACTCACTCTCACACTCACTCTCACACTCACTCTCACACTCACTCTCACACTCACTCTCACACTCACTCTCACACTCACTCTCACACTCACTCTCACACTCACTCTCACACTCACTCTCACACTCACTCTCACACTCACTCTCACACTCACTCTCACACTCACTCACTCTCACACTCACTCTCACACTCACTCTCACACTCACTCTCACACTCACTCTCACACTCACTCTCACACTCACACTCACACACGCTCACTCTCCCTCTCACACTCACTCTCACTCTCACACTCACTCTCACTCTCACACACACACTCACTCTCACACACACACACACTCACCTTCCCCTTGGCGTTCCCAGTGTAGATGTATTCCCCGCGCCGGTCGAAGGCCGCCACCACGTTCAGATCCGAGTCGTCGTCGACGGGCAGAATCACGTGTTTGGAGTCGGACAGCGTGAGCAGGACCGGCGCAGACTTCATCGGACACACCAGCACTTTATCCCTGAAACACACACACACGCGCAAGTCACAGACTGTAGAAAAGATGGACGACGCGCTTCACTCTCTTCCATTGGTGCAAAGTGAAGCTCCCAAAGTCCTAATATGCAGTTGACATTCTGATTCTGCGCAGGAGTAAAACTAACTTTAGCTGGACAATAACTTTATTTTAGAGCTGCTGTAAAGACAAAACGATCTCTGTTACTGTAATCTCCTATTATCACTAATCTGTCGAGGTGGCGGGACAGGAAGTGATGTCACTCACATGTCCCTGGGGTGGTACTGCAGCTTGAGGATGGGCGACGGGAAGCGGAAGCGCTGGTCACAGTCTCCCGTCAGGACGTCCCACTGGGACACGATGTTATCAGTGGAGGCGCTGACCAGCTTGTGTCCGTCTCTGCTCCAGCTGATGCACAACAGAGGGAGTGAGTGAGTGTGTGTGTGTGTGTGTGATGGGTAGGGTTAGTGTACGGGAACAGAATATACAGTTTTACACCTGAGTGAGCAGACGGGGTGTGTGTGTGTGTGTGTGTACCTGAGTGAGCAGACGGGATGTATGTGTGCGCTGATGATTTTGGCGATTCCTCGTGTCAGAAAGTCCCAGATGACGATGCGTCCGTCGTTGCAGCCGACGGCGAGGAGAGTTCCCCAGCGGTTAAACGTGCAGGTCAGAGCCATACTGATGCAGTCCAGGGTGCCATCGGCCTCCTGCACGCGCACACACACAATATATTTAATCAAAATAGAGGACAGAAACACAGGTGAACGACACACACACTCTCTCACTCACTCACTCACTCACACACTCACACACTCTCTCTCTCTCTCTCTCTCTCTCTCTCTCTCTCACACACACACACACACATAGAAATAAATATAATATATATATATATATATATATATATATATATATATATATATATATATATATATATATATATATATATATTGTTGATGTACCTCTGGATAATTCTGCCCGAACGACTCTGTAAAATAGAAAACAACGTTATTTCACATCAACATTCCCGGTACGGTAAATTTACACAATCTGCATAACTATCATAATACACTACTGAATGTTTATCAATCTGACAGTTCATTTCAGTGCAGAACGAAAAGGAGCATATAATAACACACATGATAATTAAATGAGTCCCGAAAGAGCAAGTGTCATATTAAATATTTGAGTTACAATAATAATCGATACGCTGCTTAATTGTTTCCATTGAATGTTTATCAACATTAAAAGACGGCTAGCAGTGTGTTAGCGCTGAGCTAACAGGCGCAGGAACAGCAGATCTCACCGAGCAGCTCCAGATTCATCTCTGCTGCTACACGAGCACAAGCTCGGAGATCAGCGACTAGAGAAATTAAAATATGAACGAAAAATTGGCAGAAACTGAAAATATTACAGCATTCCCGATGAGCGACTGGCGCGGAGCTGCGAGGAAGGACCCCAAAACAAAGCGCCCAACGGAGCGCCTGAACAAAAACACCAGAAAATCAAGAAATAATTGTTTTGAGTTTAAACCTAAACGCTAACAGCGCCACACTTTCCAGAAAAATATATTTAATTAATAATATATATATAAAAATCGTCTTATTTAATAGATTAATAATTAGCCACTTTTATAAAAAAATTATTTACAGTGTTGCAACAGCAAAATATTGCAGTATACAACTCATTTAATTTGATTAAATATACAGTTCCGAAAAATACAAAACAACAACGTCGACCTGACAATAAATACACTTTATTTACACAAAACCGCACTCACTACAACACAACATACAATGTTTATATTATAATTTAATCTGTATCAACATCTGAGGACATTTTATTTCATGTATAATGTACATTTACATCGTAAATAAGATTGCTATGATAAAAAATCTGAGAGTCTCGAGAGTTTTCCGTTAGAAGCGTTTATATACTGTCTATGGTTAGAAGGCAGCAGTTTCCAGCTGTTCAACAGTATTTTCCAGTGGTGTACTGAAACCGCGCGTTCAGATCCAAAATGGCGCCCTATGGAGTCGCGCCCGTGATTATCCGGGATTCTGAGGACGCGACCAATCAGAGAGCGGATGAGGGAAGAAGGCGGGGTAAGGGATCCTCGGAAACTCGGTTATTACAGCATCGTTAGTGGACACAAATAGGAACTGAATGGCCGGACCGCATTTTAAAATCATACTAAACCGTATTTAATGTTCAAAATCATTCGAAGTTGCGCGCAAAGCTATGTACATCCACGCCGCATAAACGTGAGAGGGATCCTTTGACGTCATTCTAATGCGGACCAATGAGCGGCCTCCATATGTGGGGCACGAGCAGCGTGACCTATCGAGACAGCGCACAGGCAGCATAGATGTAAAACTATAGATTGAAACATCGTTTTAAATGCTTATTATTATACAATTAATATCAAACAGGATTTTGATCAGTATTTACACGTGAACATAAATGTTTAGAGGTTCCTAGCCGCTCATCTATCTTCACGACTCTTAAAACGTTATATATTAAGCTGAGGGTTGAATCTAGTTTGTGAGGTTCTGTGCTCGCGCTGGAGTCGCTGGTGTTGGCGCATGCGCAGTGCGCGGGAACGTTATGAAACTGTGCTGATTTGTCCCGGTTGTGTGACTGGAGTTCACGGTGTTCCGAGCAGTTCTGCAGTGATTTCACGGATATATTTATTAAAACTGATATGATTATAACATCGGGACTCACATAAAATCACTTCTCTGCGTTTGAGCCGCCTCAGGTAAGTCTGCTCGCGCAGTCTCATGATATTTCACGAATTTATCGAATATAAACTCGACATAATTAACGTTACATAAAAACTGAATCCATGACCCATTTGTTAAAAACACACACAGACGTATTCAAACATAAACCTTTTGTTTATTTGTAATGTTTTTGTAATATTTTATGATGCAAGTGACCCAATTGAATGACCGAGGGTCCAATTATTAGACATTTCAAAATGATAACTTTTATTATTTATAATAATCTGGAAACTGCTTTATCATTTCGCTTTCATTTTGTTATGTAAAAAGTCATTAAAGGTGAAATATTATTGCATTTTTGATTATTTTATATTAATAAAATAATACACCAAAAGCATAATAATATATAAAATAGTAGAAATATGAATATTAAATAATTGTTAGTATTAGTAGCATAAGTATTACTAATAATAATTTAATTAAAACAGCTTAAAGTATTTATTAATGTTATTATTAATACAATAAAACAGCCTTCAACAAGTATTAGTATTATTATCAATAATTATCATCATCATTAATAACACTTGAAGGCTTTTTGGATTTAATGTGTTAATAATAATACTAGTTTTGATTGAACTAAACCTTAATTAAATGCTAATAAACCAATAATAAATCTAAAGTGTAATAATTTATTTGAAAAAATAAGCATAAGTGTATCACGATGCTTCATATATATAGTTCAATATAAATATTATTATTAGTATCAATATTATTTGTAAAAAAAAAAGATATTTTCATTCAAGTGTTTATCATTGTTATTATTGATAAGTATTATAACACAATAAAATAAAATTGTATATACTATAATAAATAATACTATTAATATTATTAAACATGTAATTAAATATAAAATAGTAAATAAACTTTACGTACACTCTCATATCACAGTTATGTTATGTATCACAGTACAGACCAGTGATGTTTAGTATAATATTTAGATTTATTATATAATATTATATTATGTATGTGCATTTACATTTAGTTAATTATAATAATTGAAAACAAGTATTTTTTGATTAACACATTAAATAAAAAAAGCCTAAAGTATTATTCATTCTATTAATTTAATGTGTTAATCAAAATAATAATAGTAATTATAATAATAATAATAATAAAAGTCTTCATGTATTAATTTACAGTCTTATTATTAATAATAATAATAAACAGCCTACTAGTATTATTAATTTAATGTTACTGATCATAATAATAATATATCTTTATCAATATATGTTGATTGGTCATGTGATTAATTGTGATATAGGGGCGTGATAATAATAATAATAGTAATAATAGTAATAATATTATATAGGGGTGTATGTTGATATCAGTTTATTATGATTATTATTATGATGATGATTATGAAGATGATGATGATGATGAAGATGATGTTTCAGGGATAGATCTGATCATGTCCTCCATCAACTCCGTGCACTGGTTCCGCAAGGGCCTCCGTCTCCATGACAACCCGGCGCTGCTGGAGGCGCTGCGCGGCGCCCAATCACTGCGCTGCGTTTACTTCCTGGACCCCTGGTTCGCCGGGGCCTCCAACCTGGGCGTCAACAGGTGGAGGTGAGGGACACACACACACACACACACACACACGCACACACACACACACACGCACACACACACACACACACAGTATATATATATGTATAATAATTCATAATAAATATTATTACAATTTCTTCAATGTTATTAAATCTATAAATAAATTAAAACTACAGCACAATAATGTATACACACACTATAATGAACTGTGACATGAGTGTGTGTCAGTAATATTAATACTTCAGTCATTATTATAACCAGAGACACTGTTAGAGTTCGAGTGAACAGCGCCACCTGGAGCGCGTATGGAGAACTACACTTTACTCTAATATGTGATGAACTTTGAATGTTGGGGTTTATCAGTTATGATCATCATATCTGTCATCATATAACATCTCTCCTTCACAATAACACATCTAAAAGATTATTAACTAACACATATATGTAGAATAATTCATATCATTAAAGTTAATTAAATGTTATTACATACAGTTGTAATAATGTATTAATTATGTTACAACATAAAGTATAGAAATATTATAATAAACGTGGTCGTTTTATAAACTGATTATGTCAAAGTTATTTCTTATTTCGTCACTATTGTCATGATCAGAAGTCAGTCATGAGAGTGTGAGGTATAGCGCCGTCTGGTGGCTCTTTAACCAACTACACAACACTTGCTGGACATGTTCGTTAGGATGATTGGGTTGATGATCAGTTATGAATGATTACAGGCGTTCTGTGTCTGAGAGCGGGGGTGTGCCTTATAAAGTGTTATTAACTGGGAAACGGTGTTATTCTCTGAACAGGCTCATCATTGGCAATTGCGGCGTTTATGGTTTGTTGTCATGGTTACTTTAGGTGTGTGTTTACGTCAGGGAACCGGTTTCCACAGCAACGGCCTACTTTCCTCACGCCAACTAGCACTACGTTATTTTGGGCACGTGTTTTCATAACTCAGGTTATTATGAAAGAGACTAGCCGAGAGAGAGAGAGAGTGTGTGTGTGTGTGTGTGTGTGTGTGTGTGAGAGAGAGAGAGAGTGTGTGTGTGTGTGTGAGAGAGAGAGAGTGTGTGTGTGTGTGTGTGTGAGTGTGTGAGAGAGAGAGAGAGAGAGAGTGTGTGTGTGTGTGTGTGTGTGTGAGAGAGAGAGAGAGAGAGCGAGAGAGAGTGTGTGTGAGAGAGTGTGTGAGAGAGTGTGTGTGAGAGAGAGAGATAGAGAGAGTGTGTGTGTGTGTGTGTGTGTGTGTGTGTGTGTGTGTGAGAGAGAGAGAGAGCGAGAGAGAGTGTGTGTGAGAGAGTGTGTGTGAGAGAGAGAGATAGAGAGAGTGTGTGTGTGTGTGTGTGTGTGTGTGTGAGAGAGAGAGAGAGAGAGTGTGTGTGTGTGTGTGTGTGTGTGTGTGTGTGTGTGTGTGTGTGTGTGTGTGAGAGAGAGCGAGAGAGTGTGTGTGAGAGAGTGTGTGAGAGAGAGAGAGAGATAGAGAGAGAGTGTGTGTGTGAGAGAGAGAGAGAGAGAGAGAGAGAGATAGAGAGAGAGAGTGCTCTAGTGGCCAGTGGAGGAACTGCAGTGTGTAATGTGTTGACTCAGGAGAGACTGTGGTGTGTGTTCTGTGGTGTGTGTTGTTACTCATGTTCTGTGGTGTGTGTTCTGTGGTGTGTGTATCACAGGTTTCTGCTGCAGTGTTTGGAGGATCTGGACTCTAGTCTTCGTAAACTCAACTCTCGTCTGTTCGTCATCCGCGGTCAACCGGCCAACATCTTCCCACGGCTCTTCAAGGTACGGCTCACTCCATCACTCTATCACTCCATCACTTCATCACTCTATCACTCCATCCCTCCATCACTCCATCACTCCATCCCTCTATCACTCCATCACTCCATCACTCCATCACTCCATCACTCCATCCCTCTATCACTCCATCACTTCATCACTCCATCACTCTATCACTCCATCACTTCATCACTCTATCACTCCATCACTCCATCACTTCATCACTCCATCACTCTATCACTCCATCACTCCATCACTTCATCACTCTATCACTCCATCCCTCCATCACTCCATCACTCCATCCCTCTATCACTCCATCACTCCATCACTTCATCACTTCATCACTCTATCACTCCATCACTCCATCACTCTATCACTCCATCACTTCATCACTCCATCACTCCATCACTCTATCACTCCATCACTCCATCCCTCTATCACTTCATCACTCTATCACTCCATCCCTCCATCACTCCATCACTCCATCCCTCTATCACTCCATCACTCCATCACTCCATCACTCCATCACTCCATCCCTCTATCACTCCATCACTTCATCACTCCATCACTCTATCACTCCATCACTTCATCACTCTATCACTCCATCACTCCATCACTTCATCACTCCATCACTCTATCACTCCATCACTCCATCACTCCATCACTTCATCACTCTATCACTCCATCCCTCCATCACTCCATCACTCCATCCCTCTATCACTCCATCACTCCATCACTTCATCACTCCATCACTCTATCACTCCATCACTCCATCACTCTATCCCTCTATCACTCCACCACTCCATCACTCCATCACTCCATCCCTCTATCACTCCATCACTCCATCCCTCTATCACTCCATCACTCCATCCCTCTATCACTCCATCCCTCTATCACTCCATCACTCCATCCCTCTATCACTCCATCCCTCCATCACTCCATCCCTCCACCACTCCATCACTCTATCACTTCATCACTCCATCCCTCTATCACTCCATCACTCCATCCCTCTATCACTCCATCCCTCCATCACTCCATCCCTCTATCACTCCATCACTCTATCACTCCATCACTTCATCACTCCATCCCTCTATCACTCCATCCCTCTATCACTCCACCACTACACCACTCCATCACTCTATCCCTCTATCACTTCATCCCTCTATCACTCCATCACTCCACCACTACACCACTCCATCACTCTATCACTCCATCACTCTATCACTCCATCACTCCATCACTCTATCACTCTATCACTCCATCACTCTATCCCTCTATCACTCCACCACTCCATCACTCCATCCCTCCATCACTCCATCACTCCATCACTCCATCCCTCTATCACTCCATCACTCCACCACTACACCACTCCATCACTCTATCACTCCATCACTCCATCACTTCATCACTCTATCACTCCATCACTCTATCACTCCATCACTCCATCACTCTATCCCTCTATCACTCCATCACTCCATCCCTACATCACTCCATCACTCCATCACTCCATCACTCTATCACTCCATCCCTCCATCACTCCATCCCTCCATCACTCCATCCCTCCATCACTCCATCCCTCCATCACTCTATCACTCCATCCCTCCATCACTCCATCCCTCTATCACTCCATCACTCCACCACTACACCACTCCATCACTCTATCACTCCATCACTTCATCACTCCATCACTCTATCACTCCATCACTCCATCACTCTATCACTCCATCCCTCCATCACTCCATCCCTCCATCACTCTATCACTCCATCACTCTATCACTCCATCCCTCCATCACTCCATCACTCCATCACTCTATCACTCCATCCCTCCATCACTCCATCACTCCATCACTCCATCCCTCCATCACTCCATCACTCCATCCCTCCATCACTCTATCACTCCATCACTCTATCACTCCATCCCTCCATCACTCCATCACTCCATCACTCTATCACTCTATCACTCCATCCCTCCATCACTCTATCACTCCATCACTCCACCACTCCACCACTCCATCACTCTATCACTCCATCACTCTATCACTCTATCACTCCATCACTCCATCACTCCATCACTCTATCACTCCATCCCTCCATCACCCCATCCCTCCATCACTCCATCCCTCCATCACTCCATCACTGCATCACTCCACCACTACATCCCTCTATCACTTCATCACTCTATCACTCCATCACTTCATCACTCTATCACTCCATCACTCCATCACTTCATCACTCCATCACTCTATCACTCCATCACTCCATCACTTCATCACTCCATCACTCTATCACTCCATCACTCTATCACTCCATCACTTCATCACTCTATCACTCCATCACTCCATCACTCTATCACTCCATCACTCTATCACTCCATCACTCCATCACTCTATCACTCCATCACTCTATCACTCTATCACTCCATCACTCCATCACTCTATCACTCTATCACTCCATCACTCTATCACTCCATCACTCTATCACTCTATCACTCCATCACTCCATCACTCCATCACTCTATCACTCTATCACTCCATCACTTCATCACTCTATCACTCCATCACTCCATCACTCTATCACTCTATCACTCCATCACTCTATCACTTCATCACTCCATCACTCCATCACTTCATCACTCCATCACTCCATCACTCTATCACTCCATCACTCTATCACTCCATCACTCCATCACTCTATCACTCTATCACTCTATCACTCTATCACTCCATCACTCTATCACTCCATCACTCTATCACTCCATCACTCTATCACTCTATCACTTCATCACTCTATCACTCCATCACTCTATCACTCTATCACTCCATCACTCCATCACTCTATCACTCCATCACTCTATCACTCTATCACTTCATCACTCTATCACTCCATCACTTCATCACTCTATCACTCCATCACTCCATCACTCTATCACTCCATCACTCCATCCCTCTATCCCTCTATCACTCCACCACTTCATCACTCCATCACTCTATCACTCTATCACTCTATCACTCCATCACTTCATCACTCCATCACTCCATCACTTCATCACTCTATCACTCTATCACTCCATCACTCCATCACTCTATCACTCCATCACTCCATCCCTCTATCCCTCTATCACTCCACCACTTCATCACTCCATCACTCTATCACTCTATCACTCCATCCCTCCACCACTCCATCACTCTATCACTCTATCACTCCATCACTTCATCACTCCATCCCTCCATCACTCTATCACTCCATCACTCCACCACTCCATCCCTCCACCACTCCATCACTCTATCACTCCATCACTCTATCACTCTATCACTCCATCACTCCATCACTTCATCACTCCATCACTCCATCCCTCCACCACTCCATCACTCTATCACTCCATCCCTCCATCACTCCATCCCTCCATCACTCCATCCCTCCATCACTCCATCACTCCACCACTACATCACTCTATCACTTCATCACTCTATCACTCCATCACTCCATCACTTCATCACTCCATCACTCTATCACTCTATCACTCCATCCCTCCATCACTCCATCCCTCCATCACTCCATCCCTCCATCACTCCATCACTCTATCACTCTATCACTCCATCCCTCCATCACTCCATCCCTCTATCACTCCATCACTCCATCCCTCCATCACTCCATCCCTCCATCACTCCATCCCTCCATCACTCTATCACTCTATCACTCCATCCCTTCATCACTCTATCACTCCATCACTCCATCACTTCATCACTCCATCACTCTATCACTCTATCACTCCATCCCTCCATCACTCCATCCCTCCATCACTCCATCCCTCCATCACTCCATCCCTCCATCACTCTATCACTCTATCACTCCATCCCTCCATCACTCCATCCCTCCATCACTCCATCCCTCCATCACTCTATCACTCTATCACTCCATCCCTCCACCACTCCATCACTTCATCACTCTATCACTCTATCACTCCACCACTCCATCACTCCATCACCGCTGTTAAAGCTTCACACAAATATCTAAATTAGCCCATGATTTACTTTTATGATGGACGAGTTGAGGGAGAGTAAATCATGGGCTAATTTTCATTTTTGGGTGAGCTATCCCTTTAAGTGCTCATTCAATCAGTAAATAACTGTGTGATAACCCGTGTGTGTGTGTGTGTGTGTGTCAGGAGTGGAAGGTGTCGCGGCTGACGTTCGAGTGCGACTCGGAGCCGTTCGGGAAGGAACGAGACGCTGCCATAAAGAAGCTGGCGTCTGAGGCGGGGGTGGAGGTCATCGTGAAGATCTCACACACACTCTACGACCTCGACCGGTGAGAGCACACACACACACACACACACACTGCCCAAACGAATGCTGTCCATGAACCGATTCACTGGGTGAATCAACTGATTGATTTAAAAGAGTCGAGTGACTGCAGGGACTCACCACTAGGGGTGTGTGTTCTTACATTACCCCAGCGCACCGACAACAGAGACTCCAGAATAACTCACGATTCTCACGCTGGAAATACTGAATTATTGTAGACAAATATGTTTGCGCTCTTTCACTGATGTATTTAAAATAATGTAGAAATGTGTGAACTATAAACAATACATATTGTTGCATTATATTGTGACCCCCGTACTCTTGACTGACGCTGTTGTCTGATTGGCTGTCAGGATCATCGAGCTGAACGGCGGTCAGCCTCCGCTAACGTTCAAGCGCTTCCAGACGCTAGCGAGCGGCATCGAGCCGCCAGAACCGCCGCTGGACGCGCCCACACTGGGGCTGATGGGAAACTGTGTGACGCCCGTCAGCGACAACCACACGGAGGAATACGGCGTCCCCCTGCTGGAGGAGCTGGGTAATGCATACACACACACACAAGAACACACACACTCACACTCATACAAGCACACACACACACACACACGCAAACACACACACACACTCATACAAGAACACACTCGCACACATGCGCAAACACACACACACACAAACACACACACACTCATACAAGCACACTCACGCAATCACTCACACACACACACATGCAATCACTCTCACACACACACTCTCACACACTCACACACTCACACACACACAGATCCAGTATGGTCAGAGCAGTGCATGATGTGTGTGTGTGTGTGTGTGTTCAGGCTTCGACACCGAGGGTTTGGCTCCTGCCGTGTGGCCCGGAGGAGAGTCAGAGGCGCTGAGACGCATGGACCTACACCTCGGACCCGATTCCACCGCGGTACGACATCACACACACACACACACACACTAACCGCTGTCCATCACTGAGCACTGACGGCATGTCTCTCTCACACACACACACACACACACACACACACACTAACCGCTGCCCATGACTGAGCACTGACGGCATGTCTCTCTCACACACACACACACACACACACACACACACTAACCGCTGCCCATGACTGAGCACTGACAGCATGTCTCTCACACACACACACACACACACACACACCGCTGCCCATGACTGAGCACTGACAGCATGTCTCTCACACACACAGGCGTGGCAGGAGAACTTCGAGCGGCCGAAGCAGAACTCGAGTCCTCTGCTGGCGAGTCCGCTGGGCTTGAGTCCGTACCTGCGCTTCGGCTGCCTGTCCTGCCGCCTGTTCCACTGCAGACTCACTCAGCTCTACAAGAAGGTACACACACTTTCACTTATATACCCTTAACCCCAACTGCAAATCTGCATCATCTATAATATCATAACATAAATCTGTTTTAGTCTTTGTGTCACAGTGTGTTCATGCATCTTCACCCAGTCCACAGTGATGAATAATATATGTAATACAAATAAGTGTGATTTACTAAACTGATCCGAGGGGCAGTGTATAACGTATAATTACACTGTGTGTGTGTGTGTGTGTGTGTGTGCAGGTGAAGAACAACGCAGAGCCGTCCATCTCTCTGTACGACAAGCTCTTATGGAGAGAGTTCTTCTACACGGCCGCCACCAATAACCCGCGCTTCGACCGCGCGGAGGGAAACCCGATCTGCATCCGCATCCCGTGGGACCGCAACCCCGAGGCGCTGGCCAAGTGGGCCGAGGCCCGCACCGGCTTCCCCTGGATCGACGCCATCATGACCCAGCTGCGGCAGGAGGGCTGGATCCATCATCTGGCCCGACACGCCGTGGCCTGCTTCCTGACCCGAGGAGACCTGTGGATCAGCTGGGAGGAGGGCATGAAGGTGAGGGGCTGCGCTTCTCACTCACCGGCCAGTTTGGCTACTAGATGTAATGTGGAGCCCTGCTCATGGGTGATGGCGTGTGTAATAACGTCACGTGTTGGCAGGTGTTCGAGGAGCTTCTGCTGGACGCGGACTGGAGTGTGAACGCCGGGAGCTGGCTCTGCCACTCCTGCAGCTCCTTCTTCCAGCAGTTCTTCCACTGCTACTGTCCCGTGGGATTCGGCCGGAGGATCGACCCCAACGGAGACTTCATCAGGTGGGAATACACACCACTGCATGCACTGCTAAAAATGCTTTTCTTACTTACTATTTTTGTCTTGTTTCCAATTTGTCTTGTTGTCTTGTATTTTTGTCTTGTTTTGTCTTGTTTCACACTCAGAAGAGCTGATTCAGTTCAGATTCACACTCATAAGAGCTGATTCAGTTCAGATTCACACTCATAAGAGCTGATTCAGTTCAGATTCACACTCATAAGAGCTGATTCAGTTCAGATTCACACTCAGAGGAGCTGATTCAGTTCAGATTCACACTCAGAGGAGCTGATTCAGTTCAGATTCAAACTCAGAAGAGCTGATTCAATTCAGATTCACACTCAGAAGAGCTGATTCAGTTTCAGATTCACACTCAGAAGAGCTGATTCAGTTCAGATTCACACTCAGAAGAGCTGATTCAGTTCAGATTCACACTCAGAAGAGCTGATTCAGTTCAGATTCACACTCATAAGAGCTGATTCAGTTCAGATTCACACTCATAAGAGCTGATTCAGTTCAGATTCTCACTCATAAGAGCTGATTCAGTTCAGATTCACACTCAGAGGAGCTGATTCAGTTCAGATTCACACTCAGAAGAGCTGATTCAGTTCATATTCACACTCAGAAGAGCTGATTCAGTTCAGATTCACACTCAGAAGAGCTGATTCAGTTCAGATTCACACTCAGAAGAGCTGATTCAGTTCAGATTCACACTCCGAGGAGCTGATTCAGTTCAGATTCACACTCCGAGGAGCTGATTCAGTTCAGATTCACACTCCGAGGAGCTGATTCAGTTCAGATTCACACTCCGAGGAGCTGATTCAGTTCAGATTCACACTCCGAGGAGCTGATTCAGTTCAGATTCACACTCCGAGGAGCTGATTCAGTTCAGATTCACACTCAGAGGAGCTGATTCAGTTCAGATTCACACTAAGAGGAGCTGATTCAGTTCAGATTCACACTCAAAGGAGCTGATTCAGTTCAGATTCACACTAAGAGGAGCTGATTCAGTTCAGATTCACACTAATAGGAGTTCAGTTGTGAATTCTGCTCAAGCCTCAGTTTTATCTTTTGACGTCTGTATGTTTGGGTGATTCTGGTTTTATGGAGGTTGTGATGTTAATCTCTCTCTTTGATTCCAGACGTTACTTACCTGTCCTCCGAGATTTTCCTGACAAGTTCATCTACGACCCCTGGAACGCGCCGGACGACGTGCAGCTCGCCGCTAAATGTGTGATCGGCGTGGACTATCCCAAACCGATGGTGAACCACGCGGAGGCCAGTCGCCTGAACATCGAGAGGATGAGGCAGATCTACCAGCAGCTCTCCAGATACCGCGGACTCAGTAAGAGCACATGCAACCTCCCGCTTACCAAGTTCTCCATCAGGGCTGCACGATTCATCGAAATCGGCAAAGGCTGCGATTATTTTATGCGCAGCTTGTCAGTGAATCACGGCTCTGTGATCAGTAGTAAATGCTCCATTTGAACACCAGAGGGCGCTCTCACACACACACACACACAGCAAATATGCCCCGCCGCAGCAGTACGATAACACACATCATTCCAGGAAACTGCTATCAGGCATCACACTATCTGTAGCTGACTAAACAGAAGATTGAAACGCTTTGATTAAACATGACTAATAAACACACGACTGCCTTATTCTGTGTAAGAAGCACATCATCTCACAGAAGGAGGAGCTCAACTGTCTCTCACACACACACACACACACACACACACACACACACACACACACACACACACACACAGAAGGAGGAGCTCAACTGTCTCTCACACACACACACACACACAGAAGGAGGAGCTCAACTGTCTCTCACACACACACACACACACACACACACACACACACACACACACACACAGAAGGAGGAGCTCAACTGTCTCTCACACACACACACACACACACACAGAAGGATGAGCTCAACTGTCGTTATGAAGTGAGTTAGGAGTAAAAGAATGCTATTAAATGTTGTCTTGTTGGACAAGAGGTTCATAAATGCTTCTCATGTTTGCAAAGATGTGTTGCTTTATCAAACGCACGTTATAAGCGACTCAAACTCGCAGTGCTTTCAGAGTGAGCCGCGTTTACTGAGCCGTGCGTCACTGACAAGCTGCGCATAACAATCAATATAATCCAAATCGGTTAAGCGCGTAACAATTTCCATGTTAATTGCGATTAAACATGCAGCCCTATTTTCCATTTTCTACTTCTAATCTTCTTTCATCCGTCAGGTCTTCTCGCCGCCGTTCCGTCCAACCACACGGAGGACGTGGGTGTAAATGATGCCCGAGGGGCAACAGCGCCCCCTGAGCACCGGAGGATGCCGAGCAGTGCGCCGTCTCAACGTGAGTGTTTACAACCAGACGTCAACATCACTCAAAGGAGCTGATTCAGATCAGATTCACACTCAAAGGAGCTGATTCAGTTCAGATTCAGACTCAAAGGAGCTGATTCAGATCAGATTCACACTCAGAAGAGCTGATTCAGTTCAGATTCACACTCAGAAGAGCTGATTCAGTTCAGATTCACACTCAGAAGAGCTGATTCAGATCAGATTCACACTCAAAGGAGCTGATTCAGTTCAGATTCAGACTCAAAGGAGCTGATTCAGTTCAGATTCACACTCAGAAGAGCTGATTCAGTTCAGATTCACACTCAGAATAGCTGATTAAGATCAGATTCAGACTCAAAGGAGCTGATTCAGATCAGATTCACACTCAAAGAAGCTTATTCTGTTCAGATTCACACTCAAAGGAGCTGATTCAGATCAGATTCACACTGTACGGAGCTGATTCAGATCAGATTCACACTCAAAGAAGCTGATTCAGTTCAGATTCACACTCAAAGAAGCTGATTCAGTTCAGATTCAGACTCAAAGGAGCTGATTCAGTTCAGATTCACACTGTAAGGAGCTGATTCAGTTCAGATTCAGACTCAAAGGAGCTGATTCAGTTCAGATTCACACTCAAAGAAGCTGATTCAGTTCAGATTCAGACTGTAAGGAGCTGAATCAGATCAGATTCACACTCAGAAGAACCGATTCAGTTCAGATTCACACTCAGAAGAGCTGCTTCAGATAAGATCCTCTGTAATGCTCTGTGTGTCCAGCAGGGGTCAGGAGAGAGCAGTCCGCACCGAAACATCGGGGCTCAAGATACCGACACTCCCTCGGTGAGTCCATCAACAAGTCATTTGTTTTACTTGATGACCTTTTATGAAGGTTTGCTGAAAATGTTTTCATGTTTGTCTCCTGCAGGCCACCGTACGTCGCCCTACACGAACCACAGCCACGAGTTCGCCGTCCCACAACAACCAGGTAAAAAGAAATGTGCATGAAAATATGTAATGTTTGGAAACTTCAATGATTTGCGAATAAAGTCTGATGTTGATTTGCTTCAGGGCGTTTGAGTTGGCCGGTCGGGGGCGCAACTGGAAAGAGGGAAAGGGAGGCGGAGCATAACGATTGCCATGGTGATAATGGCCCCTCCTCCTCAGCGCAACTGAAAGATTATGAGGTTCGTAAGAGTTTAAAACTAACAATGTTTTGCTAATTTAATAGTAGAAACGCTCAGCTCTATTTAACAATATAAATTCTTGTTGTTTTTTTCCAGAAGAGGCGGGAAGACGCAGGGGGCGTGGCCTTCTCTTCCTAAGCCCCACCCACTGACGGATTCGCAAAATGTATCGTAAAATTTCCCTCGCGTGTTAAGCACAAACATTCGGAGTAATTAAAAAAACGATTAAACGGCTGATCCAGTCAGATTGTGGCGTAGACCTGATTTTAACGTTTAAAAAAAGGCAAAATTATAATGTTTATTTATTATCCCGAGTATTGATTTTAAAAATCAGATGTAAATACTGTCGTGACCTTTCACATCAAAACGCTATATGAACGGTCTTGTTCGCCAGAGTCAAACGAATGTTCGTCTAAATGTTTTGATAGCTCTGGGTTTATATTGTACTTGACGAACACGTGAACCAAAGCTCAAGTCTTATTGGTCGACGCATTTTCGTGGCCAAATGAGAAACAATAGTTTGTTTTTATCGTTTCTATTCAAAGTATGTCGATTTGTTTGACGTGAACACAAGTAATCGGAAACAACCGAAGAAGAACATGCCACATTTAGACTAAGTATTACCGAAGAACCGGCCTCACCTGTAAATACCTGCGTCTGTTTCCATGGCGATGTGAGTCACATGGTCCCGGGTCCAAACTACTTGTACCTATCACAGATGAAGGATTGTCCCATCTTCTGTATCAACGACTATCTTTTGTTTAGATTGTCGTTGAGATGAAAATGTTTGCTATATTATGTTCAAGTGTTTTTTGCACAGTTTACGTCATCGATCTTCCATCGCTCGCTGTACACTATTGTCACCTGTTATTTTCATCCATGTTTCCATCACTACGTCCTCCAGCATTTTGTATCTTATGGAGCAGTACATTTTTACTGCCTGTGTTTTTCTACAGAATATTCATAGCTGTTTTGAATTTTAAATATATAATATACAGTACATGTATATCGTACCAGCATTTGTTTCTTAGTCTGTGTGTGGTACCTCATCATTCAGCTAATAAAACATATTTTAACACAAATTGAGCATTGTATGTCTCTTATTGTATAGATTTATCCTATCACATGTTCAATATAGGCAATTTTTGTTAGTAACGTAACTGATTAGCATGCTAAGCTATCATAACGTGTTCAAGTTACTACATAAATTTCAGTTAGCAAGTTCACCGATTAGCCTGCTAACTTATCACATGTTCAATATAGGCAATTTTTGTTAGTAACGTAACTGATTAGCATGCTAAGCTATCATAACGTGTTCAAGTTACTACATAAATTTCAGTTAGAAAGTTCACCGATTAGCCTGCTAACCTATAAACATGTTCAATATTGTCATTTTTGTTAGTAACATAACTGATTAGCATGCTAAGCTATCATAACGTTTTTAATTTAGTAAGTAAATTTCAGTTAGCAAGTTCACCGATTAGCCTGCTAACTTATCACATGTTCAATATAGTCAATTATTGTTAGTAACGTAACTGATTAGCATGCTAAGCTATCAAAACTTGTTCAAGTTATTACATAAATTTCAGTTAGCAAGTTCACCGATTAGCCTGCTAACCTATGAACATGTTCAATATAGTCATTTTTGTTAGTAACATAACTGATTAGCATGCTAAGCTATCATAACGTTTTTAATTTAGTAAGTAAATTTCAGTTAGCAAGTTCACCGATTAGCCTGCTAACCTATCGCATGTTCAATATAGTCAATTATTGTTAGTAACGTAACTGATTAGCATGCTAAGCTATCAAAACTTGTTCAAGTTACTACATAAATTTCAGTTAGCAAGTTCACCGATTAGCCTGCTAACCTATCAAAATGTGTTTGTTACTACACACATTTTAGTTGGTAAGATAACTGATTAGCCTGCTAAGCTATCACAACGTGTTCAAGTAACTGCATACATTTTAGTGAGCAAGTTCACTGATTAACCTGCTAAGCTATCATGTTCAATATATAGTACAATTTAATTTGTAACATAGCTGATTAGCATGCTAAGCTATCGCAACGTGTTCAAATTAATACATAAATTTCAGTTAGCAAGATCACCGATTAACCAGCTAAGCTATATATTCAGATAGTTAGTTAGCTGATTAGCCTGTTAAAAATATCACACACTGCATACATATTAAATAGTTGTTACATAAATAATATTAATGAGCTAATTGATTAGCCTGTTAAGATATTATAATAATATACAATATTACAGTCAATAATTTAACCAATTAGCCTGCTTAGTTTCTGCACATAATCGTATCAAAATTAAGATTCAATCAAGATTCTTCTCAGACTTGAGAAAGAGTAAATAAAAGTATTTTTAAAAAAGTAATTGCGACTTTTCCCTCACAATTCTGACTTTTTTCTGCGCAATTCAGAATTTACGAGATATAAACTCACAATTGTGAGGAAAAAACTCACAATTGTGAGATGAAAAGTCACAATGACATTTTTTCTAAGGCGGAAACAATCTTCCATACATTACGATTTGCTTTTTGACATAAAAATGTGACTAGCGTAGCTAAAATTGTTCGTGTATTTTACGTTATCTGCTCATAACTGATCAAACTTGTGTAAAATTATCCATATCTGGAGAGGTTTGAATCATTGAACACACTTTCCCCAATATCTTTTACATGACTTTATTAAATTCAAATAACACAAACAGACATTTAACACACAACCGATAACGTCCCCGGAGAGGTCGGATACGGTCTAGAGAAACGCAAACTAACGTTCAAAAGCATCAGCGGTAAACGTGTCTTTGGTCGCAGATCTGAGATGATTTGAGAAACCCAACAGCATCAAACTGCAGTTACACACAGTACGACGTACACACAACTCTTCGTCTCGGACGTTGATTTGTCGAAAACATCCGCCAACGTCTCTGTAACGTGATGTTCTCGCTATAATCTACCGTTTAATGGCGGACGACACACCAACTTTCGTTATAATCTTCATCGTAATCCAGTTTCACTCTGATTTGTCTTTCCTCTTTCCTGTGACTTTATTGGCTACCGTCGAGCCCACCGAGGACACGCCCCCTGCCACCGCCGAGACTCCGCCCTTCACCAGGCCGACGCCCATCGAGGGGACGGCGCTCACAGCTGATTTGGTGATTTCGTAACTTTTCCCGCCCAGCCAGGAGACTCCGCCCACTGTGGCCCCGACCACACCCCTCATCACGCCCGTCACCCGCCAGATCATCCCGGGCGGAGCCGTCGCGAGATCCGTACCGCCATCTGCTGGCGATTAAAGGAACGTCGCTTAGTTACAGTAATGCATAAAACATTTAACATTAATAACCAGAAATAAAACCAAGACCAGGATATATATTTGATATTTTCTGGTGATGTGTAGCATGCAAACGTTTATTATGCATATCTTGCATCAGCAAACAACATTTTGTCCGAAACCAAGCATGAATTCCCAGCGCGCAGGAACGTCTCGGAGCAGAAGCGCGTTACTCCCGGAGGACACACACACACACTTAAATAGCCAACAGCAGATCTCACAACACTTCATCTCATGAGAGCGTGTGTGTGTGTGTGTGTGTGTGTGTGTGTGAGAGAGAGAGAGAGAGTGAGTGTGTCAGAAAGAGAGAGTGTGTGTGTGTGTGTGTGAGTGAGTTTGTGTGTGTGTGTGAGAGAGAGTGTGTGTGTATGTTTGTTTGTGTGCGTGCGCGTGTGAGAGAGAGTGTGTGTGTGTGTTTGTGAGAAAGAGTGTGTGTGTGTGTGTGTGTGTGTGTGTGTTTGAATGTGTGTGAGAGAGAGAGAGAGAGAGTGTGTGTGTTTGAATGTGTGTGAGAGAGAGAGAGTGTGTTTGAGTGAGTGAGTGTGAGCGAGTTTGTGTGTGTGTGATTGAATGTGTGAGAGAGAGCGAGAGAGAGTGTGTGTGTCAGAAAGTGAGAGAGAGGGTGAGGGTGTGTGTGTGTGTGTGAGAGAGAGAGAGAGTGAGAGAGAGAGAGAGTGAGAGAGAAAGCATGTGAGTGTGTGTCAGAAAGTAAAATGAGATTAATTATGCGTGTGATTTCCACATCGCTGTTCCAGGAGTCGATCCATATGGAGAAGATGAAGACGGAGTCTGGAGATATGATCAGTGATTATGGATTATGAATTATGACTGTACCTGCGGACGGACTGGGCTCTGTGTCTTCTTCTCCTCCTCCATATGTTTCACTCCTGGACTGAACTTCGGAATTCACACTCTACAAATCAGTCAGAAATAATAACATTCCCAAAGTTTACAAATTAATCAGTTTACACACATCTCAGAACTCAACAGGAGATCAGAGACAACAATATACAAGTGCAATTACTATAATTATTACTGCAATGTTTCCACAATCATGTCACTACAATATGGTCACTTTATATTCTTTATGTTAAACTTTCAAACACTTTCCTGGTGATATTTTTCTCCCTGTTATTATAATAATGTGCAATAATCTCTCAAATGCGACTTTAAATAATATTTCTGAAAGATGCACAATCGCTCCGAAGAAAAAGTGTTTATCATATGAAGAGATGCAGATTTCTCCTCACCTTCACCATGATCGTGCAGGTAATGTCACCGCATTCCTCTCCAGCCGCGCGCAGAACTCATCGGTGTGTGTGTGTGTGTGTGTGAAGAACATAAACTCCACTGTGGCGACGTGGCGCTCAATACAGACCAGGATGCGAATCAACCGGGCTCATGAATATTCATGACGCGTCAGTGCTCCTACGTGATTGGTTGAAAAGAGGGCGTATTGACTCGAGAGCGTGAGTTGTGAATAGCAATCGTGTTACGTGACTGGACGCTCCGAGAATATAAACAAGACACGTCAGCACGACCTAATTAATATTCATGAGCACCGCCTTCGCCATAGTAGTATTGGCCACTTCAACCCCCGGATATTGCGTCACAAGTGCTGGTCAGTCAAACACTACAGTAAATGTTAAAGAGTTTATATGTATAATCTGACTTTGGTTGAATATTGATTAACTCACATTGAACGTACAACAAAAATGTTAACCAGAACATCTCTAAAGAGTCTATGGAATTAACAATAGCAAACAACACTTAATTTAAATTAGAGTAGTTTGAATGCTAATTTATTAGGAACCCAATTTTACATGGTAAAATGATTCATATTTATTTCCAGGTTTAAGTAATCTCTGACTGTATCTGAAAGAGCTCTGTGAGGAGATGCAACTGTTACGTATCATTTTTATTTACATGCCGAAGCTCATTTCAACACAATTTATCTTATTTTGCAACATACCATAGACATGATATTTAATGACTGACAAACAAATGTGCGTTAGAGAGACTTTCAAGTTTCATAATTTACCTTATTTGGTAAACAGAAACTCACGTACAAAGAAAAACACACCAGTTCAAACGAGCAACACCCAGTATGTTTGTTCGACAGATCAACAGAGTTCAAATGACGTGCGACATCATGCGGTTCCGTTCGGTATGTCACATGATCCTCGAGTACAGTCATGTGACATCTTCGCTGAGCCGCACCGTCTCTGGCGTCCAGCTGGAGGGGCGGGACTTATGATCAGCGCTGCCACTCAAACGTTTCGACCTGCTGCGTGACTCCGCCCCCTCTAGAAGCTCCTCCTCCTCCTGCAGCTCACGCTTAAGCCCCGCCTCCATCGGGTCGTCTGTCACATCTGCGAGGAGATCAAGTCGTTGTTTATGATAATTTGATGGTGTTTTATAGCTTTTTAAAGAGTGAACGCTCAGCTGAATGTCTCAAAAGCATACGTTTATAGCGCTTTACCTCGCGTGAGTTCTGCCGTTTTCTGCTGCTCCGCGCGCACCTGACGCATCAAACCCAGGTTCCTCTGACTCGCCTCTGTGTGGCACACCATGGGACAAGGATAGTCCTTACCTGCACACACACACACACGGGTCAGAACATTACTAAACTGCAGTCGCAGCGATGGGTTAGTTAGCATCTAGCATCTTTGCGTACCGATAATGCAGCCGGCGCTGAGCTGGACGTCTTTAGGCGCTTTCCACGGCTCGTAAATATACTGCGAGGGGAAGTCCTTCAGCACGGGCAGGTACTTCCTGCAGATCCAACACAGAATGTCATGAATATTAAACAGTGGTGGGCGTGGTAGAACATTATGAATATTAAACAGTGGTGGGCGTGGCATAACATTATGAATATTAAACACTGGTGGGCGTGGCAGAACATTATGAATATTAAACAGTGGTGGGCGTGGCAGAACATTATGAATATTAAACACTGGGGGGCGTGGCAGAACATTATGAATATTAAAGAGTGGTGGGCGTGGCAGAACATTATGAATATTAAACAGTGGTGGGTGTGGCAGAACATTATGAATATTAAACACTGGTGGGCGTGGCAGAACATTATGAATATTAAACAGTGGTGGGCGTGGTAGAACATTATGAATATTAAACAGTGGTGGGCGTGGCATAACATTATGAATATTAAACACTGGTGGGCGTGGCAGAACATTATGAATATTAAACACTGGTGGGCGTGGTAGAACATTATGAATATTAAACAGTGGTGGGCGTGGCATAACATTATGAATATTAAACACTGGTGGGCGTGGCAGAACATTATGAATATTAAACAGTGGCGGGCGTGGCAGAACATTATGAATATTAAACAGTGGTGGGCGTGGCATAACATTATGAATATTAAAGAGTGGTGGGCGTGGCAGAACATTATGAATATTAAACAGTGGCGGGCGTGGCAAATCAAACTATTAAAGTGGGTTGTGTGGAGTGGGCGTGATCATACCTCAGATACTGTCCTTGAGGGTCAGTCCGACGACCGAAACGCACCGGGCA
>NC_136895.1:31709740-31787240 GCF_949152265.1 Phoxinus phoxinus | reverse complement strand
CGTTAGCCTGAGTGATGCTGGAGAGAAGCAGACACAGGCGTTAGAGGGATGTCATGCGTTAATCACGCGGTTCTTCGCTCATGAACCGTCGTCGTACCGCGCACCTCTGGACGTCGTACAGCGTGTGCGACACACACGTGTGCGTTTGCAGTCCGCGTTCCTCCGCGAGCGCTAGTATGTCCCGCTCCACGCGGGTGTGATACGGCTCCACCTCGGTGTCGTAGCTGATCTGCGTGATGCTCCAGCGGGTCACGAGGTCGCGCAGGACCGTAGCCGTCGAGCCGCGCAGGACGAAGAGTCGCGACCCTAGCGCACGCAGACGCGCGTCCAGATCCTCCAGGCTCTGCAGGATGAAGCGCCAGCGGGTCGAGCCCACGGTCGTCGTCTCCTCGAGGAGCGCGCGGTCCAGCACGAACACGGGGAACAGCGCGGCGGACGAGGCTAGCGCCCCCTGCAGGCCGGGGTTATCGTGCAGACGCAGGCCTTTGCGGAACAGGTGGATGGTGCGGTGGCTCATGGCGAACGAGTCTGAAACAGAGGCATTCCAACAAGCTCTTTACCATCGGCGCGAGCGCGCAAACATGATATCACACGGGTAAACGTAAAAAAACATGGAATAAAGATCATAATAAGGCCCAAAACGTGGTATTACCATCAAGATACGGTCCAAAACATAGTATTACCATGGTAAATGTAAAAAAAAAAACATGGCATTTGCATTATCATAAGGTCGAAAACAGCGTGTTACCATGGCAACTGTCAAAAACATGGTTGCCATAATTAGGTCCAAAACATGGTATTACCATCATAATAAGGTTGAATACGGTATTACCGTGGTAAATGTAAAAAAAAAAATTCCTATGGTATTATTACTTTGGTAAATGTTAAAAAGCATGTCATTACCAACATGATGGTCCAAACATGTTATTATTATGTTAATTGAAAAAACACATGGTATGATCACTATGGTGGTGTCCAAAACATGCCATTACAGTGGTACATGTGCAACTGAAGTGCATTATTAAGACAAATCTTTATATCTATCTATATGTAACGTTAGGTTATTATGATCCATTATGAAACAGCACCTTCAGCCCTGAAACTTCACCACGTGACCATAAACATGAACACAGCTATATTTAATACACACGTTTAGATTAATATGTACTGTATAACTAGAACATTTTTACAATATATCAATATTTAAATAATAATTTCTGTCATACTTAATGTTTTACCGGTTTCTTTTTTATGATCAAAACTATGTCACCCACCTTCCGGTTGCCTCAGACAACATCCATTACGAGACTTCAACCAATTAAAGTTAGAAACACAAACCGTGTGTTTTAATATAATTACCGACAACTAATTAATATTTAATAGTGGATCATAACGTGTAAATATGCGCATCCGCAAAGCCAGAACACAAAACATCGGTTCCTCTGACCTGATCCCGCCCTCCTCACTTCCTATTGGACGACCACATCCATATGATACTGAACTCGAGCTTCTGATTGGTCACCTCTGCACAGGCTCACAGTCCTCAGCATGTGATTGGACGTGACGACTGTAACTCTAATGTAAAGCAACCGGCGCTCTAGCCATGATTAAAATGGGACATTAATCAAACATTAAATACCTAGTTTTTTTTAAACAGTGATATTGAAGTGGTTTGAAGGAGTAATCGACATCGTGTGAAACACACAGCGCATGTTTAGTGTGTATTAGGTCAAACTATACCGAATGTAGGTCAAATCTCGCGACCTCTAGTGGACACACACACACACACACTTTTTTTTCTTTTTTCTTTTTACACACACACACACACATACACATCGTTTATATACTGTCTATGATACACATACATACACATGAGGAGTTATGACTGCGAAAGTATGTTTATCGATCTAAACAAAGCAGCGGACTAAATTCAGCTAACTGAATAAGAATAGTTTGTGAAAGGTGGATGGAGCCAATAATTAAACACACATAAATCCCGTTTTTTAATTTCAAATGATTACATGAAAATATATTTCTGTTTGCTAAATAAAATACAACCAAGGAATTGAAATCAACGAACTATACTTTTACATTTCTACACATTCGGAAAATAAAGTGCTGCTCGCGATGAGAAGGTTTGGCAAATGGTTGCTATGCTGTTGCTAGGGTATTGTGGGTGGTTGCTAAGGGGTTGTTTGGGAATTGATTGTCACATCACAATCACTGACATATTGACATATGATCACTGAATCGTGTGTTATTAATATTTTTCGTTGAATGATTCCATCTTCACGTCTCTATTTTCTCGATAGACTATATTATATTTCACAATCAATTATTTAGTTTATTAAATGAAGACTACACACGAGCTCATGTATATATAATCATAAGCACGCCGCGTTTGGATGTAGGCGTGGCTAAGCGCGAAGACCCCGCCCCTCCTCTGAACACGTGTTTGATCGCCTCTGACAGGCTGTCTCTCTCTCTCTCCTCTGTGTGAGTGTGTGTGTGTGTGTTCGAGTCAGAGATTCACCAGCATCAGAGATGAACAGAGAGTGGAGGACTGCACAACAACTACACACTCCGTCCTGCAGTGAGTAGACACGCACACACACACACACACACACACACACACACACATACACACACACATTAAACAGTAAACACATGTTGGTATATTTCAGAGGTGTTGAGGTTTTAATGCTTATGTTGTGTTCTACCGCCTCAGAAAACTGCCAGTTGTATGGTTCTCCATTGTTTAGTAAGTGTGTGTGTAAAGACTAAAGACTAAAGACTGGTCTCTGAGACTCTGCTTTGAGTGTGTGTGTAGGAAGTCTCTGAGCTGAAGTGTGTGACGGATGAACTTCTTCTGTTGTAGAAGTGAGACTTGAAGACTGTGTGTGTCTTGTTTCTGTTTCACACACACACACACACACACACACACACACACACACACACACACACACACACACACACACACACACTTCTGTTTGTTTGACCTCTTGTATCTTGACAGTAAATAAGAAAATGAAAGCGGTAAACGACTCAGTCCTAATTTCCTGAGAATTTCCCTGCAGTGATAAAGATCCGCGCCACAGTCATCGGGCAATAACAGTGTGTGTGTGTGTGTGTGTGTGTGTGTGGATCAGACGTGGATCTCGGAGCCATGAAGAAGATCAGCTCCATGTTCTCGACGCTTCAGGAGAAACTCCACAGAACCAGTGAGTCTCACACGTATTCCTGATAAACACACACACACACACACACACACACACACACACACACACACACACACACACACACACACACACACACACACACACACACACACACACACACACACACACACACACACTTAAAGTCCCCCTGTGGTGTAAATCCAGCTGTTAATGTAGTTTATGTGTGTCTATGTGTTTTTAATCTGCTTTAACACACACCGTGTGTAAGTTCATAAGTCGACAGCATTGCTGAGTATCTTCTGGTTAAAGTCCACATGATATCAAAATTGACCATATTTACTTTGTTTGCCTAAATTGACCGTTTTGTGGTGAACAATTCATCCATGCAAGTCAATCCACACACAACAAATGTTTGGCTTCGTAATCTTTAATCAAAGTCTGGATATGCCCCTCCCCCTCTGCACTGGAGGACCCTCCCTGATGACGTCGGGTTTGGTGTCTGCTTAACATGCGTAGCCACGCCCCTCCAACTGACAGCAGACCGGCGGAATGAAACGCCTACTTTTATAGATCCAATCAGGTGCTAGTTGGGAAAAAAAGCCACGCCCACTATTTTTCCACATTTAGTATTCCGTCTCTCTCGGAAATACGTCACAACACTGAGATAAAGTCGGTTGCAACTTCCGGTTCACGCGGACTTTAAAACTGCAGTGAACCAAAGACAGTCTCAGAAACACGGTTTGAAATCGCTGGTGTTTCTGACGTCACACACTACCTTGACCAATCAGATCAACGTGTGATCGTCCACCAGTGGATCTCTGAGTGAGTGAGTGAGTGAGTGGAGGCGGGGCTCATTTGCATATTCATAGAACCGCGCATACTAAATGAGGCGAGGGTGTCGAGTTACATTCAAGATATTTTAAGACACGAAGAATTTTTTTGAAAGAAAAAACATTTAAATCTGTAACTGTGCTGATCAGAGATGAGCTTTACGGGATAAAATGATCGACTACAGCGGGACTTTCAGAGGCTATGATTGGATCATTATCGCAGTGATTATTATGTTTCTTCTGACCCTAACTGATGAAGTGTGAAGCTTTTCATTTCTTAAACACACATGTAGGACGAAACATCATCGCCATATTCCAAGATGATAATGTCAAGATTCAACAGGCTCAAATTAATCATTTTTTTGTGAATTTAAAGGGTTAGTTCACCAAAAAATGAACATTAGCCCATGATTTACTCTCCTCAACTCATCCTAGTGTATATGACACTCTTCTGTCAGACAAACACAATCTGTTATATTAATAAATGTCCTGCTCTTCCCAGCTTTCACTTTTATGATGGACAGATGCACTTTTATGATGGACAGATGCACTTTTATGATGGACAGATTCACTTTTATGATGGACAGATGCACTTTTATGATGGACAGATGCACTTTTATGATGGACAGATGCACTTTTATGATGGACGGATGCACTTTTATGATGGACAGATGCACTTTTATGATGGACAGATGGACTTTATGATGGACAGATGCACTTTTATGATGGACAGATGCACTTTTATGATGGACAGATGCACTTTTATGATGGACAGATGCACTTTTATGATGGACAGATGCACTTTTATGATGGACAGATGCACTTTTATGATGGACATGCACTTTTATGACGGACAGATGCACTTTTATGATGGACAGATGCACTTTTATGATGGACAGATTCACTTTTATGATGGACAGATGCACTTTTATGATGGACAGATGCACTTTTATGATGGACAGATGCACTTTTATGATGGACAGATGCACTTTTATGATGGATAGATGCACTTTTATGATGGACAGATTCACTTTTATGATGGACAGATGCACTTTTATGATGGACAGATTCACTTTTATGATGGACAGATGCACTTTTATGATGGACAGATTCACTTTTATGATGGACAGATGCACTTTTATGATGGACAGATTCACTTTTATGATGGACGGATGCACTTTTATGATGGACGGATGCACTTTTATGATGGACGGATGCACTTTTATGATGGACGGATGCACTTTTATGATGGATGGATGCACTTTTATGATGGACGGATGCACTTTTATGATGGACGGATGCACTTTTATGATGGATGGATGCACTTTTATGATGGACAGATGCACTTTTATGATGGACAGATGCACTTTTATGATGGACAGATGCACTTTTATGATGGACAGATGCACTTTTATGATGGACAGATGCACTTTTATGATGGACAGATGCACTTTTATGATGGACAGATGCACTTTTATGATGGACAGATGCACTTTTATGATGGACGGATGCACTTTTATGATGGACGGATGCACTTTTATGATGGACGGATGCACTTTTATGATGGACGGATGCACTTTTATGATGGACGGATGCACTTTTATGATGGATGGATGCACTTTTATGATGGACAGATGCACTTTTATGATGGACAGATTCACTTTTATGATGGACAGATGCACTTTTATGATGGACAGATGCACTTTTATGATGGACAGATGCACTTTTATGATGGACAGATGCACTTTTATGATGGACAGATGCACTTTTATGATGGACAGATGCACTTTTATGATGGACAGATTCACTTTTATGATGGACAGATGCACTTTTATGATGGACAGATTCACTTTTATGATGGACAGATGCACTTTTATGATGGACAGATTCACTTTTATGATGGACAGATGCACTTTTATGATGGACAGATTCACTTTTATGATGGACAGATGCACTTTTATGATGGACAGATTCACTTTTATGATGGACAGATGCACTTTTATGATGGATAGATGCACTTATGATGGACGGATGCACTTTTATGATGGACAGATGCACTTTTATGATGGACGGATGCACTTTTATGATGGATGGATGCACTTTTATGATGGACAGATGCACTTTTATGATGGACAGATGCACTTTTATGATGGACGGATGCACTTTTATGATGGACAGATGCACTTTTATGATGGACAGATGCACTTTTATGATGGATGGATGCACTTTTATG
This sequence comes from Phoxinus phoxinus, assembly GCF_949152265.1. Classification (NCBI taxonomy): domain Eukaryota; kingdom Metazoa; phylum Chordata; class Actinopteri; order Cypriniformes; family Leuciscidae; genus Phoxinus; species Phoxinus phoxinus. Next base: position 31,780,998 of record NC_136895.1, on the reverse strand, counting down.
ATGGACAGATGCACTTTTATGATGGACAGATGCACTTTTATGATGGACAGATGCACTTTTATGATGGACAGATGCACTTTTATGATGGATGGATGCACTTTTATGATGGACAGATGCACTTTTATGATGGACAGATGCACTTTTATGATGGACAGATGCACTTTTATGATGGATGGATGCACTTTTATGATGGACAGATGCACTTTTATGATGGACAGATGCACTTTTATGATGGACAGATGCACTTTTATGATGGACAGATGCACTTTTATGATGGATAGATGCACTTTTATGATGGATAGATGCACTTTTATGATGGACAGATGCACTTTTATGATGGATAGATGCACTTTTATGATGGACAGATGCACTTTTATGACGGACAGATGCACTTTTATGATGGACAGATGCACTTTTATGATGGACAGATGCACTTTTATGATGGACAGATGCACTTTTATGATGGACAGATGCACTTTTATGATGGACGGATGCACTTTTATGATGGACAGATGCACTTTTATGATGGATGGATGCACTTTTATGATGGACAGATGCACTTTTATGATGGACAGATGCACTTTTATGATGGACAGATGCACTTTTATGATGGATGGATGCACTTTTATGATGGACATATGCACTTTTATGATGGACATATGCACTTTTATGATGGATAGATGCACTTTTATGATGGATAGATGCACTTTTATGATGGATAGATGCACTTTTATGATGGACAGATGCACTTTTATGATGGACAGATGCACTTTTATGATGGACAGATGCACTTTTATGATGGACAGATGCACTTTTATGATGGACAGATGCACTTTTATGATGAACGGATGCACTTTTATGATGGACAGATTCACTTTTATGCACTTTTCAAAAAAGAAACAGACATTGCCATTATAAAGCTAGGAAGAGCAGGACATTCTTTAATATATCTCAGATTGTGTTCGTCTGAAAGAAGAGTGTCATATACACTAGGATGTGTTGAGGGAGAGTAAATCATGGGCTAATGTTCATTTTTGAGTGAACTATCCCTTTAAATTCACTGAAAGTCTCTGGGTTGTGCTGAAAGAGACTTTACAGAGGGCTGGACTCTTGCATTGTCTATCAGATCTTGTATAAATGTTGTGATGTGTTATTGTTTGCTGAAGTGGATCTGGTTGAGTGATGCGTTTCCTGTGAGGTTTGGCAGCACAATGAGCGTCTATCAGCGTCCCACCGCTGTGGTTCCTCGCTGTTAAAGGTTGTGTGTGTGTGTGTCTGTGTGTGTGTGTGTGTGTGTGTGTGTGTGTCTGTGTGTGTCTGTGTCTGTGTGTGTCTGTGTGTGTGTGTGTCTGTGTGTGTGTGTCTGTGTGTGTGTCTGTGTGTGTGTCTGTGTGTGTGTGTGTGTCTGTGTGTGTGTGTGTGTGTGTCTGTGTGTGTCTGTGTGTGTCTGTGTGTGTGTCTGTGTGTGTGTCTGTGTCTGTGTGTCTGTGTGTCTGTGTGTGTGTGTGTGTGTGTGTGTGTGTCTGTGTGTCTGTGTGTGTGTCTGTGTGTGTGTCTGTGTGTGTGTCTGTGTCTGTGTCTGTGTCTGTGTGTGTGTCTGTGTCTGTGTCTGTGTCTGTGTCTGTGTCTGTGTGTCTGTGTGTCTGTGTGTCTGTGTGTGTGTGTCTGTGTCTGTGTCTGTGTCTGTGTCTGTGTCTGTGTCTGTGTGTCTGTGTCTGTGTCTGTGTGTCTGTGTGTCTGTGTGTGTGTGTGTGTGTGTATAGAGCGGAGCGCCTCTGACCCCTGCACCCCCCCGGCCCCGGGGCCCCCGTCGGCACTGGACCGCACACACACGGGTCAGCTGTTCTTCGAGTACCTGCTGGTGGTCAGTCTGAGGAAGAGGAGGAGCGAGGAAGGTTACGAGCCTCACATCACATACCAGTTCCCCAAGGTCAGACTCCGGCATCATGACTCATTATATACATCTACATATACTGACCCGTGTGTGTGTGTCGGCGTGTGTGTGTGTAGCGTGAGGTGATGGGGCGACGGCAGCGAGAGGAAGAGGAGAAGTGCATGAAGGCCGCTCATCTATTCTGCTTTCCTGAGGGAATCAACTGGGCACCTCTGACCGAGTACAGCAGGTACAAACACACACACACACACACACACACACATCTGAGTGACTCTCTGAGTGACTGAGTGACTGATTGACTCTCTGAATGACTCTCTGAATGACTCTCTGAATTACTCTCTAAAGTGACTCTGAATGACTCTCTGAGTGACTCTGAATGACTCTCTGAATGACTCTCTAAAGTGACTCTGAATGACTATCTGAGTGACTTTGAATGACTCTCTGAGTGACTGAATGACTCTCTGAATGACCCTCTGAATGACTCTCTGAATTACTCTCTAAAGTGACTCTGAATGACTCTCTGAGTGACTGAATGACTCTCTGAGTGACTGAATGACTCTCTAAAGTGACTCTGAATGACTCTCTGAGTGACTGAATGACTCTCTGAGTGACTGAATGACTCTCTAAAGTGACTCTGAATGACTCTCTGAATTACTCTCTGAATTACTCTCTAAAGTGACTCTGAATGACTATCTGAGTGACTGAATGACTCTCTGAATGACTCTCTAAAGTGACTCTGAATGACTATCTGAGTGACTTTGAATGACTCTCTGAGTGACTGAAGGACTCTCTAAAGTGACTCTGAATGACTCTCTTGCACTCTGACAGTGTTTTCCTGATCTTTAAAGCGAATCCTCCTCTTCCCGTCTGGACGTCAGTAGCTTGTGTTGCGTCTCTGATGCCGGTTGTGTCTGCTTCTCCGCAGCGAGACGTTCTCGTTCGTCCTGACGGAAGTGGACGGTAGCCGGAGGAACGGATACTGCAGGAGGCTCCTGGTAATCAGCGTTTTATATCTCTATCATGAATATCCATCTTGTGTGTGAATGACTGAGGACTGTGTGTGTGTGTCCCGACAGCCGGGCGGCAGCGGTGCTCGTGTTCCCGAAGCGTACTGCATCATCAGCCGCGTGGCGTGTTTCGGACTCTTCTCAAAGGTGAAGCCACACACACACACACACACACACACACACACACACACACACACACACACACACACACACATTAGGGGCTTTCGCACTGGGTAGATCTAAAACTTGGTGAGCGCGCACTGTGGCTCAACCTATCAGGTCTCCCCGATAGCAAGAAGCGCCGCGGGAGCACATGTGGAGGCCACTCTTCGGTCCTGCCGTTGCCCGACGACAAAAAGAAAGAGGACGAGGCACTTAAGTTATGTCTTCCCCGGAAATCAGCGCCACGCCAGATTCCCCCTCCACGGCCATCTAACCTGCCCGCACCAGGTCGTAATATCCAGGGTCCAGTCAGAGCCAAACCACCAGCGCAGCACGGTAATCCTCCGCCTGCTAAACCGTGGGGGAAAACATCCTTTGCCGAGGCCACGCCCAAGAAACCCACTCCCTCCGATCACCGACACAAGCGGCCGGCCTGATGCACGGCTACGGGAGGCTTTGAGTCCATGTCCAGCCCGCCGGACGCCTGTTCTGCTCTGAAGAGCGTGGACTTTAACGCACAGGGAACCCCTCTGGGGACAGTTATGATGTGGAAAGTTGTGATGACAGATGCTTCCTTAACCGTACGTTCACACCGCCGCCGGCGAGAGCGGCAAAATTCGCTCTCGCCGCCCTGCCATCGACGCCGTGAGATTCGGGGACTCTCTGGCGCTCTGACGTAGATTTTAGAATGCGTGATTTTTTTAAACTTTATTTAAAGGAGCCGCAAAGCAAATAAGAACTGAACATAAATCAGTATCATATTTTGTGCACACTGGCCACACGTAGGGTATAAGTTAACCTATTAAAATCTTTTAAATGTGAAAGTAACAAAACACCAACAATTTCAGACACCTTTTTCCATTCGTCGTTCTTTTTATTAATGTCCCTGTATGTAAACAGGGACACGTCGTACAATAACGGGAAACCCGCAACAGAAATAATTAACTTTTCCTCCATTTTGCTCAGGAACTAATGTGGTCGGAACCTAAGTTTACAGGATTGTGTTCTCTGGTATCCTCTCCGGCGGAGGACTTCTACATTCCGATTGGTTGCCGCTGGTTGCCGCGTCATAGCTTATTACCATAAAGTTGACTTGATTTCAACTCTTCTCGCCGCCCTCGCCGTCCAAGACACGCCGCGCTGCCCTCGCCGGAGGTCGCCGCCGGCTCTCATTGAAAATGGATGGCCTCCGGCCAATTTGACGCTCTCATTGCCGGCTCAAGAGTTGCTGAGGGCTCAACGGTCGTGCAGCATCCTTTAGTCCGCAGATTTATGAAGGGTGCCCGTCGCACATCGGAGGTGTTAGAGCTGTCCGCTTTTCACCTTCCACCTTTTTCCTCCATGGAGGATCAGAGGATGAGTGCTCTGTGTCCTGTCCGTGCCTTACAGACTTATATGGCCAGGACCAGTGCTTTCCGGAAGCTCTTTATTTCATGGGCGCCCCCTCACAAAGGGAGTCCCATATCTAAGCAACGCCACTCACATTGGCTTGTGTGGATGCTATAGCTTTGGCATATGAATCACAGGGAGTGCAGCCCCCAGGGGGCATCAGAGCTCTTAGCCCTTCCCTGTGCCCCGCCTACTTTTACTGTGGCGTTGGTTCTGGAAGTGTTTTTGTGTGTGTGTGTGTTGCTGTGGTTATTATCGTGTGTGTGTCAGATACATCATGTCCTGCATGTGTACCGCAGTTTTGTGTGTGCGTCAGGATAGCAGGTTCATGATTATGTGACGTGACAGGCACCGCCTCCCTGGGGAAACACGCCAAAATCTAGGAACTTCTGCCAATAGTTCTAGGAACTATGAAAAGTTTCCTCCGGTTCGAAAGCCCCTATTGAGAAGCTCCTGTAAACAGATCAGTGTGTGTGTGTGTGTGAGCAGATCTTCGACGAGGTGGAGAAGCGGAGGCTGATCTCCAAAGCCATGATCTACCCGTTCATGCAGAGCCTGCGGGAGGCGCCGCTGCCAGCGCCGGGCCACACCGTCCGGATCAGCAGCTTCATCCCGGAGGCGGGAACAGAGGTGCGCATCATCGGCGTGGACACACACACGCACACACACACACACACTGCTGTGGTGTAGATAACGCTAGCTCTGATCTCAGGTCATCAGTCTGACGCGGCCCGCCGACTCCTGGCTGGAGCACGTGGACTTCCGGTCGCTCTTCCGCTTCCTGACGGATGAGGACCTGCTGATGGTGTTCAGCGCCGCGGTGATGGAGCGACGCATCATCTTCCTCGCGGAGGAGCTCAGGTGACCGGCAGCCAATCAGCTGCATTGCTTTACAGGGTGCATTAGTGCCCGCCTACTTTTACTGTGGCGTTGTTTCTGGATATATTTGTGTGTGTTAATGAGTGTGTGTGTGTGTGTGTGTAGCACTCTCTCGCAGGTTCTTCACGCTGTAGCTGCTCTCCTGTGTCCGTTCGTGTGGCAGCACACCTTCATCTCGATCGTTCCCACGGTTCTGATCGACGTGTGTGCGGCGCCGACGCCGTTCCTGCTGGGGGTCCAGAAGAACATGCTGGATCTGCTGACGGACCACAGCGACGTCAGTCACCCTCTGGTTACTATTATTCATGAGTGTGTGTTTGTGGAACACATATAGCTTATCATGTTCTCGGCTTGTGTTTCTCAGCTGATGATTGTTGATCTGTCGGCTGGAGCAGAAACTAGATTCATCACAAGAGTGAGTCACACACACACACACACACTTACACACACACACACACTCACACACACACACACACACACACACACACACACACACACACACACACACACACACACTCTCTCACACACAAACACTCACTCACTCTCACACAGTCTCTCTGATTTAATTTATTCTCATGAAGTTTCACATGAGTCTCATTACTGTCTACTGAGACGCTGTGTGTTTGTTTGTTGTTCCAGTCACCCCAAAAAAAAGTTTAAAGACACTCTAGCAACTGTAGAACACATTATCAACTGAATAGCAAGACCCTAGCAACCATGATAGTAGAACCATGATAGCAGTACGCTTACAACCTTTCACAACTTAATGGTAACAAGCCTCATCAACCTAGCAACCACATAGCAACGTGTTCAAAACACGCAACTGTAGAACACATTATCCCCAGTATAGCAACGCCCTAGCAACCATGATATAAGTACAATAACAACCACTCAAAATGACTTAATTCCCACATCCTGGTAACAAACCAGAACAGCCTAGCAACCACATAACAACGTGTGAATAAAACTCTAGGAATTGTATAACACATAATCCTCTGTATAGCAACGCCCTAGCAACCATGATAGCAGTACGCTTACAACCACTCAAAACAACTTAATGGCCACGCCATGGCAACAAGCCAGAACAACCTAGCAACCACATAGCAACGTGTTAAAGACACTCACAGTGTTCTACAATAACTGTAGAACACTTTATTCACAGTATAGCAACGCCCTGGCAACCATGATAGGTCTAAAGACGCTCTAATTCTCCTTGGCTTGATTAGGTCTGATTATTGTGAGCGATTATCATGACTGTTGTTGTACTGTTAGAGTTAAATGCTGTTTTATGTTCAGAACTTTGTTACATTTCTATGGTTTTGATAGTGCTTTAGAAATCAATTTGTTTGAGATGATAGCTGTACACTTACAACCGCTCAACAAGCCAGAGCAGCGCATAGCAACGTGTTGAAGACACTCTAGCAACTGTAGAACACATTATCCACTGTATAGCAACACCGTAGCAACCACGATAGAAGTACACTAACAACCGCTCAACAAGCCAGAGCACCTTAGCGACCACATAGCAACTGTAGAACACATTATCCACTGTATTGCAACACCCTAGCAACCATGATAGAAGTACACTAACAACCGCTCAACAAGCCAGAGCACCCTAGCGATTGCATAGCAACGTGTTAGACACTCTAGCAACTGTAGAAGACATTATCCACTGTATTGCAACACCCTAGCAACCATGATAGAAGTACACTAACAACCGGTCAACAAGCCAGAGCACCCTAGCGACCGCATAGCAACTGTAGAACACATTATCCACTGTATTGCAACACCCTAGCAACCATAGAAGTACACTAACAACCGCACAACAAGCCAGAGCACCCTAGCGACCACATAGCAACGTGTTAAAGACACTTTAGCGACTGTAGAACACATTATCCACTGTATAGCAACACCCTAGCAACCATGATAGAAGTACAATAACAACCGCTCAACAAGCCAGAGCACCCTAGCGATTGCATAGCAACGTGTTAGACACTCTAGCAACTGTAGAAGACATTATCCACTGTATAGCAACACGCTAGCAACCACGATAGAAGTACACTAACAACCACTCAACAAGCCAGAGCACCCTAGCGACCGCATAGCAACGCCCTAGAGACAGTAACGACTGTGTGTTTTCAGATTGGCGACGAGGAGTCGCTCCTGCCCGCTAAACTGAGGACGGGGCTTCTGACGAGACTGTCCGCGCGCACACACCACGCCTGTGAGTTCAGCCCTACGGTAATCATGCCCACTTCCTGTTAGACTCCCGCTTACTTCCTGTTTTTGTGTGTTCCGGCAGCCACAGACGAGCTGAACCAGCTGGTGTCCGAGGCCTTCCTGACCGTCTTCATCAAGACCGTGGGCCATTTCTCAGAACACTTCAAGAGCCGCCAGTTCCAGAAGAAGAGCTTCCTGAAGGCCGTGGATCATCGATCGCACCTGAGCTTCATCAAACTCTTCCTCCAGACGCAGATGTTCGATCTCTTCATACAGGAAGAGGAAAAGCAGCCCAACCCGAACGGTACAACACCATCAGTCTACTCAAAGAGCTAATGCTTCCAGAACACTAGTTACTCTGGAAATAAGAGGATCCTCAAGTCAAGTCGAGTCAAGTCACCTTCATTTATATAACACTTTTAAAAGGGTGGTTGAATATGATTTCACTTTTCTAACTGTAGTTAGTGTGTAATGTTGTGTTTTCTAACTGTAGTTAGTGTGTAATGTTGTGTTTTCTAACTGTAGTTAGTGTGTAATGTTGTGTTTTCTAACTGTAGTTAGTGTGTAATGTTGTGTTTTCTAACTGTAGTTAGTGTGTAATGTTGTGTTTTCTAACTGTAGTTAGTGTGTAATGTTGTGTTTTCTAACTGTAGTGAGTGTGTAATGTTGTGTTTGATCATAAACAACATCTGCAAAGTTACAACGCTCAAAGTTCAGAGCAAAGGGAGATATTTTCTTTTAAAGAAATCGCTTTTTAAGAACTACAACAAACGGCTGGTAGGAACTACACGAGCTTCCTCCCGGGTTAGTGACATCACCAACCCTAGAATTTACATAAACCCCGCCCCCAGAACACAATTTATATATTTTTATATGGGCTGACGACTTAGACTACAGCAAATACCATTGAATAACAATCTCGTCGCTCGCAGTAGGTTTATAAGTTATCTTTAAAATGTGAGTTTTTACTTCCAGACTTTTGCGCTCTATTTCTCTGGGAACCAAATCATAACATTCGTGGAACGCTCCTTTTAGGTCTTATTTGTATTTAACACTAATGTTCCCAGAATGTCCTGGAAACCAAATATATAAAATTCACAATAAAACCTAAACGGGACAGACATAAAGAATTAGGGATGCAACGATATACATTTTTTGGCAAATACCGATAATTCTTTATATTTAAAAATCCGATAACCGATATATTGGACGATAAATCTAAATCCAAATTTTTATATTATTTTTAAGAGCCCGATTACAAAAACAAGTGTCTCATCGTTAAAATACATGTTCCAAACACACAATTATCATGATGTTCTCTTCTCATTATAATTTTATGTAGCCGATATGACAGACTGCTTTCCTGGGATTCACTCTGCTGAGCATCTCTTTCACATCCTGTACCTGCACAGTCAGTGGTTGGGGTCTGGGAGCCGATACCGATAACATTATAAATGAACATATATCGGCCGATACCGATAACATTGTAAATGAACATATATCGGCCGATACCGATAACATTGTAAATGAACATATATCGGCCAATACCGATAACATTATAAATGAACATATATCGGCCGATACCGATAACATTATAAATGAACATATATCGGCCGATACCGATAACATTATAAATGAACATATATCGGCCGATACCGATAACATTATAAATGAACATATATCGGCCGATACCGATAACATTATAAATGAACATATATCGGCCGATACCGATAACATTATAAATGAACATATATCGGCCGATACCGATAACATTATAAATGAACATATATCGGCCGATACCGATAACATTATAAATGAACATATATCGGCCGATACCGATAACATTATAAATGAACATATATCGGCCGATACCGATAACATTATAAATGAACATATATCGGCCGATACCGATAACATTGTAAATGAACATATATCGGCCGATACCGATAACATTGTAAATGAACATATATCGGCCAATACCGATAACATTGTAAATGAACATATATCGGCCGATACCAATAACATTGTAAATTAACATATATCGGCCGATACCGATAACATTATAAATTAACATATATCGGCCGATACCGATAACATTATAAATGACCATATATCGGCCGATACCGATAACATTGTAAATTAACATATATCGGCCGATACCGATAACATTATAAATTAACATATATCGGCCGATACCGATAACATTATAAATTAACATATATCGGCCGATACCGATAACATTATAAATGACCATATATCGGCCGATACCGATAACATTGTAAATTAACATATATCGGCCGATACCGATAACATTATAAATTAACATATATCGGCCGATACCGATAGCATTGTAAATTAACATATATCGGCCGATACCGATAACATTGTAAATTAGCATATATCGGCCGATACCGATAACATTATAAATGAACATATATCGGCCGATACCGATAACATTATAAATGAACATATATCGGCCGATACGATAACATTGTAAATTAGCATATATCGGCCGATACCGATAACATTATAAATGAACATATATCGGCCGATACCGATAACATTGTAAATGAACATATATCGGCCGATACCGATAACATTGTAAATTAACATATATCGGCCGATACCGATAACATTGTAAATGAACATATATCGGCCGATACCGATAACATTATAAATGAACATATATCGGCTAATACCGATAACATTGTAAATGAACATATATCGGCCGATACCGATAACATTGTAAATTAACATATATCGGCCGATACCGATAACATTATAAATGAACATATATCGGCCGATACCGATATGGTGGGCGATATATCGTGCATCTCTAATAAAGAATTATCTCTGGATGTAACATCACACACTGAATGGTTAATAAATGAGCTTTTGTAGTGGTTCGGAGGGTTCTGTTCAGTTCCAGAAAGGTTATTCTATTGTTAAAAAGCAAAGCGGCCAAAAGAAGAAGTGTTTAACCTTTGAAGATAACAGAGAAAGCTTTATCGTGTGTGTTATTCTGGTCTCTGTAGGGTTCTTTCAGCGGAAGGTGTGTGAGCACCGCGAGAGGAAGAAGAAGGAGAGGATGAAGGACCGATGGGTTCGCGGTGTCGTGGTGTGAGCGCTTCACTTCCCAGAACACTTTTAATCAACAGACAAGCACTGGTGAATATTTAATGCTGTTTATTTGTATTTTGTTTTAATGTAATAAAATATAAAGTGAGTCGACACAGATGCTGTTCAGTGTGAGCGAGTCTCATTAAGAAACTCATTTTATTATTCTGTTATACAAATTGAAGCCTGTTTTACATTGTGACATTATTTTCATGACAATTAAACACATTTAAACCTCTAATTCGCATGTCTGCTGTTTACTTTACTCTTTTTTAATATTGTCATTGATTCTCATTAGTTATTATTTATTAGTGCAGGCAACGATTAATCGCATCCAAAATATGTTTGTGTTTACATAATATATGTGTGTGTACTGTGTATAATTATTTTGTATATATAAATACACACACATGCATGTATACATTTAAGAAATATTTGCTGTATATATATTTATACATAATTTATATTATATACAAAATAATTATACACAGTACACACACACATATTATGTGAACACAAACTTTTATTTTGGATGCGAACAATCGTTACACAGCACTATTATTTATATTAATAAAAAATATTACATGAAATTAAAATGAATTTAGTTTTAGAGGTGTGTGAAATATGACCCAGTAATGTGTGTGCACCAAACTCAGTTTTAATGAGTTATTAGGCTTTTCCCAGTGATATAAAAGTACAGAACCGATTATAAAACATGTTTCCAGCAGAAAATAAATCGAGGAGTGTAAAATATCTGCATTAAAACCACTGAAGCAAACCGAGAATGTGCAGAGCATCGTTCCAGACGGTTGTACGAGTGTGAGTCTGAAGTCTGCGCGATCAGATGCTGCCGGCGAGTAGCGGCGACGTCTCCGCCAGCCCGCGGGAAGAAGCGGGGCGGTGATGATGCGAGTCGTAGAGATGGTTGCTCTGGAGTTGCACCTCGGCTCGTAGATTGATCTTCTGCGGACACACACACACACACACGTGTGAGACGCGTTCAGAAGGTGTGTGTCGTCAGATGTGAGGTGCCTTACCTTGAAGTCTCGTATGTAGGTGAGGAAGAAGCTGACGAAGGCCAGCGCCAGAGACCACTCAGAGATGGTGCTGACGATGTGCGGCGTGAAGCCCTGGAAACGACACGACACACAGCTAACGCTACGGCTAGGGTTGGGGATCGGACACTTGTTACTAAATAAAAATTCCGATTCCTCGTATCGATTCCTCTGTGAGCATTTCATTTCAATATGACTTTAAACCCTTCAAGCCCCAGAGACTCAGGCCGTTTCTCAATATGCGTTCTTGTCTGTACTTGTGTTCTTGTGGACTTGTGAAACGTCATCAGTCGCTGCCCAAGTACTGTCCCAATTCAAAAGTTCACATCTAGCCAAGTCCAGTTCAAATCCCCGGATGTGTTCTTGATCCGCCCCTTTTACCGAGGATGCATGTAGAGGTGACTTGTGCAAACTTGAGACAGACAGGTATCCCAGAATGCATCTCGTCCCACCAGCAAGCGTCAATGGCAGAGGAGAAAACCCGCGTAATATCAAAATACTACTGTTATCGTGTCACGAAATGTAATTCTAAGAGTGTTTCAGTCGAGAATGTAGTTGTTTAAAGCTCAAATCTGTGGTTTATTTATAAAGATAGCGCCTATTTAAAAAATGTATCTGACGTTTTCGGAGTTGTGAGATCCAGGCGATCACCGGGCGTTCAGCGCTCAATAACCCCGACTGGACCAGCTTTTCCTCGGCTAGTGCTTCTGATGTTTGCCGCTGGCTCTGGTGTCTCTTTAGTGGTTAAACATGAGATATAACTCGTCTTGTGTATATCTAACGGGCGATCTTTGGTCTCATTAATCTATAATTTGTTCCATGGCAAATCGTTTTGGCTGAGGGCAAAGTGAAGATTCATAATTTAATATATTTAGGCTATTTAACTTGAGCTAGGCTATATTAAGCTGACTTATGTTTGACTGAATTGTTTGCTTTATTTATTTTTATTTACTTATACTTTTATACTGGATATCAGATCATTAAAACGGACATTTAACAAAAAGAGTCAGGGTTGTGTAATTTTATTTTAGGCTATATATTTTAAAATATGTCAGTTTTGATGTTCAATAATGTTTAATATTTTTAAAATGAAAGCAAAAAGAAGCAGGGTTGCGTTTTATTTCGTGTTGTTATGCAGTGAAGATAATCAATGTACAGGTTGCCTGAACCACATTTGTGTGGCCATTTAATGTGTTTAAGATTTTTTTTTTTTTAATGAAAAGAGGCAGAGTGTTGTTTTATACCATATTTCGTTTTATTGTTGCCTAAAATATACATAAAGAGATAACCGGAGTAGCCAGAGCGTGCTGAGTGACGCAATCAAGAACGCCGCTGTCCCATTTGCAGAATAACCGGACTTGCGTCCTCTCGTCCTCGGGAGTTCGTTCTCCTAAGTCGAACTTGGCAAGTCTGAACTACCAAGGACGCAAGTCCGAAGTTTGCGTACTTGGTATTGAGAAACGGCCTCAGTGTTCTGTGTTCATGAGTATCAGCGTATTAGATCTGTGCGGCTCTTAAAGGGACAGCAGCCTAATATTCCTGCTCTATAATAACAATAATCAAACAACTGAAGAAAATTCACTACTTTTTGACTTAATAACTTTTGTAACTATATTTATAATGTATATTTTATTTATAAGCTGCAGTGTTATTGTACATTTGATCAGTTTCTGAACCTGAAAATCTGAAAACTGTTTATTTCAATCGTGTCTTTATTCAGTTGTGTCTATTAGTTGCGATCGCTATTTTCTTATTTGTTCTTGTTTAATAACTGCGTGTTTATTGTGTTTGATAATGAAGTGTATATTGTGTTTAATAACTGCGTGTTTATTGTGTTTAATAACTGCGTGTTTATTGTGTTTAATAACTGCGTGTTTATTGTGTTTAATAACTGAGTGTTTATTGTGTTTAATAACTGCGTGTTTATTGTGTTTAATAACTGAGTGTTTATTGTGTTTAATAACTGAGTGTTTATTGTGTTTAATAACTGCGTGTTTATTGTGTTTAATAACTGCGTGTTTATTGTGTTTAATAACTGAGTGTTTATTGTGTTTAATAACTGCGTGTTTATTGTGTTTAATAACTGAGTGTTTATTGTGTTTAATAACTGAGTGTTTATTGTGTTTAATAACTGAGTGTTTATTGTGTTTAATAACTGAGTGTTTATTGTGTTTAATAACTGAGTGTTTATTGTGTTTAATAACTGAGTGTTTATTGTGTTTAATAACTGCGTGTTTATTGTGTTTAATAACTGAGTGTTTATTGTGTTTAATAACTGCGTGTTTATTGTGTTTAATAACTGAGTGTTTATTGTGTTTAATAACTGCGTGTTTATTGTGTTTAATAACTGCGTGTTTATTGTGTTTAATAACTGAGTGTTTATTGTGTTTAATAACTGCGTGTTTATTGTGTTTAATAACTGAGTGTTTATTGTGTTTAATAACTGCGTGTTTATTGTGTTTAATAACTGAGTGTTTATTGTGTTTAATAACTGCGTGTTTATTGTGTTTAATAACTGAGTGTTTATTGTGTTTAATAACTGCGTGTTTATTGTGTTTAATAACTGAGTGTTTATTGTGTTTAATAACTGAGTGTTTATTGTGTTTAATAACTGAGTGTTTATTGTGTTTAATAACTGAGTGTTTATTGTGTTTAATAACTGCGTGTTTATTGTGTTTAATAACTGAGTGTTTATTGTGTTTAATAACTGCGTGTTTATTGTGTTTAATAACTGAGTGTTTATTGTGTTTAATAACTGCGTGTTTATTGTGTTTAATAACTGCGTGTTTATTGTGTTTAATAACTGAGTGTTTATTGTGTTTAATAACTGCGTGTTTATTGTGTTTAATAACTGAGTGTTTATTGTGTTTAATAACTGCGTGTTTATTGTGTTTAATAACTGAGTGTTTATTGTGTTTAATAACTGCGTGTTTATTGTGTTTAATAACTGAGTGTTTATTGTGTTTAATAACTGCGTGTTTATTGTGTTTAATAACTGCGTGATTATTGTGTTTAATAATGAAGTGTATATTAGTTCTGCTAGTTGTTCTTCTATGGTGTGTTTAAACCACAGGCCAGCGCTCCGTGTGTGAGTGTTCTTCAGCCTGATGATTTCTGCTCATGATATTCACACACAGTTACATGTTCAGCAATAACACTAAATGTGAATGATACCTACGGTTGTTTTACGTGATTGGAATCGCAGTTAGGAATCGATAAGCAGAATCGGAATCGTTAAAATTGAAACGCTACTAGCTATAAAGTTGACTCACGGGTTCTCCGGGCGTCCAGTGGAGCTTCTTGTTGACTTCGACTCCAGGTAAAGAGCTGTACATGATCATGGACGACACGAACACTGAGCGAATCAAGGAACCAACCACATTCAACACTAAACGCTACTCTTCCCAGCATGCAGCGGGTGAAGGATACTGCTAATGATGCTGGATAGCGTCCAGCCGGCGATGCTCAGCCGCGTCCAGAACATGGCTTTGCTGTGGACGTGCGGCTGCATGAGGAACGACAGCAGCGTCTGGACGAACACGTACAGCGCGCCGACGCCGAACGTCAACATGGCGCCCACCAGATGCATCGAGAACAGAGTGGTTTTCTGGGAAATACACGTCACACGGTTAGATACGAGAATTTGAAATGAGCGGCGGCTGTTCAGACCTAACACCAACATTTTTTAATTTCCTTTCCACCACACTGCGAAGAAAACTGGCCAACCAATGAGATTTGTGCATTTGGACTATTTTGTTAAGCTATTTGATTTGGTTTTCATTTAAATTGGCCAAACAATCAAATTTGCGCTATTTTTTATGGAAGCAACTCTTTCTCTCTGTTTTATAAACAACATGGCGAATACAATTATTTGAACAGCTGTTTGAAAACATGTAAATACTGTTTTTGCTGGTTTTTATGCACTGGTTTGAACACGAATTGGATGCGAAAAATTTGAATGAATGGCGGTTCAGACCGACACAAACATTTGCATGTCATCAATGCGACAGATTGACTGCGAAGAAAATTGGCCAACCAATCAAATTTGCACTATTTTTTTCCGTAAACGGCTCTTTCTGTGTTGTTTGATAAACATTGTTTTTCGCATTTTTTATTGGTCTGAACGCGCGGATCGAATGCGAAAAATCTGACTGAATTTTAATGCCAAATATTTTCGTGTTGGTACAAACTGGCAAATATTTGGTGCGAAAATGATGAAAAATTTAAATAAACGGCGGGAAACAGAAGAATCGAATGAAAAATCTGACCGAATTTTAATGCCAAATATTTTCGTGCTGGTACAAACTGGCAAATATTTGGTGCGAAAATTATGAAAAATTTAAATAAACGGCGGGAAACAGAAGAATCGAATGAAAAATCAGACCGAATTTTAATGCCAAATATTTTCATGTTGGTGCAAACTGGCAAATATTTGGTGCGAAAATACAGAGTGATAAACATTTTAATTTAAATAAATGGCGGTAAACAGAAGAATCGAATTAAAAATCAGACCAAATTTCCGTGCCGAACATTTATTTCTGTAATTGGACATTGCGTTTGGTGTCGTCAATGCGACAGATTGACTGCGGAAAAAAATTGGCCAACCAATTAAATTTGCGCAATTTGCTCCCGGAAGCGGCTCTTTTTGTGTTGTTTGATAAACACCTTAGCGGATAAAAAAATCTGCATGGCTGTTTGAAAACATATAAATATTGTTTTTCGCATTTTTTATGAACTGGCCAGCCAATAAGATTCATGACCTTGAACTATTTTGCTAAATCAGAGCGAATTTTCATGCGGAACATTCGTGTTGTTCTGAACATCATAGCGTGCGAACTGTACGTACCTGGAAGTTTGCGACGACGCACATGCCTAACGAGCTTCCGCAGCCCAGAACGAGCCCGACCAGATTAATGCGGTTCAGGCGAGTGTCGTCAACATCCACGAGGGCCTTAAGCTGCTTATAGCGCACGTACATTGTAGCGACACCTGCAGGAGAACACGCAACATTACATCACTGAAACACAGCGTTAGCGTGACGTCACATGGGTTTCCGTACCTAAGAACGCCGACACATTGAGCATGAGTCCAAACACGCATCTCTCCGGCGCGACCGTCCCGGTGTCACTGCAAGCACAACACCAAACACGCTCAGAGAAAATCTAATCAAATTGAGAGCTCGCTAATCGAAATGTAATTAGAGCATCTGATTGGATCCCCAGCCGTTGCTCACCTGATGTAGGGCACCAGCGGGTCCACGTGTCTCAGGATGACGGCTGTGATGTAAGCGAAGATGAAGGTGGCGGAGGTCCAGATGACCAGCGCCACGGGCAGGACACACAAGCCCTCCTGAAACCACCACATGCTCCTGAAACACACGCCGCGCATTATTAGAACCGGCCGGTTCCTCTTCCCGCTCCCGCAGAGAGCATCATGGGTATTCTGGGTGAGTTTCTGCTTTTCACTTTACTGTGACGTCCACACTGGTACAATGTACATGTTAAATAAAACAATCCACACACTAAAACTTGAGGGAAAAGTGATCAAATATATAAATGATCAAATATCAGCTATTTTAAAAACAATGTCTATAAAATGTTTTTAAATAGCTGACATTTGATAATGGCAACCCCATTGAATATGAATATGGTAATCAGTCAGTACCATGGTATTTGCATCGTTAGGTTATTTCATGTTACAGGTGCTTAAATTATACAAGTTTTTTTGAAAGATTTTAATAAACCAAAAAGTTTTAACGTTATTCATTCAAATTTAAAGCGTTTCGCTACAGATATTTCTTTGGTTTCACTTTCTATTACAGATAAATTAGGTAACGTTTTCTGGCTACTGCATTACTGGTAATGTCTCATTCAAATCGGTCTGAAGTAAAAAAAAAAATCGGATTTAAATAAATTCATAATTATGATTGTATATCATGATGAACCGTTAGTGAGGAACAACTTTACCTGTCAATCAAACAGCTAGATGATCATCCCTCAGTCTGAACAAAGGCATTTTAAACCCCCTATGAAACACTTTATATCTTGTTAGTGGTTATATTTCATTCTTTTATGTCTCTGTGTCACATTGTTGTGTTCCTGTTTTCCTTCCGCGCAACTCACGAGACTCGCGGAGAACCCGGATGTAGAACATTTCGGCGGGTCGCCAACGCGGGAAAAAATCCTCCTCAACACAATAATATTGCGATTTTGGCATAACGTACACACCATTTAAGATTATTTTCATAAAATAACTCCTTATTACCATTCATCTATCGGCATATTGTAAATATAGAGGGAAAAGACAGACATATTTTACTAAAATAAAGTACTGTGGTGGTATTATTTATGGTAGCCCATTTCAGCCACATAAGAAAACCTTTTTTTTTTTTAATCATAATTATGACATGAAAAGTAGAACTTAGTACTTTAAAAAGTCATAATAATTTTGATTTACTATCTCATTTATGACTGTGTGAATTTACAATATTCATGCTCAATATAAACAGTTTGTATACATTTTCTCCAAAGATTCTGTTCGATTTTTGCACGTTTTTAGCTATAAAGCTAAACTTTATAGCTATACTATTACATCTTAATTAAGCGTTGGGTAAGTTAACTTTTGCTGAAGTACTTAAAAACAAAACAAACAAACAAAAAACACCAGGTATCATAAATATAGCAATCTTTATTTTACAGGAGCGTTTATTCAAAAAATCAGAGCAATGTTACAATCAAATCAACAGTTAGTCAGACACAGGCGATTTACATAACTTAAAATACTGACTGGATGAGTATGTCTTCAGACAAACAAACAAACAAAAATAACACTGGACGTTTCCATCTGCAAGATTTAATGAGAGCTTAAATCTGTTGTCCCGTTTTAAAGTGAAAGGATTTGGCAACAAGCGACAGAATCAAAGCTTATGAATAAGTGTGAACAAAGTTTCATACAGCAAGAGATGAATACAGAAATGCAAACGTATTTAATCCCATACTGGATGTGAAGATCGAGAAACTTTAAGATATCAGCAGCAGCCGCTCATGACGAAAGCAGTAAAACTAATAAATTCCTCAACTATTAGAGTTTAATCATCTGCAAATAAAAGATCATTAATAAACATTAATAACATCAATTGCACAAACTCATTTAAACGTCGTTTAAACTTTTGTTTTCGGGGTGGCAGCATCGAGCTCTTTCTACAAACTACGATTTCTCATTTATTTTTATTCATATTATTCGCCTGAGACGGACATTTAGAAATAAAGAATTCAGGAAAACAACCAGATCAACATGCAAAGTTCAAAACTTTTCAATTCATAATATTTAAGGCAACGGTTATGGTAAACATTCAAAAGTAAAAACCAACACTAATCAGCAGTGATTGACAGATCGATTCATAATCTGACACGACCGTTACATACTTTGGGTTTAAACGTCTTCAGCAATGAACGTTAGTCATGAATCATCATACAAACAAACGTCTTGAATATTAACATCCGATTCAAGAAATTCAACACACAATCTCAGATTAAATTATTTAACGCCAAGGGTCAAAATCAAGCTCATTATTCAGAAAGTTGACGACGCAAGTGCATTAAAATGAGTTAGAACTTTCTGAGACCGCAGTTTTCTGTCCAAGTCAGATTTGTATCGCCTAAATCAAAAGAAATAAATAAGAAATTAGATTTTGGATTTAACAAAAGAGGTGTTTTTACTGGGACTATTACCGTTTTATACACTGTGACATTACTTATGCTTGAGCTCAATTCTAGTGCAAAAAAATCTAATACTGCAAAAATTTTAAATTTTATTAATTCATACTGACTGTGATATATATATACAAAATAAAAAAGTATTTTGTCCATATGGATGCTTGTATTACAGTAATGGGAATTCATTTATATAAGGAAAATGTCATTCACAACTTTTTCAATGCTCTTGAACAATATAATTTCTTACGTCTTTCTTTTAATGTAACTTTGGTTGTGCGATTCACCCAGCAGGCACAGCGTGAGACACACTTTATGAAATCTCTCAATCGGGGCCGAATCTAAACCTGAACAAAACATCTTTCAGAGAAACACCTTGACGTCTTCCATAGGGGTGCTAGTATTATCATTATTATTATTATTAGCAGCGGTGAAATCATTATTGATCTAATCCAATTTAAACGCAGCGTTAAAATGATAATACGGACCTAGACGACACAGATGCATCATGGGTAATTCGAACGTTTCAACATCTTCTTAAAATAATAATCTAGAGAAAAGTGACTTGGTGAAGTTCGTTCATTCATTTATTTGTTTGTTCATTCACTGGCGATGAAGAACTGCATTACTCTAAGTCTCAGTAGCAGGATGAAAGTGCATGAGGAAGGTCAGAGGTCAGAGGACACTCGGCTTGATTGTGAAGACGCAGATGCGCAGGTGAGACGCGATCTCGTTGCAGACGCTCACGCAGTAGCGCACCAGATCGAAGAGAGAGAGAATCTGATGGACACACACACACAGTACAGAGCGATTAGCAGACGTGACGAGCAGTGTTGAGTGAGACTCAGTACAAGTAACTTGAGTTATGTAATCAGATTACTTTTACAAGTAACTTGAGTTATGTAATCAGATTACTTTTACAAGTAACTTGAGTTATGTAATCAGATTACTTTTACAAGTAACTTGAGTTATGTAATCAGATTACTTTTTCAGGTAACTCGAGTTATGTAATCAGATTACTGTTACAAGTAACTTGAGTTATGTAATCAGATAACTTTTACAAGTAACTTGAGTTATGTAATCAGATTACTTTTACAAGTAACTCGAGTTATGTAATCAGATTACTGTTACAAGTAACTTGAGTTATGTAATCAGATTACTTTTACAAGTAACTTGAGTTATGTAATCAGATTACTTTTACAAGTAACTTGAGTTATGTAATCAGATTACTGTTACAAGTAACTCGAGTTATGTAATCAGATTACTGTTACAAGTAACTTGAGTTATGTAATCAGATTACTTTTACAAGTAACTTGAGTTATGTAATCAGATTACTGTTACAAGTAACTTGAGTTATGTAATCAGATTACTTTTACAAGTAACTCGAGTTATGTAATCAGATTACTTTTACAAGTAACTTGAGTTATGTAATCAGATTACTTTTACAAGTAACTCGAGTTATGTAATCAGATTACTTTTACAAGTAACTCGAGTTATGTAATCAGATTACTGTTACAAGTAACTTGAGTTATGTAATCAGATTACTTTTACAAGTAACTTGAGTTATGTAATCAGATTACTTTTACAAGTAACTTGAGTTATGTAATCAGATTACTGTTACAAGTAACTTGAGTTATGTAATCAGATTACTTTTACAAGTAACTTGAGTTATGTAATCAGATTACTTTTACAAGTAACTTGAGTTATGTAATCAGATTACTTTTACAAGTAACTTGAGTTATGTAATCTGATTACTTTTACAAGTAACTCGAGTTATGTAATCAGATTACTTTTACAAGTAACTTGAGTTATGTAATCAGATTACTTTTTCAGGGAACTGGTAAAGTAGCGCATTACTTTCAATTCATATCAAAATATCCAAGTTACTTTTTCCAAATAAGTAACGCTAGTTACTACTTCACATTTATTGATTAACAGCGCTCATGTTGAGAAATAAAGTGAGGTTAGACAGACACACACACACACACACACATCGATGGTTATTTTAGTTCTACACTAAATGTGAACATGCATTTACTCGTCTCACTTGCACGAAAACAATCAGTATTCCACAAAATGCAATCTCAGAATTTTACGCTAAACTTTTATAATTAACTATATTAAATTACAATTTTAATAAATTAAATATACTTTATGTATTTAATCTCACTTTAATAACCAACATCTTTGCTGCTGACCTTCAATGATCTTCTTCAAACATACTAATAAGAAAAAATGACTTTAGATTAGATTTAGAATAAATAAGAGTGTTGAACTTCCTTCTGTCTCCTATTGTTCTTTAATCCAGAATAACAGCTGAGAGGTTTGTTTGAGCGGCGCCCTCTGCTGTACAGGAGTACATATGCATTTCCTTCTCCATGCATTTCACTTTCAGTGTGAAAGGGCCTTAACATTTGCCAAAAATATAACTTTTTTGTTGCTATTAAAAAAGAAGCAAGCCCAGCCCGGCCCAGGTGAGGGAAAAGTAATGCAGAAGCAATGTAGCGCATTACTTTTCATAAAAAAGTAACTAAGTAACTTTTTTTTTGGGAGTAACGCAATATTTTAATGCATTACTTCAAAAAGTAACTTTTCCCAGCACTGTCTGTGACGAGCGACTTCAGGCCACGCTTGAGACCATGTGATCTTACCAGAGAAATCCACAACACCAGATATTCGTCGATGAAGCTGTTGAAGTACTGATCGAGGAACAACAGGCCGGGGCCCAGGAACGCCACGTCGTGAAGATGCATCTCACTCTTGGTCATGTGAGCCACCTGCCGTCACAGGTAAGACAACAGAAAACACTGAAATAACACTACAACAACTCTGAGTTCACACTCGCCACTGATGTACTGGTCTGCGTACATCTGCAGAACCACACAGGAATCATGGAGTTACATTTAATACCTTTTAAGACTCTTTCCATACATTTTAAGACCTCATCATCCCCACTTCAAGTTTTAACCAGTTACACCGGCGACACTTTAACTTACATTTACTATAAGTTAGCACAACTAAACAGTCTTATTTGGGATAATTCCTCATCAATGCAACATAATTCAGAAGGGTGGGAACGAAGCACGAGAGAATGAATTGACAAATGAATAAAACATTTTTTATTGTATAATTTATTTTTATTTTTTCCTAAATTGATTTATAAACTTTTAATACTTTTTAAATACATAAATATGAACATAGGATAAAGCCAGGGTCAAAATTCTTGTTTGATTTTGTTGACATGTTAGAGTTAAAGGTTTTTACAGAAGGGATTTTGGATTTCTCTTTTCATCGCTCCATAAAGAAGAAAACACATTTTTTTTCACCATTTTCACAAGAGTTATTAAAAATGCTGTAAAATTTCAAGCCAAATACATGTGAACAAACCCTTCAGTAAAATTCATCAGAATATATATAGGAATAAAACTGTAAGTTTTGGTGTGTATAAGTGCTTCTGAAGTGGAGAACAAAACTCATTTCGAGAAAACAGGCGTTAAAGATAAAGATGCAAATAGATAAAGTCCAATCAAATAAACACTTAAAAGTGTGTTTTGCATGTTTTCATTCCACTAGTCTGGAAAACACTTTATGAAAAGCCAAATAGCCCAAAATTGACCAGTGCAAGAAATAAAATATATACACACACACATATTAGCCTGTAATGTCTTGCATTCAGTGTATATAATATACTATACATTATTGTTATCAAATGAATATCAATTCTTTTAAATATTTAAGTTTTTTGAATAATTGATTATAAATGCAAATGTACATACATTATATATAATTTACATTATTAATATATGAATTATGCAAATATAACATTACATTACAAAGTATTTATTAAATAAATATTTTCTATACAAATATATATTTAATATGTATTAATACTATATACCGGTCTATATTATTATCAAATTAATGTGCATTATTTTAAATATTTTCATTATTTGTATAAATTATTACATATATATATATATAAATACTACAATAACACTGAGAGGAGGTCTTTCACTCACCACTAATTTATTGGTGATTTTGGCCGATACGAAGCCGAAGGCCAGAATATACAGACACGGATGTTTCTCGAAGAGCAGGACGGATGATTTTTTATAAATCATCATAGCGAGGATTATAACAGAGCCGATGTGCAGGACGGGAGACAAAACACTCGTACCCTGAAAAACACACACACACACACACACACACACACACACACACACACACACACACACACACACACACACACACACACACACAGATGAAGTGACAATACATGTCATATAATAATGTAGGTCAGAGATGTAGTGTGTATAGCTCAGGTACGCACCGCTATCGTGGAGCCGTTCTTCCCGACGCCGCCTGTGAATATGACCCGGAAGTAACTGGCACACGTGAAAGCCGCCCCGATAAACGTGCAGAGTGCCGGAATCATTTTCATTTGCAGGTTTATGACGGGAATCTGTCGAATGCAAGAGAATGAGAAACGGTTCAGCTCAAAAAGCTTCAATACATCATATAATAATATACATTATTATTATATAATACCTTATTTCAAAGATTTATTTATATAGTTTTTAATGTATAATTTACATTATGTAATTATTAATATATTCTTTTATAATATATATAGAATTTACACATTTTATATAGAATTTATGTATAGACATTATACTTTACATTATTTATTATGAATATATTATAATATTAAATATATAATTTATGTAAATATATTTTAATTTACATTGTTATTAGTAAACAAAATTATAATATTAAATACATAGATCATGCACATACACTATAGTTTACATTATATAATGTATTAATATATTTATACAAAATATTAAATTTAGTTTATGTACTTAAATTATACATTTGCATTATGTAATTTATAATTTTATAATATTAAATATAGAGAATTTATGTACATACATTATATTTTACATATTATAATTTATTAGTATACTAAATTATAATATTAAATATATAGTTTATAGACACATTATAATTTATTTATATTATATAAATAATATTAATGTATAATATCTTTTTTTACTTGAATTATAATATTAATTTTTAATATAAAATATATAGAATTTGTAAATACATTGTAATTTATTATTAATAATACAGTATTTAAATTACACACTGTATTCTGTAATACAAACTGTAGTACACAAAGTATTATATTAAATAAATGCAACTATATCTATTTACTATTTAAATACATTATACAGTATAATGCAAATATATTATTATTATTATTACTATTAATAATAATAATATACCACATTATTTAAAAGACAAAGACAACAATAATGTTACGGTATTTATGCCAGCTAACTGTACAAGCCTGATCAAATGAATCAATAGTTGTTATTTCTGGTTAGCACACACAGCTCAAGTTATTATGTAATATTATGTTATTAAGTTATCATGTTATAATCATAAACAGATTCAGCGTGTGAGTGAATTACCGGAGACTGCCAGAAAGCCGATCCGCCAACAGCAGCCAGTAAATACATGAGGATTATGAAGATCTGCACTTCTGTGACATCAATGCTGAGCGGAGGAGAGAGCCATGTTAGAGCACACACACACACACACACGCACACACACACACACGCTGATCACAGCAGGATTGGCTTCAGTTATCACACAGATATGATTGGATCGGCGCTGGAATCACTGGTCTGAGAGCGTGAGGTTCATTAGTGTTCAGGAAGCTGATTGGTGCATTGCTCGCGTTTGATTGGCCGTTCGGCGCTGGATTTTACCGTTTCGTTCCAAAACGTGGGCCCAACCGTAGCCGTGAACATCTGCAACAACACTAGACAGATCTGCAGTTCTGTAACATCAAATCTGCCCACGGGACAGTGACAAAACTGGCTTTAAACATCGTCTACTACTGACATCACACACACAACAGCTTCTGCGCTCACGGCGAGACACCCCAGGGCTATAGGCTAACACTACTAATGATATACACTTCTTAGATTGATTACATTCAGAATCACAGACGTTTTTTGTATTACAAGTTTTCTGAAATGTTCTGTTTAAATATGCAAATAAGGCATTATCTTATTAAATATGCATACATTTGCAGAACATAAATATGAACACTGGATAAAGCCAGGCTCATAATTCTTGTTTGATTTTGTTGACATATTAGAGCTAAAGGTTTTTACAGAAGGGATTTTGAATTTCTCTTTTCATCACTCAGAAAGTTCTGTCAACAGTGGCAGGAAAACTACATTTTTCACCATTTTCACAAGAGTTATTAAAAATGTTGTAAAATTTCAAGCCAAATATATATGAACAAACCCTTCAGTAAAATTCATCAGAATATAGATATGAATAAAACTGTAAGTTTTGGTGTGTATAAGTGCTTCTGAAGTGGAGAACAAAACTCATTTCGAGAAAACAGGCGTTCAAGATAAAGATGCAAATACATAAAGTCCAATCAAATAAACACTTAAAAGTGTGTTTTGCATGTTTTCATTCCACTAGTCTGGAAAACACTTTATGAAAAGCCAAATAGCCCAAAATTGACCAGTGCAAGAATATTATATATATATATATTTGTATATATTAAATAATATATATATTTGCCTGTAGTGTCTTGCCTTAACGAAAGGTGCGGTCACATCTGTGCAGGGAAATCTTTCACTTTCATGCAAAAATAACAACAGAATAGATAAGATTCCTATTAACATGACTGTATTTCTCCTGTCAGAGTTCACCACACAGCCGTAATGCACCCGCAGCTGAACACGAGAAACACATACAGTTAGCGCTGCGCGATAGTGAAGGAAAATGCGATATGCCATAACTCATTAAATAATATGATATTCGATATGCGATATGATAATGGTTAAAGGTTGTGTAGGTCAGAATTGTCTAAAGAACTTTTTTTCAAATTGGCTTAAACTGTCTTTATATACCATATAATTTATAATTTATATACATAATTAAACATAATTAAAATGGAAGTACTTTGAAAAAGAGAGTATAAAAATCGAGTGACTATAGTGTATTTAATCTTCAATAAACACAGCTCATTAATTCCTACCGGGACGAAACAAGTGATTGGCTTGCGCGACTGTCACTCTCCGTCGTCATGACTACCGCCGCTATTACTGGCTCCGCCCACGTGCGCGCAGTCGCGCACCCGTTTTTAGGTGGAATTAATGAGCTGTGTTTATTGAAGATTAAATACACTAGAGCCACTCAGTTTTTATACTCTCTATTTCAGAGTACTTGCATTTTAATGATGTATTGGTATATAAAGACAGTTTAAACTAATTTGAATAAAAGTTTTTTTAGACAATTCTGACCTACCCTACCTTTAAAGTGTGTAAAATAAACTTACAATTATCTTTAAAATATATTTAAAATGATATAACCTACATACGTGTTTCACAATCTTATTGTGACAAGAAAACATCCCGACAGCTTCTGGCAGTGAACATCAGTGTTTTACTGTCGCGTAAGAAGTGTTATTTTAACATCAGTGTAAACATCAGGGTTCAGGATATACTACATTACGGTTATTAACAACAGAAACTCAATAATCAAATGTTTTCAGTGTATGAATTAAATATATACTGATTCTTATTAAAGCTACAAAAGTTATTCAGCTGAGATCACGAGTGATTTTCTCTTCGTCTTTAGTTCATGGCCGCAGTTATTGCAAGCCGGTGCGATATGCATATTGCGATGTATACATCTGTGATGTTTCGATATATTGTGCAGCCCTACATCATTTTGCATCTATGGATTTGCATGTGTGGATGTTCTACTCACATGCCGAAGCGCAGTGTGCCGGAGACGTAGGTCTGCCAGTGGGCACAGTAAAACATGAACATGCCAGCGAAACAGCAGAAGAACATCCAGTCGGGGTGAGAGCCCAGTTGAACCGCTATACTGGTTCCCAACACCACGAACACTGGGAGAAACACAGCGTTAACACACACTTCACCACAGAAGTCCAGCGAGTCTTTCACACAGGACACGTCACTAGCGCTGGCTATACACTCAGATCTTACAAATCAGTTCGGTTTTGATTTTGATTCCAGATTCGATCATATATATATTATTATATATATCAAAAAATACTATATTTATAAAAAAAAGAACAGTGAACATAAGTTTACAAGTGGTTAATTAATAAAAAATATGTGGATGTTTTTACAGGAATCTGATTAATGCAGAAGAATGAGAAACAATCATGTTTAAATTAACACACTTAAAAATAGTAAATCTAATATACTATACGCTATTGTTGTTAATAAAATACACAAAACTTTTTTTCAAAATTGCAATTATTTATTATATACAAATACAAATATACAACATGGTATAAATTACAATATGTAACTTACATATATTATCAATATAATATTTAAATACAAAATCAAATAATGCAAATATATTGATTACAATACAACGTATTATTAATATATATTAAATACAAATGTATATTTAATATTTATATGATATAAATTATTATTATTAAATTAACATACATCCTTTTAAATATTTAAGTTTTTTGAATAATTAATTTATATAAATAAACATTTACATTATATATAATTTACATTTATATATTTAATTAAAAATGACTAATAATGCAAATATAATAATACTAAGTATTTATTAAATACATATTTCAGATTTAAATATATATTTAATATGTATTAATACTATACATTATTATCAAATTAATGTTCATTATTTTAAATATTTTAATTATTTGTATAATTTATTATATATAAATACAAATGTACATACATTGTGTACATAATTTACATTCATTTGGAATACATTGTTAAATAAAACATTACTATTTATGCAAGTATACCATTACATTAAATAATTATATTGAATAAAATAAAAAATATTACATTATATTATCAATATAATTAATATTATTATCAATATTTAAATAATTTGTAATCTAAAATGTACATAAACTATATATATAATGTGCACTCTCCTTTATTATTATATTTAATTGAGAAATTGCTAATTATACAAATATAACAAGTACATTACACATTATTATGAAATAAATATATTTAATAAAAATACATGTTTGCATATAGCTAATTGAGGCTGATCAAAAAACGTTCAGTAAATTAAAAATGTGCAAAAACCACTAAAGTCATGTGTGTGATTCATGCCCTTAACAGTGTGCACTGGTCACCTGTGGAGAGCGAGTCGCAGCCGTGGTCGAACAGCTCCCCCAGTGGTGAACTGCTGTTAGTGCGTCTGGCCTGCTTCCCATCGATGGCGTCCAACGACTGATAGACGAACAGACCCACGGCACACAGGAGATACGCCCAGAGAGGAGCCTGAACACGAGCCAATAGAGGGACAGTTCACCCAAAAATGCTAATTAGCGCATGATTAACTCTCCTCAACTCATGCTAGTGTATATGACACTCTTCATCAGACGAACACAATCTGAGTTATATTAATAAATGTCCTGCTCTTCCTAGCTTTATAATGGCAGCGAATGGCCGTTTCTGTTTTCAAGTCCATAAAAGTGCATTTTTGGGTGATCTATCCCTTTAAAAATGAATTTATCGTCCGAATTTACAGTTTTTACGCTAGTGTGATTGCGTCGGTACCTGTTCGGTTGCAGTCGGGCAGTAATACACCAGCACCAGTGTTGTGAAGATGTTGGTCGCCAGGCCGACGATGGTGATGAGGTTGGGCGCGATCCAGGGTGGCATTCTGCCGACGAGCCACTCCCAGTACTGTTGCATTATGGGTTCGAGCAGCGAGCGTCCCGAACTGCTGTAGCGATGCTCCTCGAGACGCTTCAGCTGGTGGCGTGACAGAACCGGCGCCGGCAGCTCGACCAGTCGCCGCAGGGCGCTAGGAGCGAACCAGCACGACGAATCCACGCCACGTCCCCGCTCGCGGCTACTGGCCCCGCCCCGCCCACTCATCACTCTCAGCCAATCACAGCCCGAGTCTGAGCCTGACTCCGCCCACTGCGCGCCCGCAGAGCCACAGCAGGATGGCTAGGCACCTTCAAACAAATAAGTTCATTTAATAATGAAAACTATCGCTGCTAGCAGTTTACATGAAGTCGCAAAGGCTGCGATTATTAGTTATGCGCAGCTTGTCAGTGACGCACGGCTCAGTAAACGCGGCTCGCTCTGAAAGCACCGCGAGTTCGAGTCGAAAAAGCAACACGCGTCAAACATCTTTCCAAACATGAGTTGCATTTATGAACGTCTCGTCCAACAAGACAACATTTAATAACATTATTTTACTCCAAGCTCACTTCATAACGACAGTTGAGCTCCTCCTTCTGTGTGTGTGTGTGTGTGTGAGAGTGTGTGTGTGTGTGTGTGTGAGACGCCCTCTGATGTTCAGATGGATAAGTGTGTGTGTGTGTGTGTGTGTGAGAGAGAGAGAGACAGTTGAGCTCATCCTTGTGTGTGTGTGTGTGTGTGTGTGTGCGTATATGTGTGTGTGCGTATATGTGTGTGTGTATGTGTGTGTGAGACACTCTCTGGTGTTCAGATGGATAAGTGTGTGTGTGATGCCCTCTGGTGTTCAGATGGATATGTGTGCGTGTGTGTGTGTGTATATGTGTGTGTGCGTATATGTGTGTGTGTGTGTGTATGTGTGTGTGAGACACTCTCTGATGTTCAGATGGATAAGTGTGTGTGTGTGTGTGTGAGAGAGAGACAGTTGAGCTCATCCTTGTGTGTGTGTGTGTGTGTGTGTGTGTGTGTGCGTATATGTGTGTGTGCGTATATGTGTGTGTGTGTGTGTATGTGTGTGTGAGACACTCTCTGGTGTTCAGATGGATAAGTGTGTGTGTGATGCCCTCTGGTGTTCAGATGGATATGTGTGTGTGTGTGTGTGTGTGTGTGTGTGTGTATATGTGTGTGTGCGTATGTGTGTGACGCCCTCTGGTATTCAGATGGAGATATGTGTGTGTGTGTGTGTGTGTGACGCCCTCTGGTGTTCAGATGGATATGTGGTGTGTGTGTGTGTGTGAGGCCCTCTGGTGTTCAGATGGAGATATGTGTGTGTGTGTGTGTGTGTGTGTGTGTGTGTGTGTGTGTGTGTGTGTGTGTGTGACGCCCTCTGGTGTTCAGATGGAGCATTTACTACGATCAGCTGCTGCACTGACAAGCTGCACATAAAATAATCGCAGTCTTTGCCAAAATCGCGTGCAGATTCATTGCGATTAATCGTGCAGCCCCACTGAAAACACCACTGCAGAATTTTATAAAGAAATGCAAATAATTTCACCTGTTCACCAATCGTGAGTTGGTAGACGCCAACAGGCCACGCCCCAAAACAAAAGCCTCTCGAGTGCACGTCACGCCGGCCAACCGCAATGCACTTCCGGCCGCTACGAAACAGACCAAAAAAACTGTTCAGGATAATATTTTAAACAAAAAAATAAAATAAAAAAGTAACACTTCTGATGACAAAATGTCAGATTTGCGAGATATAATAATGTGAAAATTTCCCTCAGAATTGTAAGATATAAAATCTGAGATATAAACTCATTTATTTTTTCATTCTGTTGCAGAAACAAGCTTCCATACTAACACAATGATTTATTTATACACACTACCAAGAACTAACTAACTAATAACTGCACAGATTTCACTCATGTAAGTTAACTACAACACAAACACGGGAAATACCATGGTAACGTTACGGTCATTCTGCAGTACCATGGTATTCTTCTGAAGTTCTTCTAAATAATTTGGAATTTGTTTATTTTATTTTATTCAGTACTACGGTATTAAGATCTGATACCATGGTACTTTTTAAAGAGTTGTCATGCTACTGACACCTGGATAATAATGATAAATATTAATATGCTAATTATGATCATTATGTACATGAAAGTTGAATCTGTCTGCTTCAGTGATTGCGGGATTAACGGGTCAGATCGCTGATATATCTCAGTGTCACCGGGGGTCTCGGGTCCGGTGTTTACGGTTCAGGGTTCGAGTCCCGGTCCAGTTCGATGTTTATTCGATCTTTTAATCTTCCGGTCGCATAACTCACCCACTAACTTCAGATAAACTCTAGATTTGGAGAAATGCACGATCTATCCGTTCGGCCCGGTGGGATCCTGATGTTTCGAGTCTGGTGTCGGTTCCGCCGGTCCCGGTCCGGTTAGCGCGAACTGTCTGCTAGTCCAACACCGGTCACTTCCGGTGCAGGTCCACAAGATGCGTCAAGACTGTCGTAGATGCGAGGAACTGCGCAGGCGCAGAGGGGATTCTAGAGAGTCGTAGAAGCGCAGCTCGCGCGCAGGACGAGCACTGAAGAAGAAGAAGAATCGCGAAGAAACTATTTTTTTGCATTTTAATAAGAACAAAACATAATCTACAAACAGGAGTACATATAACCATACATGTCAGGGTTAAACAAAAGGGGGGAAAACTAAGAAATAAAGAGAAAATAGAAGGGAATTTTACAGAAAAAACTAAACAGTTGTAGTTTTGAAGTTTTTACATTTGAATATTTTTTCTAAATACATTTCAATATACATTTTTAAATTGTTCAAAATCTGTCATTTTTCTTTCCATTTGACTTTATCAATATATAGTAACGAGCAAGTATTATAATTAACTTTTGAAAGTTGCGCAGTTTTTGCATTTCACTTATAAAATGTTTTTCATGGAAACTTACACATTGAAATCTCTATTTATGGTTTTGATGTGTATCAAAATGTGTTGATTTGTAGTATATTATGGTATATAATTATAGTTTTTGATTATTGTACTACATTTGAATGACAAAAACAAACAAATACGTAAATAAATAAATTGAATAATAATAATTCTTTATATTTACTACGTTTTTAAAGTTACATTTCATATTAGATATTTTTAAAAATTAGATTAAATGTATAAAGAATTTTTAGAGTGCGAAAAAAGTCTATTTTCATCTAATCTCTCTCTCTCTATTCAATTCAAAATGTTCTGTATTGGCATGACAATGTATATATACAGAACTCTACCAACAATTTAGAATTCAGTCACAGTGTGTGTGTGTGTGTGTGTGTGTGTGTGTGAGAGAGAGAGAGAGAGAGAGAGAGAGAGAGAGAGAGAGAGAGAGAGAGAGAGAGAGAGAGAGAGAGAGAGTGTCTCTCTCTCTCTCTGTGTGTGTGTGTGTGTGTACACGTGTGTGAGAGAGAGAGAGAGAGAGAGAGAGAGAGAGAGTCTCTCTCCCTGTGTGTGTGTGTGTGTGTGTGTGTGTGTGAGAGAGAGAGAGAGAGAGAGTGTGTGTGTCTGCGTATCTCTCTCTCTGTGTGTGTGTGTGTGTGTGTGTGTGTGTGTGTGTGTGTGCGTGTGTGTGTGTGTGTGTGTGTGAGAGAGAGAGAGAGAGAGAGTGTGTCTGCGTATCTCTCTCTCTCTCTCTCTCTCTCTTTAGGGGTGGAGCGTCATTTCATTTCTTCTCATCTCTCTCTGGTGAGCTCGTCATCCTCAGTCTGACAAACACAGAAGTTGTATGTTTATTGTCACTGGACGAAGTTCCGTCCAGCTAAACACATTCACTTTTCTGCGTTCAGTTTTTTAGTTCAGCGTGTGTTTAAAACTCGTACATTTCTCCCGTTTTTCCCCGTTTCTTTCTTTTTTTTTGTTGGGGGGGGGGGGGAGTCGCTTCATGTCTGTTTGCCAAGAGACAACGTGTCGAGGGAAATATCGTCCTTCAACCGCCAAAGAAAAACTCTGAGGAACTTTATATCAGGTTGGTGCAGCTTTTCGGAGTTTTATTTCGGTTTTAAACGTTCAGTTTAGCGTGTTTGGTGGAGGAACGCTCGCCGCTGACGTCACGAGTTTGGCCACGCCCCCTCGTCCCTCATAATTATATGTTCTGAACTTCTGCAAGTACGGCATTATAAAACACACGCATGTCTCCACATTTCACTTTAGTTATGCGCACTTTCCTATGTGGTAGAAGCAGTTTGGTGTGTCCACAGCCATTTTGTTTTAAAACGTAAATTTTACTTTTTTAAATGTTGTATTCTTATATTTTTAAATGTAAATGTTTCATGAAAAATAAGTACGTTCAAAGTAAAAGTACATTCTTTTTTATTCAGATTTGTTGCTTCAGATGTCGGTTAATAATAAATAATTATTAATAATAGCACTTTTGTTCCTGAAACTGAGTCTGAGTTTCCTCTCTTAAGCGTCTCTATGTTTGCGCTTGACCACAGACTGTCTGAACAACTTCTGCCAAATGTTTTTATGGTCACATTTGTTCTTTTCCACTGTCTCACTTACACAGAGCCACAGACAGGCTGAACTGAAGAAATTATTCAGTATAAATTATAATTACACCATCAGGAATGATTCCTAAAAGCTGATATTGTGCCTAACCGTGGCCTATAGGTGTTGTTGTACCACGGCAATAGCTCGCTTTGTGTATTCTCGCATGTGTAATGAGTGTGTGTTGTTTGTTCCAGCTCATGTAAATCATGTTGTGTTTGTAAACGCCTGCAGATCTACATCCCAACCTGTTCCAGAACAGCAGCCGGTAACCATGGCGACCCGAGGCCACGCCTCCAGCTCGTTAATGAGCAACCACACGAAGGAGCGGGTGACCATGGCCAAGGTCACTCTGGAGAACTTCTACAGCAACCTCATATCCCAACACGAGGAGCGCGAGATGAGGTATAAACACACACGCAATCATAACGACTTTTCTGAATCTCAGCGGCGTATTTGGACACTCAAATCACACTTAAAATGGTGGTGTTATAGAGCCAGGACTCCAGAGCTCTGACCTGAGGAACTACAGCCAAACCAGTTTATCCAGACGCTTCAACATCTCACGTTATCAGTTTATTCACTATAGCTTAGAGAATATGACAGAACTCCGTATCTGACAGGTTTTGTCCATCCTTCTGTTAGACTGTCTCACACACACACACACACACACACACACACACACACACACACACACACACACACACACACACACACACACACACACACACACACACAGGTTTTGTCCATGCTTCTGTGAGACTGTCTCTCACACACACACACACACACACACACACACACACACACACACACACACACACACACACACACACACACACACAGGTTTTGTCCATCCTTCTGTTAGACTGTCTCACACACACACACACACACACACACACACACACACACACACAGGTTTTGTCCATCCTTCTGTTAGACTGTCTCACACACACACACACACACACACACACACACACACACACACACACACACACACACACACACACACAGGTTTTGTCCACCCTTCTGTTAGACTGTCTCTCACACACACACACACACACACACAGACACACACACACACACACAGGTTTTGTCCACCCTTCTGTTAGACTGTCTCTCACACACACACACACACACACAGACACACACACACACACACACACAGGTTTTGTCTATCCTTCTGTTAGACTGTCTCACACACACACACACACACACACAGACACACACACACACAGGTTTTGTCTATCCTTCTGTTAGACTGTCTCTCACACACACACACACACACACACACACACACACACACAGACACACACACACACACACAGGTTTTGTCTATCCTTCTGTTAGACTGTCTTTCACACACACACACACACACACACACACACACAGACACACACACACACACACAGGTTTTGTCTATCCTTCTGTTAGACTGTCTCACACACACACACACACACACACACACACACACACACACACACACACACACACACAGGTTTTGTCCATCCTTCTGTTAGACTGTCACACACACACACACACACACACACACACACACACACACAGGTTTTGTCCATCCTTCTGTTAGACTGTCACACACACACACACACACAGGTTTTGTCCATCCTTCTGTTAGACTGTCTCTCACACACACACACACACACACACACACACACACACACACACACACACACACACACACACACACTGTCTCTCACACACACACACAGGTTTTGTCTATCCTTCTGTTAGACTGTCACACACACACACACACACACACACACACACACACACACACACACACACACACACACACAGGTTTTGTCCATCCTTCTGTTAGACTGTCTCACACACACACACACACACACACACACACACACACACACACACACACACACACACAGGTTTTGTCCATCCTTCTGTTAAGACTGTCACACACACACACACACACTTTTTGTTTAAAATTTAACTACACAATTAGATAATACCAGTTTAGCTCCACCAGTGACCAAGCAATGCTTCATGTGTTCAGTGTGTGTGTAAAGAGCATTAGCAGTTACAGACACACACACTTCAGCAGAACATGACCAGCTCACAGTGGCCCAATCAGTTCTGCTCCCAAATGTGTATAAATGTCACTGGTAGTCGCTGTATGAAGAGTTGTGGGTATAATAAGTCTCAGTTTACTGTATTCTGCTCTCCTCACTCACAGAAATGAACTGTAGTGTCCTGCACACACACACACACACCACGGATGATATCTGGTGTCTGGATAGTGTTGGACTGTGTAATGAAGCATCAAGAACGGCTGAGTCTGCATTGAAACGTACAGCCGCTGAAGAGTGTTGCTCGTGATCAGAGCGCTGTTGTTCATTAGCGCTCTGTTAACCATCTGACGCGTCAGTGAAGTCGCGTTCTGCTCCGCCAGTCGAGCGCGACGCTACACCATTCCTGTGTGGGGAAACTCTTCCTGTGTTGCTTATTCACAGTGTTTTATAACTTTAAAGCGGTGGTATATTGCTGGTATGATGCTGGTATAATGGCTCACTTTAAATGGTACCAGCTCTGTTGAGGTTGCAAGCGCACCGTACCGATACTAAAATGTGACGTGAAAACACTGCAGATCACTGATTGGTCAGACAGAATCGTCACTACCAGCGACACGAGACACCAAACCCGCTAGATTTAAATACCCAGTGACAGCCGCTGTAGCACCTGTCTTTAAACTACTTGCTTGAAGAAAAAAAAACTTCCATAAAAGAAATGGCTGAATCGTGGTCAGTGGACGAATAGTCTCAGCCTCAGACGTCACGCCCCACGGAACGTTGGCTAAACGTCTGATGCGTACGGTACACTTAACTGGAAACACTTCAGCAATGTCGAAGTCGTCATCTGATTGGTTGAATTTTATCGGATTTCCGGGGGGCGCGAGTGTCGCGTTTATTTTCGGTCCGCCGGGAAACAAAGCGCAGACGTGTGATTGCGGAAGAAAAACTGTTGTGTTTACATGAGTGACAATGAGCATTTATCAAGATCAGCTAAACGTAGGATTCTCAAAAGTATGCGAGGTTCACGGCATAGACTCTTTAAGAGATCTCGTCCAGGAGTTTTGTTTGAGGCACTTAGTGGAGACTTGTTGCACGCCGGTCTGTTGTTGTAGGGACATTTCCACGCCCCGAAACGTGACGCTGAACGAAACGAACTGTAATTGGTTGTTTGACATGTCGGTCAAACGGCCTTATGGGCGGGCCTTGGCCAAAGAAAGCTGCTATGAATTCCAGCCGTCAGCCGTCAGTCAAGGTCTGGCTACGCGAGACTAGTGGACGAAGTGCAGACGCTGCCGAGGAGCGGATAAACTGTACCGATCAGGCTATAATCCCACACACTGAAGCGGTACTAACTGCAGTGGGAAAGCAAACCGAGCTAAAGCGAACGCGCCGCGCCGTACCATGTGGTGGAAAAGCGCCATAAAATAAGTCTCTGATGTCCCCAGAGTGTGTGTGTGTGAAGTTGTAGCTCAAAATACCCCACAGATATTTTTATATTAAATTATATATTATTATTTTAAATGTTAAAGTTGTCAATTTTTGAGGGTGAGCAAAAACACACTTTTTGTGTGTGTGTCCCTTTAAATGCAAATGAGCTGCTGCTCCCGGCACAGGGGGCGGAGCTTGTCCTTTTACCTCACACACACACACACACACTAAATATTTCAAAAACTTTTAGCCTTTTATGTTCAAACCGGAGTCAGACAATGATGGAGAGACTCGAGAAGAAGTGACAACATGTAGAAGAACAGGACATTTCTGAATGGTTAGTTGATGAGTTTATGTAGATTATGTGTAGTTATCTTCTAGTCACTGATTAGCATATTCGGTCATGATAATCTATAAATCGTGTTTCGGGGGGGCGGGTTTTATGTAAATTTTAGGGTTGGTGATGTCACTAACCCGGGAGGAATGTCGTGTAGTTCCTACCAGCCGTTTGTTGTAGTCCTTAAAAAAAGCAAATATCTCCCTTTGCTCTGAACTTTGAGCGTCGTAACTTTGCAGATGTTGTTTATGATCAAACAGCAACATTACACACTAACTACAGCTAGAAAAGTGAAATCATAATCAACCACCCATTCAACAGAGCTGTGCTAAAGTCGACACAACATGCATATCTGAGCCAGAGTTATTATCGTTAACCAAAACCATTAAAATCATCTTTTGTTAATTGAAATACTCAAATAATTGTTATATGAAAAACATAAAGGTGATGTCGAGTGTGATCTGACACAGTGTGCTCTGTTGTGCACGACACATTTGGACAATTATAGTATAGCATACTGCAGAAATATTATGATAAGTGTGCTAATTTGGTTCTTGCGTCTCGTAATGTTAAACGTTCTGTTGACAGGCAGCAAAAGCTGGAGAAAGTGATGAATGAGGAAGGGCTGCCTGATGAAGAGGTAACAAACACACACACTAACGGCCCGTTCACACCAAGAACACTAGCGATAACTATATTAGTGTTCACACCAGCGGACGATAACTATAACGATAACTATATTAGTGTTCACACCAGCGGACGATAACTATAACGATAACTATATTAGTGTTCACACCAGCGGACGATAACTATAACGATAACTATATTAGTGTCCACACCAGCGGACGATAACAATAACGATAACTATATTAGTGTTCACACCAGCGGACGATAACTATAACGATAACTATATTAGTGTTCACACCAGCGGACGATAACTATAACGATAACTATATTAGTGTTCACACCAGCGGACGATAACATTAATGATAACTATATTAGTGTTCACACCAGCGGACGATAACTATAACGATAACTATATTAGTGTTCACACCAGCGGACGATAACTATAACGATAACTATATTAGTGTTCACACCAGCGGACGATAACTATAACGATAACTATATTAGTGTCCACACCAGCGGACGATAACAATAACGATAACTATATTAGTGTTCACACCAGCGGACGATAACTATAACGATAACTATATTAGTGTTCACACCAGCGGACGATAACTATAACGATAACTATATTAGTGTTCACACCAGCGGACGATAACTATAACGATAACTATATTAGTGTTCACACCAGCGGACGATAACTATAATGATAACTATATTAGTGTTCACACCAGCGGACGATAACTATAACGATAACTATATTAGTGTTCACACCAGCGGACGATAACTATAACGATAACTATATTAGTGTCCACACCAGCGGACGATAACAATAACGATAACTATATTAGTATTCACACCAGCGGACGATAACTATAACGATAACTATATTAGTGTTCACACCAGCGGACGATAACTATAACGATAACTATATTAGTGTCCACACCAACGGACGATAACAATAACGATAACTATATTAGTGTCCACACCAGCGGACGATAACAATAACGATAACTATATTAGTGTTCACACCAGCGGACGATAACTATAACGATTACTATATTAGTGTTCACACCAGCAGACGATAACTATAACGATAACTATATTAGTGTCCACACCAACGGACGATAACAATAACGATAACTATATTAGTGTCCACACCAGCGGACGATAACAATAACGATAACTATATTAGTGTCCACACCAACGGACGATAACAATAACGATAACTATATTAGTGTCCACACCAGCGGACGATAACAATAACGATAACTATATTAGTGTTCACACCAGCGGACGATAACTATAACGATTACTATATTAGTGTCCACACCAGCGGACGATAACAATAACGATTACTATATTAGTGTTCACACCAGTGGACGATAACTATAACGATAACTATATTAGTGTTCACACCAGCGGACGATAACAATAACGATTACTATATTAGTGTTCACAACAGCGGACGATAACTATATTAGTGTTCACACCAGCGGACGATAACTATATTAGTGTTCACACCAGCGGACGATAACTATATTAGCGTTCACAACAGCGGACGATAACTATATTAGTGTCCACACCAGCGGACGATAACTATATTAGTGTTCACAACAGCGGACGATAACTATATTAGTGTCCACACCAGCGGACGATAACTATATTAGTGTTCACACCAGCGGACGATAACTATATTAGTGTTCACACCAGCGGACGATAACTATATTAGTGTTCACACCAGCGGACGATAACTATATTAGTGTCCACACCAGCGGACGATAACTATATTAGTGTCCACACCAGCGGACGATAACTATATTAGTGTCCACACCAGCGGACGATAACTATATTAGTGTTCACACCAGCGGACAATAACTATAACGATAACTATATTAGTGTTCACACCAGCGGACGATAACTATATTAGTGTCCACACCAGCGGACGATAACAATAACGATAACTATATTAGTGTTCACACCAGCGGACGATAACTATATTAGTGTCCACACCAGCGGACGATAACTATATTAGTGTCCACACCAGCGGACGATAACTATAACGATAACTATATTAGTGTTCACACCAGCGGACGATAACAATAACGATTACTATATTAGTGTTCACACCAGTGGACGTATTAGTGTTCACACCAGTGGACGATAACTATAACGATAACTATATTAGTGTTCACACCAGCGGACGATAACAATAACGATTACTATATTAGTGTTCACACCAGCGGACGATAACTATATTAGTGTCCACACCAGCGGACGATAACTATATTAGTGTTCACAACAGCGGACGATAACTATATTAGTGTTCACAACAGCGGACGATAACTATATTAGTGTTCACAACAGTGGACGATAACTATATTAGTGTCCACACCAGCGGACGATAACTATATTAGTGTTCACAACAGCGGACGATAACTATATTAGTGTCCACACCAGCGGACGATAACTATATTAGTGTTCACACCAGCGGACAATAACTATATTAGTGTCCACACCAGCGGACGATAACTATATTAGTGTCCACACCAGCGGACGATAACTATATTAGTGTCCACACCAGCGGACGATAACTATATTAGTGTCCACACCAGCGGACGATAACTATATTAGTGTCCACACCAGCGGACGATAACTATATTAGTGTCCACACCAGCGGACGATAACTATATTAGTGTCCACACCAGCGGACGATAACTATATTAGTGTTCACACCAGCGGACAATAACTATATTAGTGTCCACACCAGCGGACGATAACTATATTAGTGTCCACACCAGCGGACGATAACTATATTAGTGTCCACACCAGCGGACGATAACTATATTAGTGTCCACACCAGCGGACGATAACAATAACGATAACTATATTAGTGTTCACACCAGCGGACGATAACTATATTAGTGTCCACACCAGCGGACGATAACAATAACGATAACTATATTAGTGTTCACACCAGCGGACGATAACTATATTAGTGTCCACACCAGCGGACGATAACTATATTAGTGTCCACACCAGCGGACGATAACTATAACGATAACTATATTAGTGTTCACACCAGCGGACGATAACAATAACGATTACTATATTAGTGTTCACACCAGTGGACGTATTAGTGTTCACACCAGTGGACGATAACTATAACGATAACTATATTAGTGTTCACACCAGCGGACGATAACAATAACGATTACTATATTAGTGTCCACACCAGCGGACGATAACTATATTAGTGTCCACACCAGCGGACGATAACTATAACGATAACTATATTAGTGTTCACACCAGCGGACGATAACTATAACGATAACTATATTAGTGTCCACACCAGCGGACGATAACAATAACGATAACTATATTAGTGTTCACACCAGCGGACGATAACTATAACGATAACTATATTAGTGTTCACACCAGCGGACGATAACTATAACGATAACTATATTAGTGTTCACACCAGCGGACGATAACTATAACGATAACTATATTAGTGTTCACACCAGCGGACGATAACTATAATGATAACTATATTAGTGTTCACACCAGCGGACGATAACTATAACGATAACTATATTAGTGTTCACACCAGCGGACGATAACTATAACGATAACTATATTAGTGTCCACACCAGCGGACGATAACAATAACGATAACTATATTAGTATTCACACCAGCGGACGATAACTATAACGATAACTATATTAGTGTTCACACCAGCGGACGATAACTATAACGATAACTATATTAGTGTCCACACCAACGGACGATAACAATAACGATAACTATATTAGTGTCCACACCAGCGGACGATAACAATAACGATAACTATATTAGTGTTCACACCAGCGGACGATAACTATAACGATTACTATATTAGTGTTCACACCAGCAGACGATAACTATAACGATAACTATATTAGTGTCCACACCAACGGACGATAACAATAACGATAACTATATTAGTGTCCACACCAGCGGACGATAACAATAACGATAACTATATTAGTGTCCACACCAACGGACGATAACAATAACGATAACTATATTAGTGTCCACACCAGCGGACGATAACAATAACGATAACTATATTAGTGTTCACACCAGCGGACGATAACTATAACGATTACTATATTAGTGTCCACACCAGCGGACGATAACAATAACGATTACTATATTAGTGTTCACACCAGTGGACGATAACTATAACGATAACTATATTAGTGTTCACACCAGCGGACGATAACAATAACGATTACTATATTAGTGTTCACAACAGCGGACGATAACTATATTAGTGTTCACACCAGCGGACGATAACTATATTAGTGTTCACACCAGCGGACGATAACTATATTAGCGTTCACAACAGCGGACGATAACTATATTAGTGTCCACACCAGCGGACGATAACTATATTAGTGTTCACAACAGCGGACGATAACTATATTAGTGTCCACACCAGCGGACGATAACTATATTAGTGTTCACACCAGCGGACGATAACTATATTAGTGTTCACACCAGCGGACGATAACTATATTAGTGTTCACACCAGCGGACGATAACTATATTAGTGTCCACACCAGCGGACGATAACTATATTAGTGTCCACACCAGCGGACGATAACTATATTAGTGTCCACACCAGCGGACGATAACTATATTAGTGTTCACACCAGCGGACAATAACTATAACGATAACTATATTAGTGTTCACACCAGCGGACGATAACTATATTAGTGTCCACACCAGCGGACGATAACAATAACGATAACTATATTAGTGTTCACACCAGCGGACGATAACTATATTAGTGTCCACACCAGCGGACGATAACTATATTAGTGTCCACACCAGCGGACGATAACTATAACGATAACTATATTAGTGTTCACACCAGCGGACGATAACAATAACGATTACTATATTAGTGTTCACACCAGTGGACGTATTAGTGTTCACACCAGTGGACGATAACTATAACGATAACTATATTAGTGTTCACACCAGCGGACGATAACAATAACGATTACTATATTAGTGTTCACACCAGCGGACGATAACTATATTAGTGTCCACACCAGCGGACGATAACTATATTAGTGTTCACAACAGCGGACGATAACTATATTAGTGTTCACAACAGCGGACGATAACTATATTAGTGTTCACAACAGTGGACGATAACTATATTAGTGTCCACACCAGCGGACGATAACTATATTAGTGTTCACAACAGCGGACGATAACTATATTAGTGTCCACACCAGCGGACGATAACTATATTAGTGTTCACACCAGCGGACAATAACTATATTAGTGTCCACACCAGCGGACGATAACTATATTAGTGTCCACACCAGCGGACGATAACTATATTAGTGTCCACACCAGCGGACGATAACTATATTAGTGTCCACACCAGCGGACGATAACTATATTAGTGTCCACACCAGCGGACGATAACTATATTAGTGTCCACACCAGCGGACGATAACTATATTAGTGTCCACACCAGCGGACGATAACTATATTAGTGTTCACACCAGCGGACAATAACTATATTAGTGTCCACACCAGCGGACGATAACTATATTAGTGTCCACACCAGCGGACGATAACTATATTAGTGTCCACACCAGCGGACGATAACTATATTAGTGTCCACACCAGCGGACGATAACAATAACGATAACTATATTAGTGTTCACACCAGCGGACGATAACTATATTAGTGTCCACACCAGCGGACGATAACAATAACGATAACTATATTAGTGTTCACACCAGCGGACGATAACTATATTAGTGTCCACACCAGCGGACGATAACTATATTAGTGTCCACACCAGCGGACGATAACTATAACGATAACTATATTAGTGTTCACACCAGCGGACGATAACAATAACGATTACTATATTAGTGTTCACACCAGTGGACGTATTAGTGTTCACACCAGTGGACGATAACTATAACGATAACTATATTAGTGTTCACACCAGCGGACGATAACAATAACGATTACTATATTAGTGTCCACACCAGCGGACGATAACTATATTAGTGTCCACACCAGCGGACGATAACAATAACGATAACTATAACGATAACTATATTAGTGTCCACACCAGCGGACAATAACTATAACGATAACTATATTAGTGTCC
This sequence comes from Phoxinus phoxinus, assembly GCF_949152265.1. NCBI lineage: Eukaryota > Metazoa > Chordata > Actinopteri > Cypriniformes > Leuciscidae > Phoxinus > Phoxinus phoxinus. The sequence goes on along the minus strand of NC_136895.1, from coordinate 31,736,663 downwards.
ACACCAGCGGACGATAACTATAACGATAACTATATTAGTGTCCACACCAGCGGACAATAACTATAACGATAACTATATTAGTGTCCACACCAGCGGACGATAACTATAACGATAACTATATTAGTGTCCACACCAGCGGACGATAACTATAACGATAACTATATTAGTGTTCACACCAGCGGACGATAACTATAACGATTACTATATTAGTGTTCACACCAGCGGACGATAACTATAACGATTACTATATTAGTGTTCACACCAGCGGACGATAACTATAACGATAACTATATTAGTGTCCACACCAGCGGACAATAACTATAACGATAACTATATTAGTGTCCACACCAGCGGACGATAACTATAACGATAACTATATTAGTGTCCACACCAGCGGACGATAACTATAACGATAACTATATTAGTGTTCACACCAGCGGACGATAACTATAACGATTACTATATTAGTGTTCACACCAGCGGACGATAACTATAACGATTACTATATTAGAGTTCACACCAGCGGACGATAACTATAACGATAACTATATTAGTGTCCACACCAGCGGACGATAACTATAACGATAACTATATTAGTGTTCACACCAGCGGACGATAACTATAACTATATTAGTGTCCACACCAGCGGACGATAACAATAACGATAACTATATTAGTGTTCACACCAGCGGACGATAACGATAACTATATTAGTGTTCACACCAGCGGACGATAACTATAACGATAACTATATTAGTGTTCACACCAGCGGACGATAACGATAACTATATTAGTGTTCACACCAGCGGACGATAACTATAACGATAACTATATTAGTGTTCACACCAGCGGACGATAACTATATTAGTGTTCACACCAGCGGACGATAACAATAACGATTACTATATTAGTGTTCACACCAGCGGACGATAACTATAACGATAACTATATTAGTGTCCACACCAGCGGACGATAACTATAACGATAACTATATTAGTGTTCACACCAGTGGACGATAACTACAACTATATTAGTGTCCACACCAGCGGACGATAACTATAACTATATTAGTGTCCACACCAGCGGACGATAACTATAACGATAACTATATTAGTGTCCACACCAGCGGACGATAACTATAACGAGAACTATATTAGTGTCCACACCAGCGGACAATAATTGAGTATATAAATATTCGCAAATCCTTGTGTTGCGTTCCAGAAGCGAGTGCGGCGCTCCCAACACGCTCGTAAAGAGACCGAGTTCCTCCGTCTGAAGAGAACCAGACTGGGTCTGGACGACTTCGAGTCTCTGAAGGTGATTGGACGAGGAGCGTTCGGAGAGGTGATTATGATAATGAGCGCAAACAACACACTAATGAAAGTCTATTCGGTGTGTGTGTGTTTGTTATACATTTTACAAATGTGTTTCCGATGTCCACAGGTGCGTCTAGTTCAGAAGAAAGACACGGGTCACGTTTACGCAATGAAGATCCTTCGCAAAGCCGACATGTTGCAGAAAGAGCAGGTGACGCCTAACGAATGTTTTATTTAAAACTGTTTTTTTATAGAATTTTATTTTATTTTCTCAATTTTTTATATATATTTTTTTTCATCTGTTATTATTATTTTAATTTATTTTATTTGATTATTTTATATAATTTGTTTTATTTTTTATTTGATTTGATTTCCTGTCCCAGGTGGGTCATATCCGTGCGGAGCGGGACATCTTGGTTCAGGCAGACAGTCTGTGGGTGGTGAAAATGTTCTACAGTTTTCAGGATAAACTGAATCTTTACTTGCTCATGGAGTTCCTGCCGGGAGGTGTGTGTGTAATGAACTGTGTAATGAAAGAAGTGTGTAAGGAACTTCTTAATTTTAAAGGAGTAGCTCACTTCAGAATTAACATCTCCTGATAGTTTACTCTCCCGCACGTCATCCAAGATGTTCATGTCTTTCTTTTATCAGTGGAACAGAAATGCAGGTTTGTGAGGAACACACTCCAGATGTTCTCCATATAGTGACTTCAATGGTCCAGCGGGTCGAAGGTCCAGATGTGAGTTTCAGCTTCAAAGTCTCTCACGATCCAGCCGAGGAATAAGAGTCTCATCTAGACACACCAGCCGACATTTTATAACTAAATAAACATTTATATACTTCTTGCACTCGCTGTGATGCGACACACATTACGTCATCAGGTTGAACGGTCATGCGGCGTGTTCCGGTTTATAACTGTAGAGCGAAAAATTGTCCGACAACGTTGTTTAACTTTTTTTTTTTTTTTTTGTGTATTTTGTTATAAAATGTCGGCTGGTTTGTCTAGATGAGACTCTTATTCCTCGGCTGGATCGTGAGAGACTTTGAAGCTGAAACTCACATCTGGACCTTCGACCCGCTGGACCATTGAAGTCACTATATGGAGAACATCTGGAGTGTGTTCCTCACACACCTGCATTTCTGTTCCACTGAAGAGAGGAAGACATGAACGTGGGGATGAGTAAATGATCAGGAGATCTTCATCCTGAAGTGAGCTACTCCTTCCCGTCCGTGGAATACCGAAGGCGAATCAAACGCTTCTGTGTGTTCCAGGGGACATGATGACGCTGCTGATGAAGAAAGACACCCTGACGGAGGAGGAGACGCAGTTCTACGTGGCCGAGACGGTTCTGGCCATCGACTTCATCCATCAGCTGGGCTTCATACACCGAGACATCAAACCCGACAACCTGTTACTGGACTCCAAGGTCTCGGGAGCAGGAAGTGACTCAATAAACCTCTTCCTGTGTGGCTTCTGCTTTTGCTGGACTTTTTGTCAGCGAGGCCTCTGATTGGCTGTTTCATCAGATGTGTGTGTGTGTGTTTCAGGGTCACGTCAAACTGTCCGATTTCGGCTTGTGTACGGGCCTCAAAAAAGCGCATCGGACAGAGTTTTACCGCAACCTGAACCACAGCAAATCAAACGACCTCAGTGAGTGATGAGCGATTTTATCAATATGCAGAACATAATTAATATTCCTGTTCATATTTGAATATTCAAATGTACTCTATGAATAATTAGTGTCCACACCAGCGGACGATAACTATAATGACAACTACAGTAGCATCCACTCCAGCGGACGATGACTATAACGATAACTATATTAGCATCCACACCAGCGGACGATAACTATAACGATAACTATATTAGCATCCACACCAGCGGACGATAACTATAATGACAACTACAGTAGCATCCACACCAGCGGACGATAACTATAATGACAACTACAGTAGCATCCACACCAGCGGACGATAACTATAATGACAACTACAGTAGCATCCACTCCAGCGGACGATGACTATAACGATAACTATATTAGCATCCACACCAGCGGACGATGACTATAACGATAACTATATTAGCATCCACACCAGCGGACGATAACTATAACGATAACTATATTAGCATCCACACCAGCGGACGATAACTATAACGATAACTATATTAGCATCCACACCAGCGTACGATAACTATAACGATAACTATATTAGCATCCACACCAGTGGACGATGACTATAACGATAACTATATTAGCATCCACACCAGCGGACGATGACTATAACGATAACTATATTAGCATCCACACCAGCGGACGATGACTATAACGATAACTATATTAGCATCCACACCAGCAGACGATGACTATAACGATAACTATATTAGCATCCACACCAGCGGACGATGACTATAACGATAACTATATTAGCGCCCACACCAGCAGACGATAACTATAACGATAACTATATTAGCATCCACTCCAGCGGACGATAACTATAACGATTACTATATTAGTGTTCACACCAGCGGACGATAACTATAACGATAACTATATTAGCATCCACTCCAGCGGACGATAACTATAACGATTACTATATTAGTGTTCACACCAGCGGACGATAACTATAACTATATTGTCCACTCCAGCGGACGATGACTATAACGATGACTGTAATGATTACTATATTACAGCAGATGATAGTTTTCTTCTAAGCAGGCGCTGCAGTTTTGTCTTTCGTCACTTTAAATGCTCGAGCTCTTGTGATGGATTCTGATTGGCTGTCAAAGTTTTTATCGTTCATCAGCTGGATAAAAAGAATTCTGAAAGTGATTTCACTGATATCGTTCCTCTGTAGTTATCGTTATTGTCATGGTGTGGACATCACTATTCTCTTTAACCCATAATTATTAATAATTCACACGTTTCTCTCGCAGCGTTTCAGCACATGAACTCCAAGCGGAAGGCGGAGACGTGGAAGAGAAACCGGAGGCAGCTGGTCAGTGAAAACGCCGGATTCGTTAGTCCGTTTTACGGCTCACAGGAAGTGATGCGTTATGTTGCTCCGCCTCTTTCAGGCCTTCTCCACCGTGGGAACGCCGGACTACATCGCTCCCGAGGTCTTCATGCAGACCGGATACAACAAGCTCTGCGATTGGTGGAGCCTGGGTGTCATCATGTACGAGATGCTGATTGGTAAGAAGCGAACGATATGCAAATGAGGGCGTGTCGTTATAGACATGCACCTCATTATCATTTAAAGAGATATGCACCTCATTATCATTTAAAGAGACACGCACCTCATTATCATTTAAAGAGACACGCACCTCATTATCATTTAAAGAGACACGCACCTCATTATCATTTAAAGAGACACGCACCTCATTATCATTTAAAGAGACACGCACCTCATTATCATTTAAAGAGACACGCACCTCATTATCATTTAAAGAGACACGCACCTCATTATCATTTAAAGAGACACGCACCTCATTATCATTTAAAGAGACACGCACCTCATTATCATTTAAAGAGACACGCACCTCATTATCATTTAAAGAGACACGCACCTCATTATCATTTAAGGAGACACGCACCTCATTATCATTTAAGGAGACATGCACCTCAATATCATTTAAAGAGACATGCACCGGGACGGGTCGCTGTGAACAGAGCTGTTTTTGAGGAGGTAAAGGGTGTTGTTTTACACAACCATTGAGGAATTTTAACTAAAGTATGTAACAAACTTTACATGAACACCCTAAAGAGTCACACACTTGTGGAAAATGTGCATCCGATGACCCCTTTAATGTAAAACATATAAAATGGCTGTTGCTGCAGGCTACCCGCCGTTCTGCTCAGAGACTCCTCAGGAGACGTATAAGAAGGTGATGAGCTGGAAGGAGACGCTGGTGTTTCCCCCGGAGGTGCCGATCTCAGAGCGAGCCAAAGCGCTGATCCTGCGCTTCTGCTGCGAGGCCGACCACCGCATCGGCGCGGCCGGCGTCGACGACATCAAGAGGAACGGCTTCTTCGAGGGCGTCGACTACGATCACATCAGGTCTGGTTTCGTATCGCGTGATGTTTTAATCTCTCTGATTCAACATGCACCAATGCTACATTCTTCTAAATGTCATAATCATTTGTTAACAAACAATTTTTCATTAAACTACTTCAATGAGCTCATTGTTTCTGCATTAAATTATTACATTGTTTAAATTAATAAATTTTTCGCTAGCTGTGATTTTGTATATGTACATTTCTGAAATACAACAGTTACTTCTGATAACAGAACACTGTAAATTGTAATTTGGACTCTTTAAAATATGTATTGTGAAAAGCGCTATGCAAATAAACGTGAATCGCGGTGAGGTTTCGATCTAACGAGGGTTGCGCGACTCGTTCGCAGGGAGAGACCAGCGGCGATCCCGATCGAGATCAAAAGCATCGACGACACGTCGAACTTCGACGAGTTTCCGGAGTCGGACATCCTGCAGCCGCCAAGTAAGATACAAATATTCTCATTTTGACTAACCAACACCGATTCTTAAATGTCAAAATCTCAAATCGATCTTTTAGCCTGTGCGGCCTTCAGTGGATGCGTAAACAACTTCACTAATCATCCTAACAACATACTAAATCAATAGTACATCATGCTAACAATGTGTCAAAACATACCAACAACATACTAAGTCATGCTAACAATGTGTTAAAACATGCTAGCAAACGTTTTAATGTTAACAATGTTAAAACAGGTTAGCAACATAAAACTAGCAACATTTTAAACATACCAGCAATGTGTTAGCAAAGTTGTACAAAATGTTAGCATCATGTTAGCAATGTATTAAAACATGTTAGCGACATGCTCAATCTTGCTAGCAACATGTTAAATAAAGCATGTTAGCAAAACATTTTAAGACATGTTAATGTGTTAAAACAAGCAAACAACACAATAAAACATACTAGAAACATGTTAATCATCTTCGCAATGTTAAAACATTCTTGCAGCATTTTAAGTCATGCTAACAATGTGATAAAACATGCTACCAACATGGTAAACACACTAGCAACTATTCAAACATCCCAGCGGAGATGTAAAACATGTTAGCAACGTGTTAAATCATGTTAACAGCGTGTTAGAACATGTTAGTAACATGCTAAAACATACTAGCAATGTGTTAAAATATCCCAGTGGAGCTGAAAAACATGTTAAATCATGCTAGGAATGTGTTAGAACATGCTAGCAACATGCTTAAACATACTAGCAATGAGTTAAAACATCCCAGTGGAGCTGAAAAAATTAAATGAAAATCGAGCCGAAGTTATTCAGTGCTGAAGTGTTTTGTTGCTGTGTCGAGGTCCGGCGGTGGCGAGCAACCATCATCACCCGGAGTCGGACTACAAGAACAAGGACTGGGTTTTCGTCAACTACACCTACAAGCGCTTCGAGGGTCTGACGGCCAGAGGCGCCATCCCGTCCTACATGAAGAGCGGGAAACGATGAGGACAAAACACGAAAACTATAATTTCTACCCAAAGAAACCACTTCCATATCCAGTCTGTTCCGTCGAAAAACACCTTTGCAATGCTGGATATTTAACTCACGTGTTTATTTTTGCTTTTCTGCTCATCAGAACTTTTTGTGGGTACGTTTTAGCAGACCAAAAAACATTTATATAAACGCTTTATTTGTATCTCTGAAGTGCTGTGGGTATTTAAAGCTTTATAGAGGGTGTGCATTGACATCACTTTCCCGCCAGAACACACTGGATTTAATCGGGGAAACCGCGAGTAAAACAAACGATTATCAGTTTAAATTAAAAATTGGTCTCTATTTGCCTAGTGTTCCTTAACTTACCAAAGATATTGACATGCAGCAGGAATCGTGTTATATCATAATATAGTTCAGCCTTAAAGGTACAATATGTAATATTTTCTGCCGCTAGAGGCGCTACATTCCAAACTACAACGGCGTAGCTTGATGACGATGTGAAGGAGCGTGGAATCATGGGAACTGTCGTTTTTAACTCCACCGTGGCTGTAAATCAGACGGGAATCGAAAAATCAGGTTCATGGATGAGATAAAATTCTATTTTTATAAATGTTGCGTTTAATGACATGCTTTTATTTCATTAAAATGAATTAACCGCAAGAAAAGTAAGGTTTAATACTAAATTGGTTATCATGTTACTGTATTTGTCGAATTCATTGTTGTGATAACGCTGCGCAGTTTTACGTGTTCTAAACAATTGTTGTACATTCGAACACACACATCATTTGCCAAAAGACGGATTAATCTTTATGTATAACACATGCTATATTTATTTACATGGCCATACACACCAGACGTGATAAACAATGTCAATAAACTAAACACAAGCCTAAAGCAATAATACTTTCCTTACATAAACATAACTATTACCGAATGCTACATTTGGAGTATATAACATTGACCCGTACGTTTATGGGACTTGTGTTTGTGGACAGAACCAGAAGCAATCGGTAAAGAATAACGTGTTCCATAACGACTGCGCGACACAAGCTTGATAGACGCTATAACTACAACTTCCGCATTTGTCCAGGACTCCGCGCAGTGCGAGCGGACACCGAGGGTGACGCCGATATGACGCTTGACTGGCGACTCCAGCTCACACGCCCCGCTTCCTTGGTTAAAATCATAATATTCTCACGATTTAAAAATTATTGGAAACATTTGTGATATTGTAAGTAATCAACTTAACAAAATATATAACACTGGCCTTGTGATTTTGGGATATTTGAATGCACAAATATTACATATTGTACCTTTAAAACTTGTGTAGTTTTTGTCAGTGTTTATTTAAAAACATCCAATTATGCAGAATATACAATTGTAAATATTTAATTGATGAGTTGTCTATACAATATATGTAGCGGATGATTTTACCCCTAAATTCAGCATATTGCCAGAAAACAATAACTGTAAATCCACCTTTCTCTGCCTGGATCCAGTTGTGAATCGCAGGATTTGCTTCTGTATCTTTCAGCAGTCTGTAAAAATATACCTAAGATTTCTTGTCAAATCTAGTTGTACAGTCGATCTCAAAGGTCAGATGTGTTTAGTGTGTTTTTCGCGGCATTCACGCTGTAAACAAATTTTCCACTCAGTGCGCGTAAGCGCGGCCACTCGAGTGGTGACGTCACACGCATACCCTCGTATAAACGTCATATTTTTGTCCCTCAGCGCGGAGACAAATCACTCTATCATGCAGTTTATTTTGAATTATAATGACAAATTATGGGTGCAAATCCATTGATGCAGTAGTTTTAGAATGATATTGATGCTGTTTGTTTGAAGCTTGGCTGTATGTTTATATGCACTAGATTTGACTGGTGCTGATTTGACTGTCAAAGGCACGAGCGGACGGTCACGTGTGCCTTCATAAGCTTTACGCGCGAATGTTTTTACTGTTGTCGGTACCCTCTTATATACTGTCTATGGTCGGTACGATTGATTTAATGTCAATTTAACGGTAGTTTCTTGCAAAATATTTCCAGACTTTTTTATATATAACTTTACAGCATGCAGTGCATCGTTAAATATTTTTTTTATTGATATTTAACCGTCTTTTAGTTTGTAATGAGAGACGCTTATGTGTGTTTATCTTCAGTATCTTCGTCTCCAAAAACGCATTTCAAGTTTATAAATATAAACAATAAAAGTTACATGCCTTTTGATTCACTTGTTTATTTTTTTGGGTGAATTAACAAAGATAAAAAGAACTAGTCATGAAAGATACTTTTATAAAATTTGCAGTCAAAAGTTTGGAATAATTATAAGATTCTTGAGCACCATTTATTTTGAAATTTTTCCTGATCATCAGATCATCATATTATCCTGATTTCTGGAGGATCATGTGACTCTGAAGACTGGAGTAATGATGATAAATTCAGCTTTGATCACAGGAATAATTTACACTTTACTATATATTCACATAGAAAGCAGTTGTTTTAATTAGTAAAAATATATATATTTTTGACTGTAGTTCTTATCAAATAAATGCAGCCTTGGTGAGCAGAACAAAACAAAAAAAACATTAAAAAACGTATTTATTCCAAGCTTCTGACTGTACATGTATTCATTTAACAGATGCTTTTATTCAAAACCTCTTACAAATGATATAAAACGCTTGAAAAGTTTGCTTTATAAATGGTTTACCTGATATTTATTACATTAATCTACTGTATCTTGTACTGTAGCATCATCATCTTAACACTAGATGGCGCTGACAGACAGCAAATCCTCATGTCACTCACAACAGTTTTTAAAGTCCCCCTGTTGTCTATCATTTGATCCCTTAAAACTCATCTTTGATCACCACAATGACAAATTTAAAAAATGTTCTTCATGTCTTAAAATATCTTGAAAATATAATTTAGTATACAGTTCTATGAATATGCAAATGAGCCCCACCTCCACTCACTCACTCAGAGATCCACTGGTGGACGATCACACGTTGATCTGATTGGTTACAAGGTAGTGTGACGTCAGAAACACCAGCGATTTCACACCGTGTGTTTGAGACTGTCTTTGGTTCACTGCAGTTTTAAGCAGAAAATACTCAGCAATGCTGTCGACTTATGAACTTACACATGGTGTGTGTTACAGCAGATTAATAACACCACATAGACACATAAACTACATTAAAAGCTGGATTTACACCACAGGGGGACTTTAAAACACTGCACAATAATCTTCTAGAGTGATTTAGTTATTGATTATTAATAAGCAGATATCGTGCAGTACAGTAATGGCAGGGTCTTGCTCAAGGACACAATGGTGAAAAGATCTCAGGTACTTTAAAGTTCAAAGGTCATTTATCCATGAGAGTGATGTGTGACTCGAGTCAATATGAAAGAGTGAATAATTGTGACAATGAATATGAAAGAACAAGTGTTCCATCCTGATCAGTCATTGGTGGAGGGCAGGAGGGGCGGGGCCGTTGAGCCGATCTAACTCGTCGACCTGTGGAGTGGGCGTGGCTCGGCTAGGCCCCTCCCCCAGGGCAGTGATGAGGTTGGGGACGCTGCGGCTGCGCACACACTGGAAGTCCACGTGTCGACTCTTGCCCTCCTCCTTCTCCCAGGACAGCGCGAGGAACGGCCGCTGCACGAACCGGTAGATCACCTCGTTCTTCCCGCCGGGCCGCCGCTTCACCTTCTCCTTACAGGTGGGGTAACCTGACACACACAGAACCTGTGAACCTGTGCATATGAGCCGCGTTTCCATTGCCATTCAAATTGACCGTTCGCAAAGACCCGCCCCCTTTAGTTACTGTTGCTATGTCCGACAAGCCACGCCTCTCACACACACACCATGTTCTCACGCAGTGAAAAACACATCGCGGAGCAGAGAGGACACTGACACACACTGACAGACACAGACCAGGTTACTTTTGATAATAAGTTTGATAACTTTCAAAATTGGTCATTTTTTAAAAGAAATGTATACAATAAATAGCGTTTTGTGGCTCTTTAATGTGTGTGACAGATCGCTGCGTCGCCTCAGTTAAAGCCGCTCGAATATATATTTATATATAAATATATAAAAAAAAATATATTTAGTCGCATAACATCGGTTAATGGAAACGCCGTCATTTCGCAAGAGTTCTTTATCTACATTTAGAAAATATCGCAAAAATTTTGCGCAAATCTGTAATGTAAACGGGGTGATGTGACCCTGGGGCGTATTACAGAAGCTTTCTATCTGAGGTCTTAAGTTATGATCTGACAAGTTAGTTTAGGTTTCGATTTTTTGATTGTATCTGTGTGTGTGTGTGTGTGTGTGTGTGTGTGTGTGTGAGTGTGTGAGAGAGAGAGTTTACCCTCGATCCCGATGCGTATGTTTTTCAGGCCTCGCTCCTTCAGAACCGTTTTCGCCACGTCTCTGTTCTCGATGAACTTGAAGAAGCGGTAGAGTTTGGCGCTGTAGATTACTGGAGGAACAAGAGAGCAAGCGGTAAAACGTTTGTTCACACCATAAATGAAAATTATGTCATCATTTGTCCAGTAGGGGTAAAATCTCTGCGTGGCAGGGGCAGCTGCCACTCGACCTGTCACTCAACCGTCACCGCTAGGGGTAGCTGCCACTCGATCTGTCACACAACCGTCACCGCTAGGGGTAGCTGCCACTCGACCTGTCACTCAACCATCACCGCTAGGGGCAGCTGCCACTCGACCTGTCACACAACCGTCACCGCTAGGGGTAGCTGCCACTCGACCTGTCACTCAACCGTCACCGCTAGGGGCAGCTGCCACTCGACCTGTCACTCAACCGTCACCGCTAGGGGCAGCTGCCACTCGACCTGTCACTCAACAGTCACCGCTAGGGGTAGCTGCCACTCGACCTGTCACACAACCGTCACCGCTAGGGGTAGCTGCCACTCGACCTGTCACTCAACCGTCACCGCTAGGGGCAGCTGCCACTCGACCTGTCACTCAACCGTCACCGCTAGGGGCAGCTGCCACTCGACCTGTCACTCAACCGTCACCGCTAGGGGCAGCTGCCACTCGACCTGTCACTCAACCGTCACTGCTAGGGGCAGCTGCCACTCGACCTGTCACTCAACCGTCACCGCTAGGGGCAGCTGCCACTCGACCTGTCACTCAACCGTCACCGCTAGGGGCAGCTGCCACTCGACCTGTCACTCAACCGTCACCGCTAGGGGCAGCTGCCACTCGACCTGTCACTCAACCGTCACCGCTAGGGGCAGCTGCCACTCGACCTGTCACTCAACCGTCACCGCTAGGAGAAGCTGCCACTCAACCTGTCACTCAACCGTCACCGCTAGGGGCAGCTGCCACTCGACCTGTCACTCAACCGTCACCGCTAGGGGCAGCTGCCACTCGACCTGTCACTCAACCGTCACCGCTAGGAGAAGCTGCCACTCGACCTGTCACTCAACCGTCACCGCTAGGGGCAGCTGCCACTCGACCTGTCACTCAACCGTCACCGCTAGGGGCAGCTGCCACTCGACCTGTCACTCAACCGTCACCGCTAGGTAGACTATATTTCTATTTTTCTGCGACGTTGCGCTGGAACAACAAACTCAAAGTGTGGCACTGATAATCTCAGGCGCTGTTTATGTGCTTTATTTAATCTTAACAGCGTGTCATGTGACTTTGAATATCATTTAGTGCTCCAGCTTTGAGCTGTAAAAGCAACAGTGGATAATTCACCTCAGATCTTGTAATTAAACATGGAAACAAGAACGTTCAAACTGTGAACAAACAAGTGTATTATTTGACAAAGATTGTTTTAGTAACTCAGTAGCCTATGTGTTTGAATAATGTTTAAATGGTGTAATATTTGTGAATTTGATTATGTACTTATCCATTCTCTTGCGAGTGTCGTCAGATTACTCTCTGGTGTCACGAGACTCCGCCCACACGCTGTTCTGATTGGCTGTGGGTTTTGATTGATTTTTACGCATCTCGCAGTCGCGTCGCGTTTAGTGTGGACAGACAAATTATTTGTCGCTGGAATTTATCGCATCGCGTCTGGTTAGGACACGGTGTAAGGTGGCAAATTGGTAGGCTAAATAAGATAGCTATATAATAAGATATAATAATACTCTGTGAGTTCTCCTCTCCCATCGGCGGCGGGTGATCGAGATCCCAGTCCACAGTGTCATCATCCGTCAGGACCACGACGTGACACTCGCGCTCGCCCTCCTGCGCGCTGCACACCATCACCGGCACCAGCAGATCCTCCAGGAACACCTCGAACTGCCGTCGCGCGCCGTCATTGGACAGCTCGTGCAGCAGAGCGCCTGATTGGGCAGAAACCACCGTTAGTCTGAGTTTTTATTCGCCAACGTTTTTGACTCGCTGAGGTCTCAGCATCTGATGGTACACACACACTTACTTACACTCACACACACACACACACACACACACACATACTTACACTCACACTCATTTACACTCACACTCACACACACACACTTACTTACACTCACACACACACACACACTTACACTCACACTCATTTACACTCACACTCACACACACTTACTTACACTCACACACACACACTCACTCACACACACTCACTCACTCACTTACACACACACACACACGCGCGCACACTGAATGTTTTGACTGAGATCTCAGCATCTGATGGTAGTATGGTACACACACTTACTTACACTCACACACACTCACTTACACTCACACACACTCACTTACACACACACACACACACACTTACTTACACTCACACACACTCACTTACACACACTTACTTAGACTCACACACATTCACTTACACACACACTTACACACACCCACACACCCACACACACACACACACACACACACACACTGAATGTTTTGACTCACTGAGGTCTCTGCATCTGACGGTACACACACACACATTTACACACACACACACACACACACTGAATGTTTTGACTCACTGAGGTCTCTGCATCTGACGGTACACACACACACACACACACACACACTTACACACACACACTAAATGTTTTGACTCACTGAGGTCTCTGCATCTGACGGTACACACACACACACACACACACACACACACACACACACACACACACACACACACACACACTGAATGTTTTGACTCACTGAGGTCTCTGCATCTGACGGTACACACACACACATTTACACACACACACACACACACACTGAATGTTTTGACTCACTGAGGTCTCTGCATCTGACGGTACACACACACACACACACACTGAATGTTTTGACTCACTGAGGTCTCTGCATCTGACGGTACACACACACACACACACACTTACACACACACACACACACTGAATGTTTTGACTCACTGAGGTCTCTGCATCTGACGGTACACACACACACACACACACACACACACACTGAATGTTTTGACTCACTGAGGTCTCTGCATCTGACGGTACACACACACACACACACACACACACACACACACACACACACACTGAATGTTTTGACTCACTGAGGTCTCTGCATCTGACGGTACACACACACTTACACACACACACACACACTGAATGTTTTGACTCACTGAGGTCTCTGCATCTGACGGTACACACACACACACACACACACACACACACTGAATGTTTTGACTCACTGAGGTCTCTGCATCTGACGGTACACACACACACACACACACACACACACACTGAATGTTTTGACTCACTGAGGTCTCTGCATCTGACGGTACACACACACACACACACACACACACACTGAATGTTTTGACTCACTGAGGTCTCTGCATCTGACGGTACACACACACACACTTACACACACTTACACACACACACACACACACACACACACACACACACACACACTGAATGTTTTGACTCACTGAGGTCTCTGCATCTGACGGTACACACACACACACACACACACACACACACACACACACTGAATGTTTTGACTCACTGAGGTCTCTGCATCTGACGGTACACACACACACACACACACTTACACACACACACACACACACACACACACACACACACACACACACACACTGAATGTTTTGACTCACTGAGGTCTCTGCATCTGACGGTGCTGTAGTCGAAGTTTATACACAGATAATCGCAGGCTTCGCGCAGCTCCGCCAGAGACACGCCTTCGGGACAGTGCATCATCCCGACGCGGTAGAAGTCCTGAACGAAACATGGCGTTACGTTAAAATCGTGCAGAATCTGGCCAGCTATGAGATATTACAATACAATCGAAGAATTTAAAATATTTTGTATTTGTTTTTTTCAGTGTCATTCTTCACTTAAAGGTGCAGTGTGTAATATTTAGGAGGATCTGATGACAGAAATGCAATATCATATGCATAACAGTGGTGTATAAAGGCATTTCCATAATGAACCCTGTGGCCCGGTGGCCCTGAACTGACAAACGCGTTTCGTCACTATGTTGTTCTTCGTGTAAAGAAGCGAGCTAAAGTCAGAGAATAAAACACTGACACAATGATGAACAAGTAACAATAATATTCGCAATAACATATCGTTTTACTGAATAATTAAGTAAACATAATTTCTTAATTTATCTTTGTAAAGAAACCTCAGTGTTTAACTGGCTACTCTCTGCTGTCTCAGACGACAACATCACTTCCTGTCGGCCAGCGTAACTTCTGTTGGTTGCAATTCACAACCTCACCACTAGATGACGCAAAAATTTGCACACTGCACCTTTAAAAGACAATTGCATGAAAATGTGTACCAGTATGACTCTGAAGATGCTGGCGCCGATGCCCTCTGCGATTTCATATTCACCTTTAGCGTTTGGTCGCGTGAAACTGTGCTGACGCGCTCGACCGAACATCCTGCGGAAACAAACCTCGTTAGATCGCACATAACGACAAGAATGATTCATTTAGATCATCGTGTTCAGTACCTTCCAAGCACTGTATCCGGGTAAGTCGTGAAAACGGCGGGATCCACCACAAAATGAGTCCCGTCGACTACTAGCGTGACCCGGTCATGTGATAAAGGGCGTGGTTGTGTAGGCCACGCCTCCTTTGTGACATCATCCCCACCCTCTGCTCCCACAGTCATCCTGCTGGCTGCAAATTAAAGGGCGTTCACACCAAGAACGATAACTATATTTGCGTCCACACCAACGAACGATAACGGTCGCAACTTCACCGCAACTTCAAAGCAAGCAAGACAATGTTGTGTAAACGAGTGCTGGAAACCTGAGGTACTTCTCATCGTTTATTCAGAGGGTATGAGCGATTGTCTTCCACATCCATTTTCTCGAAAAGGGGCTTGACTGTCAAACATTGCTGGATGTTTCTGGACCTCTGCGATTAACTTCTCCGCAATGTCGTCTGCCATTTTAAATGCGCGAGCCCTTGATTCTGATTGGCTGTCAGTGTTTTATCGTTCAACAGCTGGGGAAAAAAATTGTTCCGAAAGTGATCCCAACGATATCGTTTTTCTATATCATTATCGTTATAACTGTGGTGGGAACTCTGCTATCTTTAATATTGAGAATGATTTTTAGAACTATATCGTTATCGTCCTTGGTGTGAACGAGCCTTACAGCATTAAATCACTTTTTGAGGTTGTAGAAATGTCATTTTTTAACACTTGAAACGGTGTTTCGAGTGTGTGTGACTGTGTACCAGCTGTCGTGTGCTCCTCCATCAGGATCTTCTGGACTCCTGCAGACCTGTAAGACAGTCCATATGGTGAACGTAATATTATAAACTCCTTACGCACGTCTGACTGTCTCACAGCTTAACCTCACAGACACCCGGTAACCCGCAACAAACATGTTTATTTATCTGTGCAGAGTAAATGTGACCCATTTAAATACACTGCATCTGTCTGCTCTTAATTACACTTAATCGAACTGCAAACCAGAATACAGTAAGAGAATTGTACATTTAATACGATAGAACTTGGTACTGGAATACCATACAGTGATATACGCAGGCTTACATGGAAGTATTTATTTAAATTACTATGTAGGCTGTTTAGAAATCATGGCTGTAAAGATATATCCAAAATACTTAAAAATTGTAGGCCTACTTTTTTGTTAGTGTGGTGCAAAGGAATAAACAGACTTGGCTAATTTATTTCAAACAAACATGGAAATTGCCAACTATAGATTGTAAAGAAATTATATCAAATTTTGAGCTCAGAAAAGAAAACAAACACTAAACTATGCAGTTTTTAAAATAAATAATTATATAAACATTGAATATATATATAATCTTTAGAATATTTGTTACTCACCCGAAGTGTCTGCCTTCAAAACATTGAAACCCTTTCAGGATCTTCCAGCAGCGGCGCGCGGATTAACCGACATTAATCCAATAAAAGCGCGGGGCTCACGTGAGGCCAGTGCGCATGCGCGGGCCGGGATGCGCGCGCAGATCTAATGTCTGAGGAGGACTAGGGATCGTTTATATACTGTCTATGCTAGGGATGGAGAAATGAAACTTCTTAAATTTTTGAAGCTTTTCTCTGATTCTTTCGGGAAAAGAATCGAAGCATCGAGGGTGTCGAAATGTGTCATGTGGCAGGTCAAATGAAGCCATAAACCCGAGAAAGCTTATCCAATTAAGCACAATGCCTGACAACGCTAAATGCGTTTAGTTTTCTGATAATATACACATATTAAAGTGTACAATAAATTAAATGTAAAAATAATTATACAATACCAACAGAGTTGTTTTATGGAAGTAAATGTGCCCTACTTATTTTATGGTTTTTATGGTATGTAGCTAATAAGACAGATGTTTATAAAAATGTTAGTAAATGGTCTTAAACTTCCTAAAACCTGTAGAGTAGTGGATTAAAACATTTTCCAAAACGCAAAGTGAAGCATTCACGTGACTGGAAAGGATAGGTTCGTTTTTGTTGATCACGTTTCTCTGAAAACAATACGCGCTCCGCCACGGAACTTCATGAGAAATTGCGCTGCGAACTCGATCATGCTTCGAAGCTTCGTCATAACACATCACTACAGCGAGGTAAACGATACTTGACATGTTTGGTTAAATTTTGGCCTGGAACACATGTAAACACTACTAAAAGCAAGTGCTAGCCTTTTTGCGTTTCTGTTGTTTACGCTTTATGTGTTGTCCCTCTCATGACGCGAAATATTACCACAGAAATGACCACAGACAATCTTTTAAGATTACACTTGTGTTATAATAACTTAATCTTTAATAATAAGTAAATAAATTAAACAAAATACAGGTACTTGGCCATTTCGAGTAAAACAATTCTCAGTTTATCCTTTGCAATGTTATAATATTGGGAAATGGTATGGTATTTTCACATTCAAGTTCACTCACAGTTTTTAATGCAAAATAAACAGTAGATCACCTCAGCAGAGTCACTTTTCAGGAGTGTTTAGTTGGAAAATATGTTGTGTGTTTTTTTTATTTCAGCAAATTAGGTCACAAAGTTATTCATGATTTTTGAATAATACCGTTATTGTCTTAAGACAACTTTGATGAACCTTTTTTGATCCCCTTCAAATGTTGACTACTGTATCAAACGTGAAACAGAACGTCTATATATTCACCATTTTGAATAATATTGGAGATGAGTGTCTTAGTCCAGCATTTGTCATCAAGCCATAACCGCTACTGTCAGTTTTTTTTTACAGTTTTTGGAGGTTTCCGTCCAACAGCGACAATACGTATAACTTTAATATATTTAATTCACCATATTTTTATATATTCTATATAAATAGAAAACCCCATTATTTATCAGTCCTTTTTTCAATATGTTTGCACACTTCTGCTGTACTGGCTCATAAACCAGTCCTCACAGTTATATCAGAGTCCTGACGTTGATTTGTTAATGTCTTGGCCTTAACTCCGCTCTGATGAATATATTACACCGGACAGTGTGTTGAGTCTGGACGACACGTCGCCGTCTTCCTCTTTCTGAACAAACACTGTCCTTTACGTTTATTAAGAACGGCTGCTGATTTCTTCTCCAGCGCGGTGAGATCCAAGTTCAACGCCACCGCCATCTCAGCCTTCGTTACCGACACAAAATGGCCGTCGCTGGCGAGACTCTCCAAACCTCCAGCGATCAGAGCCTGAGGAACAAAACCAGAAGAATAAGTGAAAATCATTTCAGCTTTCTTTCTTTTTTGACATCTGCGAAGGTTTGATCTCACCTCTTGGATGAGGAACTCTGCTGCGCTCACTGGACCGTGCGGTCTGGATGCACTGATGCATGATGGGAAATGTAGTCCACATCTGCTCCAAGAAAGAGATCTGTTTCATCATTATCGTCACTACAAATGTCCTTGTCAAAACCACATACACTTTGCTTAAAGTCCCCCTGTGGTGTAAATCCAGCTGTTACTGTAGTTTATGTGTGTATGGAGTTATTAATCTGCTGTAACACACACCATGTGTAAGTTCATAAGTGGACAGCATTGCTGAGTATTTTCTGCTTAAAACTGCAGTGAACCAAAGACAGTCTCAAAAACACGGTTTGAAATCGCTGGTGTTTCTGACGTCACACACTACCTTGACCAATCAGATCAACGTGTGATCGTCAACCAGTGGATCTCTGAGTGAGTGAGTGAGTGAGTGGAGGCGGGCTCATTTGCATATTCATAGAACTGTGTAACCAATCAGATCAACGTGTGATCGTCAACCAGTGGATCTCTGAGTGAGTGGAGGCGGGGCTCATTTGCATATTCATAGAACACGCATACTAAATGAGGCAAGGGTGTCGAGTTACATAACATTTCAGGCATGATGAATTTTAGCATTTAAATATGTAACTCAAAGATGAGTTTTAAGATATCAAATTTACTATGGGGGGTTATTTTTCTTTATTTGTTCTTTACGCTCACCTCGGTGGGGGTCTGTGATGGTTGGTGTTGTTGTTGTTGGTGTTGGCGTGGTGATTAGCATATGAGGGCGAGGCCTCGGGCTCGTCTGCTCTGCTGTCTGCGATCTGTAGGGGGCGCTGACTGGTCATCTGGGTGGGAGAATGGGTTCCTCTCTCCATAGCGAATGGATCCACATGGTTTCCAAACAGGCCGCCTGCTCTCTGGTGAACAGAAGAAGAGAGATACGCGAGGCTTTAATCCTTCTCTTCCTCATTTGCCGTCTCTGCGGGCCTCATTTATAAAACTAGTAGTTTGTAGGATCCATACTAATAGGAGTGTGTAGGATCCATACTAATAGGAGTGTGTAGGATCCATACTAATAGGAGTGTGTAGGATCAATACTAATAGGAGTGTGTAGGATCAATACTAATAGGAGTGTGTAGGATCCATACTAATAGGAGTGTGTATGATCCATACTAATAGGAGTGTGTAGGATCCATACTAATAGGAGTGTGTATGATCCATACTAATAGGAGTGTGTAGGATCCATACTAATAGGAGTGTGTATGATCCATACTAATAGGAGTGTGTAGGATCCATACTAATAGGAGTGTGTAGGATCCATACTAATAGGAGTGTGTATGATCCATACTAATAGGAGTGTGTAGGATCCATACTAATAGGAGTGTGTAGGATCCATACTAATAGGAGTGTGTAGGATCCATACTAATAGGAGTGTAGGATCCATACTAATAGGAGTGTGTAGGATCCATACTAATAGGAGTGTGTAGGATACATACTAATAGGAGTGTGTAGGATACATACTAATAGGAGTGTGTAGGATCCATACTAATAGGAGTGTGTAGGATACATACTAATAGGAGTGTGTAGGATACATACTAATAGGAGTGTGTAGGATACATACTAAAAGTCGACATGAGCCCGAAAATACCGTGCATCCACTACAAATATTTCTATTCATTAGAATATCAAAATGTTTGTAACTTCTCGGTTATGGTTTCCAGTAATTTAAGCACTATTAATGAGAATTATATATTTAATCTAATTGTGTAAATTAGATTAAATCATTCTTTTATGTATTTAAACTGTTATCGTGAACATTACTGTATTTATGATTGGGACTCATAATGAGGTTTTAAAGTGGTTTTCCTTCATCAATCCCTCAGATCACCATCGGTGTTGCCAGACTGTTCGTACGCAGGATCAGAGTGACTCACAGATGCACCAGAATACTATATAATATAAACCAGAACTTGTGCGTGTGGCTCTTTGTGGCCGGTGTTGTGCGATGCATCGGTTATAAACGAGGCCCTGGTCTGATCTGTGCTGTTCTCCACCCACCCTGTAGATCCCGTCCTCTCCGGCCTCGTCCATCGCTCGGTCCATCTCCTCGTCGTTCAGCAGATCTCCAGATATCGCCCGCTGCAGTTCAGGAGCGGCTTCTTCCTCGATGCTCCTCAGACCCGCCTGAGAGAGAGAGAGAGGGAGAGAGAGAGAGAGACCGTCTTCAGACTGTCTCAGGGCTCGACAATAAGCCTTTTCATGTGCTTGTCGTTCGAACTAAAGCCGGGTGCACACTGTGCGATTCTGGCCACGATCTGAGACAAATTTAGCAAATCCGGAGTCTGGAGCTAAAATCTGGAGTCACAGACGGCTGATTCATGGAGATGGTCTACACTGCAGAACACGAAATCCAGGGGGAGGAGTTGGATTTCCCACCTAACATACCTAAACCTACCCATCTCCACCCCCTGATCCCTAAACCTACCAATCTCCACCCCTTAGATCTGGATCCAATGCCGCCCCCTGGATCTGGATCCAACCCCGCCCCCTGGATCTGGATCCAACCCCACCCCCTGGATCTGGATCCAACTCCGCCCCCTGGATCTGGATCCAACTCCGCCCCCTGGATCTGGATCCAACTCCGCCCCCTGGATCTGGATCCAACCCCGCCCCCTGGATCTGGATCCAACCCCGCCCCCTGGATCTGGATCCAACCCCGCCCCCTGGATCTGGATCCAACGCCGCCCCCTGGATCTGGATCCGACGCCGCCCCCTGGATCTGGATCCAACCCCGCCCCCTGGATCTGGATCCAACCCCGCCCCCTGGATCTGGATCCAACCCCGCCCCCTGGATCTGGATCCAACCCCGCCCCCTGGATCTGGATCCAACCCCGCCCCCTGGATCTGGATCCAACCCCGCCCCCTGGATCTGGATCCAACTCCGCCCCCTGGATCTGGATCCAACCCCGCCCCCTGGATCTGGATCCAACCCCGCCCCCTGGATCTGGATCCAACTCCGCCCCCTGGATCCAATCTTTTTTATCTTTTATATCACGCTCTGTCAGTAGGTGGCGGCAGGTGACCGTCGTAATGAGCGAGTCAGTGAATCTTTGACTCGAGCGATCCTTCAAAACGCTGATTTGTTCAGTAATGAGACGCTGTGAAGTGTTCCTGTGAGATGCGATGTAGTTCTGATCTTTGTTTGGAGCTATTTTTGCTGCTTAGATAGAACAAAAACAGTCAATATTGCGTCTAAAATGTAGGTGACTTAATATGAACTACTTGTTTATCGAACTGTCATATGAAATCAGTGTCTTATTTTCAATCGTGATGTTATTCGGCACTCTTGGGCGTGTAATGTTGCATATGAATCATAATACTATATATATATATATATATATATATATATATATATATATATATATATATATAAACTCCTGCAGTATGTTAACTGAGTTTCTTTGTTTAAACTGCTCTCATTTGTTTCCATTTCTCCTCGTGAAGCTGCTCGAGCCTCAACAGCACAATGTTTACGGTCAGTACATTATATATTATATATTATAATATTAATCACTATCGCCACTAGGGGTGTAACAATATATCACGTCACAATATATCGCAACACATAAAGGCATCAATATGTATCGTGTGTAGTTCACCCAAAATTAACAATTTTGTGGGAGAAATAATTCAAGTTTTCACAGTTTTAGTGTCAGTACTAAATTAAACTACTATATATAATGTTGAATATAATGTATAATAATGCAGTGGGGGAATATTTATGTGTCCTGATAAAAATTATCTTTCACTCGCCCATTCACAAAATCCACTTGTCCCGGACACAAGTGTTAGTGTGAATAATATAAAAATAAATAAAACAATCGTGAACAGACCTGTATCTCTGTGGTGTTCTTGTTTTTCTTGTTCGGCCGGTATCCGTAATATTCCTCCTGTCGCTTCATGAACTTCCTGAAGTGGTCCTGGATCAGGAATGTGGCGTAAAACTTCCCCACGGTCACCTCATCATCTGTGGTTTAAGAAGCAAGCGTTTAATCCTGAAGTCGATTCTCCTTTTCCTGGAAATGCTAGTTCATGTTATTGCACTGGACTAAAACTTACTCATTTTGCTCACACAAGTTACAACTTCCCAAAAATGTACTTTCCCCCCAATTTGTTACAATGGGTCAAAAATTACCCTCGTTTTAAATCGCTTGTAAATCTCTTGTTATGCTATATTATTATCAAATATTGTCAACTTGTTTTTCACAGGTTTTGTATGTCTTTGTGGATCTGATTGATCGTGGGCTTCGTTGATTTGACCTCATGCTCAGTTTTTTTTAGGTGAACAAGCTTGAATTACCTTTTTTTTTTTCACTCAAAAACTGAGGTGAGGATCAACGAGGCCTACGACCAATCAGATCCAAAACCAAACACACAAAACCTGTGCTAATTTAAAGAAAACAAGTTAACAAAAAGACTGAACCCAATATTTGAGGACAATATAGCATAATGAGAGATTCACAAGCAATTTAAAAGGCGGGTCATTTTTGACCCGGAACGAGTTTTAATAATGCCGATTATCATGCAGTGTATGATATAATCGAGAGATCTGACCTCCGATTGGTGGGATGACCTGGTCAAGCAGTTTCATACTGGTGCGCTTCCAGATCTTCTTAATAATCGCACGCAGCTCTTCGTTTGCCTGCTCAAAGTTACCTGACGGATGGAAAAATCAGAGGATTCAGGCTTTAATGGGTGAGTATGGACATGATTTACATACATTTATTTTAAATCTTCTCTGAAAACCGTCTAGTGTAGGATTTACCATTTTCACTCAATGGTAAAAATGTAAAGTTGTACTTTAAATTAAATGTGAAATGTTGAATTTTCCAATAACAAACTTTGAAGAATATTTTTTTTGCAGTGTATTAAATAATAAATAACGCCACAACCTTCTGTTTTGATCTTCAGTGCCGTCCTGACCAGAGCGAACAGCGTGGCGTTAAACGTTACCGTGCCATCGCTGTTCAGAGGCATGTTCATGGAAATCAGCCTCTGGGAACAAACATAGAAATATGTTAAAATGCTCGGGCCAGCAGTTTATGAATTATGGATGCACGGATATGAACATTTTGGCCGATATCGGTAACCGATATTTTTTTATATTTGAAAGCCGATAACCGATATATGGGGCGATAAATCTAAATGCACATTTTTATATACGTTTTGAGAGCCTGATTACAAAACCAATAAATCTATGTCCCACGCACACAATTATAATGTTCTTATTATAATGTTATGTAGCCGATATGACAGACATGTGTTGCACTTTACCGTATTTTCCTTTTTTAAAGTGATTCCAATCATATTTCAAGCAGTTTAAAACCCTCATGTTGAAGCTGAAGGAGATAATACATTATTTATCGGGTTTAATATATCGGGCACATGTCTTATTGGGCCGATAACGATAGCATATATCGGCAGATACCGATATGGTCGCCGATATATCGTGCATCCCTAATATGAATGTGTTTGTCTCACTTTGCAAGCAACACGATGGGGACAGAACTTCCCGAACCCAAGCGGCGGCTGTATTCTCCTGAGCAGCGTCACGACGTCCAGGTGTTTGATGCGGCCCCTGCCGGAACACCGCCGGAACACCACCGGAACAACACGGGAACACCACAGGAACACCACAGGAACAACACCGGCAATCACATGCACGTCAGTCAAAGCCACACACAAGTCAGAATGGGCCGCTTTAACTGATTACGAGCTTTAATATGTGCACATGAGAAGACTTCCCGTCCAATCAATTCCTGATGATAATACAATCAAGTCCCTACATTTCTTTCTCTCATTTAATATCCGGTTGAAGAGCATCGGGTCTCATTTATAAAACTGCGTAGGATCCTTACTAAAAGTGTACGTGCGCCTGAAAGCCAAAACATATTTATAAAGACTTTATTTATACCAGAACCTGCGCAGAATCCCCTTTATAACCCCCAGTCAGAGGAAGATTGTGAACGTGCGTCTCCTCCCCGAAATAACCATATATGAGCTGACAACGCCTCCTTTTACTATGCATATCCTCATCTGCATATCATTTGCATATGCATATTCATCCACGTGTTCCCATGTTTAACGGTACAAGACATTAGGAGAATATCAGAATATGAATTTTGTCAGGTAATTATGACATTTAACCGATATTTGAGATGTGTGAAACACTTCAGGGTTATCAGAAATAATCTCAAAAATAATTTATTTAAAAAAAAAGACTAAAATGTTTGATTTATTGATTTATTGAGTTGTCTTCTGACTAAAACTAGACTAAAATGACGAGACTTTTAGTCGACTAAAACTTGACTAGCAAAAAAACATGTGAATGACTAAATATGATTAAAACTAACAAGGACATTTGGCACAAAACTAAGACTAAATTAAAAATAGGGGACGAAATTAACACTAACGTGTTCCCATGTAACATATCCTCATCTGCATATCATTTGCATATGCATATTCATCCACGTGTTCCCATTGGAAAAGATTATTTAGTAGCCGATCCTCACCTTGTTCTTCAATAAATAAATATAAAATACATTTCAGAGAAAGTTTTTCTCAATCTTTTCCACTGGCCAAATAGTATTTTTAATTGCTTTATATTTTTAATGTAAACAGATATGCCTTATTGTGCATTATTGATCATTAATGCGTGTGAATGTTTCCTCAGATCACGAGTTCTGCTGTTAGCATGCGCTGAGCTAACATTAACACACAGCATGCCTCAGGACAAGTGTTCAACAGCAGCGCAGACACTACTAATATTTCTATACTTTACAATATAAAAATGTAGTAATGATTATGTAATTTAAGTGCTTAACTCCATTAATGAGAATGGCGTATTTAATCTAAATGCCCTGATTACAGAAGTAAATGGCAGTTGATGTTGATATTAAAGTCGGCATTAAACAGAAGTTGCGCTATTCTCTTCTACTCGAGGACAAATGTGGGCGGGGCTTGATTGTGTGCGTGGGGAATTGATTGGACGGTTGTGGTCTGCTATTGGTGGATCTCGTTTGAGTGACAGGTTGCCCCGCCCACATCATCAGAGGGAGGGAAGTTATTTTGATTCAAGATGTGAATTTAAAACAATGATGTGCACCTGTAAATCATTAGATTTCATGGGGACTTTAACGCTTTGCTTACGTTGCCTCGGGGTCGTATTCAGCCCAGATCTTCTTAAACTCGTCTAAATGATGCGGCCCCAGTATCGACCAATCACGGGTCAGATAGTCAAAGTTGTCCATGATCACGGCCACGAACAGATTAATGATCTGCGATAGAACACATTCAGTGTAAGATAGCGCGTGCGTCTATGCATGTACAGTTTACCGTGTGTGTGTGTGTGTGTGTGTGTGTGTGTGTGTACTCACCAGAAAAGCGCAGAGCATGTAAAAACTCATGAAGTACAGAACGGCGAATCCAGATCCGCATGTGAACTCTTCTCCGGGGAGGTATTCTGACTTCGGGTCACAGCGCTGACCGTACAAACAACCCAACATGATCTGCTGCCAGCCCTCGCCTGTGGCACACCTGTGGACAGGTGTGTGTCTTTACCTCACCCAACACACACACACACACACAGCCAACACACACACACTGTTACTACCTGAATAGCACCAGGACGGCTTGAGGAAACGTCTGGAGGTTGTTGTTACGGTTGATCACGGTGTCGTCTAGTAATGCGATTTTGCCAAACACCTGATAAAGGAAAGTCACATTATCATTAGTGTGATGCTGAATATACAGTACGCAATATTTTAGACTTTTTTTTTTGCCTTTTTTTATTTATTGGATAGGACAGTATCTAGACAGGAAGTGAGATGGGAGAGAGAGAGGGGGGATGGGATCAGGAAAGGTCCACGAGCCAGGACTCGAACTCGG